>NW_026913350.1:1800000-2369640 GCF_034315485.1 Pezoporus occidentalis | reverse complement strand
GGCCACGGGCACCCCAGGGGCAGGTCCTAGGCTCCAAAGGGATAAGCAGAGCTCCGGGGCTGCACAAACGCAGCGCCACGTTTAAGGGAAGTTTGCCCCAGGGCTTCCCCTGGCCTCCCCCCCCCCTCTTCCCCCGCGGGTGTTTGACTCGCACAGGACCCCCCCAAAACCCTAAAGCTGCCCCTAGACGAGAGCTTCACATCCTGCCGTTAACCCTGCGGGGAGAGCGGGGCAAGGGGGCTGTGATCTAAGGCCTGATCCCCTCCCCCTATCCCAGTTACACAGGCTTCGTGTCCTCCTATTAACCCTGTGGAGAGAGGACAAAAGCTAAACTATGATCCCGCTCCGCTTCCCCCCATCCCGTTCCCAGCTACATGAGCTTCACATCCTCCTGCTAACGCTGAAAAGGAGAGGAGAACAAGAGCTGCTGCTGATTGTAAGGCCTGAGCTCTGCTTCTCCCCACCCCCTCTGCCAGCCCCATCCCCCACTGCAGCTCCCATAGACTTCCATCCCTCCCATTAACGCTGAAAGGGGAGGACAGGAGCTCTGATGGGTTTTTCTCAGGCTTACTGTGCTCTCCCTCCCCGCTACCAACCAATACCAGCTCCACAGCCCTGCATAAGTGCAAGGCATGCAGCTGGCTCTGCAAGCGCAGCGCCTGAATGCCCCCTTTACCCGCAGCTCCACAGCCCTGCAAGGGGGAAAGAAACCCCCTCTCGTTTTGCTTATTCATTACAAGCGCTTGGTAGTGTGCTTTTTAAAACGTGTGAGCTCTTGTTTTAGAAGCATCTGTGCTTTAAGGTTTTGTCTTCTGTCGGCTTGAATGTAGCTCTTCATAATGATGTTCTTGAAGTGCTCCATTTTTTGCCCTTAAAGTTGTATTTTATTAGCTCTTACTGGATCAGTGAAGGTCGGTTTAACCCTTTACATAGAAAAATCGGCGGTCACTTTAGAAAAAGGTTGCCTTTTTCTTTACTGATTAATGGTTACAATAATATTTGGAGGGGTTTTTCCAGACCAGCTCTGATGCATGCTAAAAGAAGCGTGTGCTTCAGCACTGATGAAAGTCATGTATGAGTTAATGAGAAGCTTGCAGAGTATGTGAAGCAAGAGAAAATCTTTAACCAGCTTTGCTGTTCCTTCTACATACCACAAACTTGTGAGCTGTAACCAGAAGGTGGATTGAATATGTGTGAAATGCTGCAGTAGGAGACTCTTGTCGTTGCATCACAGGTGGATGCTTGCTCAGTGTATTATCATTTCCAAAATACCTTAAAGTTGGGTGGGCTTGGGGGTGGTTTTTAGGTGTTTGAAGGCTTTATACTTCAAAGTAGGTTGAAATCCTTGGATGAAAGATGCTGCAAGCCTAAAAAGTGTTATTTTCTGAGTGCTTTTTTAATTTAATTATAAACAATCTCTTGCTCCCCTCCCCAGTGCCAACTGCATCCTGGTTAATAGACTGTGGAGGTACTGTGGAGGAACGTTCATGGTGGTGACAACATTCTAGTTGTGGGACTTCTAATTTAAGAAACATATTGTCGTAAGGAATAAGATCAAGGCTGAATCCTGCTTGCATTTAGGTCCAAATATAAAACACACTTTGGAAGGAGTCCCCAGTGAACACTGAGAGTAATTAAGTAAAAATAAAACCTTTCCCTTCAGCCCCCCTTCCCGCATTAGCACAGGCAAGTAAGTGCAACGCTGTTTTCATGCCACCATTTTCATGATGTGTCCTGGTATTTCTTCATTTTGTATAGCATCTGAAACCCTCAAGTGATGTATAATTTCTGTGATTTGGGGGTATTTCTAGACCATACTTTTAAAGAAGTCACCTCACAGCGTCCCAGAAGGAGCTGTTGAGCAGCGGTCTTGTCAAAGGACTGCGCTGCTCACAGCCTTGCCTTTCCAAACACCTATTCTTTTCCCCTGTAATTTTCATATTTAATTGTCGAATTCCTTTTTTCCTTACATTAAGTCAATATTTATTAGTACCAGCTGGGGTTTTGTTTTCATCTTTTTCAAAGAAGAGAGCTTTGCCACTGAGACAATCACTTCACGTTGAGGAGATGACATAAAAAAGGAGTGAAGGAGAGTTGTCTTGTGCTGGGAACATCAGTGCCGTTTTTGGAAAACAATACTATAGGAAATGGAAATGAAAAATACATTTTCTGCTGGTGGGAACCTGAAATGAGGCTAAAAGAGGATTTGATGTCTCAGAAAAGCAATCATTACAAGGGGGAAAGTGAGACTTTAGCATCCATTTGTGCAAGTTCTCTGCCTGAATATCCTTTTGGGGAACTGAAATTTGGCTCCGGTCTGGTTCTGAACATCTGTTGAATGGAATTTTAAAAAGGCACAGATTATAATCTTAGTTTCTGTTGACTGTTAAGGATGATAAAACAAAAGAAATGGATGCGCAAGTATATTTGGGGTGTTTTGGTTTGGTTTTGAAATAATGAGCTGCATGAATGTTCAGTGCTCTGCACTACTGATTAGATGTGTTTGCCATACAAAATACAGCCTCCTTTCTGGAGCTCTTTAATTCTCTTTGAATACTTCCCTTAGCAAGCTTTCAAGTTTTATTTTTTCCTAACAGGAGACTCTTGGATTTTGGTGTCTCTGACCATTTTTGCACAAAGAATACAATATATTTGAGGGGAAATCTTGAGAACTGTTGGGTATTCCCAGAACTGGGGCCATTTGCTTAGATTCACATCCTGCCCACCTGTCCTCTGCTGGGTTTCTGTAAATGCAATCACTTTGTGTCCACTCTCTCTGGATAGTACTGCTTCAGCATCTCTTTCTGCAGTGTTTGTGACCTCCTGTTATTCGGGGAGCTCTTCACTGTAATTTTCCTTCCTATTTTTTTCCTTTTTTTTTTTTTTTTTTTTTGCAGGCTGATGCTTTTGCTGTTGTTTTATATTCCAAGCAAGGATCCTTGTGAATGCTTCAGCTCCAAATTTAGGTCATCTCCGGTGGAAGAAGGAAGACCTAAAAAGTAAAAATAAGATTTCAACGTGCCTTTAAAAGTGACAACTCTTTTGTAAAAGAAAGGTACAAACTCATTGTATCTTGTGGCTGATGGACTGGGGGGGATGGAAGGTGCCTTTTTCGGTTGAGAATGAAAGCCAAGTATCTTCATGTGAATGTAGTTTCTTTCCTATGTGCTTCCCTTGTCCTTTTCATTTTCACACCTGCTTTGAGCTTTAATCACGCAAATTATTCATAGACTTGCCCTGGAAAAAGAAGAGAGTGACCTCTTCCCATCTGGAGTAGATGGATTTACCATCAATAATTGTAAATGGACTTGGATGACTTAGTAATGGGTTTTACGCTTGAAATTCTTAATTCTGTGATTTCATTGAGTTTTAAGACTTCTGCACGTGGTCTTTTCTGAAGTGATAAGTTACAACGTAGAGATTTATTTCTTGCAAATTATCTCCTAGCTCTGGGCTCCCATCTGCAAAGAGCTCATGAGCCCCTCAAGAACTGCTGAGTCATCAAAGATCGCACATCTTCTACAGGACCAGGCCTGTAAGTTGTAGTTGTCTTTTCTTCTGTAGTTGCATACGATGTCTTTCATGACAGAGAACCTTGAGACAATTTCTGAACTCCACAGCCACAAAAGCAGTGCCTGTTGGGGGTTATGCAGTCACATTGCCCCTCAGCCTGAAGGTATCTCAGGGCACGCAGAGCCAACTGCTTCTCAATTCCTGTGTGTTGCCGAAAGCAGCAAGCTGGAATTGATAGATATCCGTTGCTACTGCCAGCAACTGTGGCTTTTCTGGTAGTTTAGTGGCTTAAATTACTAAGAAACTTGTGAGCCTGGGTTTTTTTTGGTTTTTGCTCTTCCTAGACAGTGATCTGCAGTCTTATATATATTAAATGTGCTAAGCTTCATCTGGCCTAGATGTATAATAAATACCTTAGTAAATGCAGTTAAGTCCAGTTTCCTCTATTAACTCAGAAGAGATTTCTTTCTTATCTGAATTGTTCCTCCATTCAAGAAGAGAGAGGCCTTGCATAGCTGGAGTTCACCTCATAAATCACCCAGACAAATGGAACTCACGGCAGAAGAAGATACAAAATGAGACTCACTGTGATTTAGACTCAGTGAACTTCGTGGTGTTCTGCTGTGGAAGTGTGCTTGGCATGAGCCAAGAGGAGGCACGAAATGCACCTTCATGATGGAGGGACTTCCATGGGCTTAGCAATCCTGTGGCGTTATTTAATAGCTGCTCCATATTCCTTTAGCAGTGTCTTTTGCAAACAGTACTGCCATCTTCTCACTGTTATGCTTCCTCTGATGCTCAGAATGCAGTGATGTCTTCAGTAGCTGCAGACAGGTTCTTGGGCCCTTTGGTGTCTGCTCGGCACTTTCGGTTCACAGAACAAGGTTTGTTAACTTCGTGGCACTGATGTGCTGGTCCTTGCAGCTGCATGGAAGGGCCACTTCACAAATCAGCAGCTCTTCCCAGGTTTTATTAACCCAAGTTTAACCTTTAGTGATTAGTAAACAGTTAAAATCTGTGGCCCAGCCATTGTTCTTAGCAATTCCTAAGACTTGCCAACCAAACTGCCCCCTTGCCAACCCCATTTCAGTGTCCTGCTCATCTCGTCTGGTGGCTCTGTTGGCGATGGAGCCATGTAAAGACATCTTTAAGATAGTGATGTTTTTGGTGCAAAGAAAGAACGTGCTCTTCAGCTTCTGAATGTGGACTTCACACAGGTCGCTAGTTTCTCCTTCCCCTGCCTCCCATATTGGTATTAACTCTAATGACTTCATAAACTAATGATGGGCTTCACTAAGGGGCTGTCACTGGCTGGAACAAATCTTGCAGGAGAAGAGGAAGCAACTGCTTTACTTCCTAATTTCTAACAAGTATTTGAAACATAAATGTTCAGAATAGTTACTGGTTTACACACATTCAACTGAATTGCATTGTCTGTGCAACCACAGCAGCTCATGTGGCTTTGGAGGGCAGGTCCTGGACCAAATGGTGCTCATGTACAGGCTTCATCTCTCCCTGATCCCGTCACAACTTTGTGGCTGTTCCTGATGATGCAAACCCTTCCAAGCTTTGTTTGATCTTCTGCCTAATTTAAACAATTTATCTTGTCTTTATTCAATACAAGGTTATATTCCACTTCTAGCTCTTCTGTAATCATTACTTATTACAATACTGAAATAGTTGGGGGCTCAGGGGTTCTTTTTTGATTCAAAAAGTGTTTTGACGAATACATTTGTTGGCACCTGCAAACCCTGTCCTTGTTTCCTCCACTCTTTTCACCTTTACTTTAAGGACCCTTCACAACAATCTCAACTTCCCTCATTATGAGGGGTCTTCCCTTCAGCTAGACGAGAGCTTCCTGTTGGTGTTTTGTCATTTCTGAGTAAGGAAGGTCTGGTATCTTGCAGCTCAGTTGTTGCTTTGTCTCCTCAGCTCTCCCAGGGGTCTTGCACACACTTTCAGTTCTGCCTTACGTTTTGATTTTGTGAGGTTCCCTACTATTTACATTTCCTCACATATATCCTCCTCATACCATCTGCTACCTTATGTCTTGCTCATCTCTGAAATTGAGTGACCATATTTCATGCAATGCTGTTCTACATTATTTTCTTAATTAAAAGCTTCTGAAAGAACAAATTAGAATTCACCCTGTGTAGACACTTCCACTGATGTTAAGGTGAATAAGGACCTTCAAATGCCTTGACACAAATGAATTTGTAACCAACGTTTTGTGTGTTGTTTATCCAAAAGGTATCTTATAAAATCAATGAGGAGAGTTTTATTAATGACAAAGCTAAGGTTGTTATTAAAGAATGCTGTCTTCTCTAGAAACTCCTTTTCTTTGGAATTCAGCAGTATTTACTTTTGAGTGAGTGTGTAGCTGTGTCTTGTTAGATAAAAGCTGCAGCACTAACACTGTTTCACTGAACTTAGCTCCTGACCTACCTTCTGAGGCCATGTCTACAAAGGGAAGATACATCAATCTGGTTTGTTTGATCTAATTACAGCTCTTTAACTATATTGAGCACAAGCAGCTAACCCCACTTTGTTATGCTGATTTAAGGTATTTTCAATGTTAATCGGGTGCACGGTGCTTTCTTGTATCAATTTACCTCTCAACATATTCTGGGCAGTTATCCCATGGAGTGCTGTTCTGCTACTCAGCTCTATGGGGGGGAGTTCACAGCGTGTTGACAGGGAATTCTCAGGAATTGGGGGATTCTGTAGGTTGCCCTGACAAATAACTATTCCTTTTCTCCTGGCATCCGTGGATATTTTTTGCTTATGCAACTTCTTTTTCAAAATGCAGCAAGGTTGCATGAAGAAGAAACTGGTAAATCCATTACAGTGCACATTCCTGTGAGGCTGCACAGGTGGAAAGGTTTAGTTGTGTGCCTTGTAGGGCTTTTGCTGCTTTGATAGCAGAAGAAACACATGAAGAGAAACAGGAAGATGTAATCAACGTGCTACCTCTGTACAGAATTTCTATGAGCGATTTACTCACCGTGTACTGTTTCTGGGTGTAGTCAGCTAGCAGGGACTGATAGCACCGGGTACTGGTGCAGCACTGGGATGGCCACAAGTGGCAGCCAAACACTGGGGGGACAACATCGTGTTCCTAGAAACCTGTGTGGAGGCAGAATATGAAACATCTCTTCTTAACAGGCAGGAGCCCATTGCCCTCTGTGGGGGATCAGCGTTTCTGAAAACGAGCCAGTTTTATGTCAGGAATGTTTCATGGGATTATATGTTATTTTTTATGTATGTATCTGGAGAAGGTGCTGATCTTCTGTGTCGGAAAGCTTGGCAATGCATAAGAAATTACCCAGTTTTCCCCAGGCACTGTCCGTGATCAAATAAGGGTTAGGGGTGGGGTTTGAGGGACTAAGCATGGTCTGTTGAGCTCCAAGAAAGAATTTGTGAACACAGAGAACAACTTCTTAGCAGTTGTACATGGCCTTGCTCATCAGAGAAGGTGATTTGCCATTGCATGGGTGTAGAATGGTATTGCAAAACTTCTTCAGAGCAAACTCATTAGAAACCTGAGCTTGCCCTGATTTGTACAACATTTGTAGAGGCAGGGAAGGGAAAGACACTGAAAGGTGGCTGGGAGCAAGGAGTGGAGACACACTTTCAGTGTTATGGATGTCCAGTGTAAAAATAGCCATTTTATAAGGAAAATGCAGTTTGATGAACAAGAGGTAATGGAACAAATTAATCAAAGGAACAGGGTCTGTATTAACAATTACCGCAGGTGATGTCATGCTGCTGTGGGCTGAGGTGAAGCTTTTCAACCAAAGTGTATCTAAAGATTTTCAGTTAGCGAGATAAACTTAATAAACCAAGAAACACTGAATCTGAAATGCCTTGTAAACTTTTAACTCAGAGTGCATAGGGATTGTTTGCATATGTGATGCACTTAATGTAGCCCCTCATCTCCTCTGGAGCTGGCAGTTGCAGGGAAGTCCTCAAGTCACTTACTGAAATGGTAGCCGAGATGGTGGCCCAGAATGGACAGTGGCCCTGAGTGGCATTGTCTTCATTTAAAAGTCCACTTTTGTAATTGAGATATTCCCTTCTCACCACTATTCTTCTTCCTGTATTTGCTATAATAAATGTAGCTGTCAGACATTAGGAGATCTGTAGATCCCAATCTGTAGATCCCATGCTGACTGTAAGACAGGAGGGAGATGCTTCTCTGTATCCCATAGGGATGTTTGTGTATCCTCTCCTTAACAAAATCTGAAGTGCAGGGTGTTCCACAACTTCCCATACTGGTGTTTTAATTGTTTAAACATCGCTTTTGTTACTTTACCAAATCTTGAATTAAGTCTATTCCTGTTATACTTTCAGTGGGCATGAACATTTGATTGATGACCTTTACTGTAACAAAATGGACTATTGGTATTTGGCCCTTCTCAGCCATCACATGAGCACTCTCCTTTTTCTTCTTTGCATGAAGCAAATCCAGTATTTCACTTTGTTCTTGGGGGTAGATTTCCTCACAGCATCTTTGTTGCTTTTTGTGCTCTTTGCAGTTGGTTTGGATCTGGTTTTATTTTCTTATGTGGCATCTGAAAATGGATATGATATTCCAGCTGAGGCTTCACCCACACTGAGCTGAGCAAGATAATTGGCATGGGTGTATGTAAAGTAGCCTTAGTAAATATGTCTGTGTAATAGGCACAGTTGCTAGAGGTGAACTGAAGCAAAGTTAAAGCTGAAAAGCATTTGAAGAAAGAAGAAAAGAGCAACAGAAAAGTTACAGGATTCTGGTTTTGTCCAAAACATCGATGACATGAAAATACTATTTATGGATGCAAGGTGTCCTCTTGGTCTTTCATGCAGCTATCAGAGCATTGACGAGAGAGAAAAGAAAGGAGAAAACGAAAAAGAAAGAAAAAGAAGGAAGGAAAAAGTCCCCAAATAGAAGATGCTGAATTTTCAGCTCCATGCCCCTGTCTGTTGTCGCTTATAGAAACATGAGGAGGTAGCAGATACAAGGCAGGAGTGTTTGACAGCATGGAAGGCCGTGTGTTTGGAATCACCAAAAAACCATCTCCAGTGGTCATACAGTTAAGACTAGGAGATCCCAAGAAGGGCAGCCTTGGGTGGTTTGCTAAAGAGTATTGCTGGATCAGGTATGTGTTGTCTAGAGAAATTAAGAGACTGGAGATGGAAAGAGATAGGTGATACATATTCCTATTGATATTATTTATGATGGAAACAAAAAGCCCTTAGTGAAAACTAGAAATACCTCCTGGGGTAGCGCAGTACTTTGGCTTTTTGGAAAGCTTTACCCTTCGAGAAGCTTGTTCTTTCATCAGTTCCCTGCAGAACCAGAGGAGCATCTCACTGCTGAGGTTCACTACAAGGATCGCTGTTTAGTTCTCCCTCCAAGCATTCTGTGATGGGAGGATTTGCTAAGCTTGTGTGTACTCCAGGGCCAGGTCAGGCTGTGTGTTATTCACTCTCATTAGTTCATTCTCTTTATGTTCTTGTGACCCAGATGAATTTAAGAGGGATCTGAGCAGTGTGTTCAGTTTTCTTGTGTTTGTTTCTCATACTTTTGCCTATCTGAATCCAGTTCTTTGCACCATGATGCAGTCTCTAATTAGAATTGAAACCATACAAACTGCCTCCTCAAACTCTTGTCTCATTCCATGAATGGTTTGTTTTCAGATTCTGCTTTTATCCTTGTTATTTGATGTTTGCTTACATATTTTATTGCATATAATTCAAGTGCTGTAGTAAATACAGAATTACTAATGGTAATAGATTTTCATTATGCTTTTCATTATAGCATTTGAATACTTTTTAACCACCATAAATGTATCTTCACAACATTGCAAAGAGATTTTCCTCTCGTTTCACTGATGCAAAGCTGTCAAAGTTCTCCACTGCATCTGTCTGTTCCACCGTGACAATAAACAGATTCCCAACTTGCCACAGTAAACTTCATTCATCATGCATGAAGTTACAGGTGAGATTTTGGAGGCAGCTGCTGGTGCTGGTTATCCCCCAAACACTGGGCTTGAGGAGCCTCCACTGTCTGCCTCACATCAGACTTTCAATCATACCTCTTTTTGGCCACAAGGACATGAGGCTCCAGCATAAAACCAGCCCCTTTCACCCTGGTAGCCCCACCAGAAGGATCTTTTAAAATCTAATTTTTCTCATAATAAGACATTCTGTTCTCTCATCTTCCATGTCCTCAGGACTTTCTTTGGTGCTAACATAACCCTTTAAATACCTGTGTTCAAGACATAACCTGTGTGTACAAAGTAGCACTGTCCTATGTCAGCCTTTCTTTTGTTGGAGTGGTATGGTTTAAGCATGCAGTTACTGAAATAAAACTTTAGTCTTTCCTCATGATAGATTCTTTGCTTTTAAAACCATTTTAGGAAGCCTATTCTATACCTATTCTAGTTTTCATTCTTGAATATAAACTGTACCCAAGATTCTGCAAGAGAGCTGCTGCCAGAACATCTGGATGTGCCTCACCTGGTCTTTAGATCACATTTGTCATCTTCATTTTTGCCATGTTCAGTCATTTCCATGACTAAATCATGCTTCTGAGCTTCATCCTTCTCTGTTAACTCTGATGAGTTCCCAGTTTACAAGAATTTTGGCTGTTAGTCCCTGTGTGAACAGCCTTGTGATTTGCATTAATCTTATTACTGCATTCCTCAGGATCCCTGTGCTGTTCCAGAACCTCATCCAATTCTTCATTTAGGATATTCCAGTCTTCTGTACTGATGCTTCTTGATGTTGTCAGTTATGAGCTATATGAACTTCTTTCAATTCCTTGTACTTATGTCACTTAGAAGCACTAAACAGCATCAGTTCTGAGACTGATGCTGGAGGAACTTGAAAGCTCTCACTTTCCAGCCCAAAGTACCCATTCCAACCCAGCTCAGCATGGGGGAGTTCAGCCATTCTTTTACCCACAAAACCTTTCTTGGGCTAATCTTCGTATTTTCCAGTTTAACTTTTATTTTCCCATGTGGCACCAGATCAGATGCTTTGCTGAATTTTAGATGGGTGAGATCAACTGTGTTTTCCTTTACCAAGAAAACTCGGCTTCCTTATCAAAGCAAGACATCAGATTTGTCTGGCATGATTGATTTTGTTAAACCTATGTTGAATTTTATCTCTTTATTTTCCTCCACATCTTTTCCCCTTCCAGGGAAAAAATAACTCCAGTTTTACATCTCACTGAGGTCAGGCTTGTTAGTCTCTGGTTGTCTGGACATCACTTTCCAAATCTCTGGCTTGCTTTTGGAGGATTTTTTCCTTTCTCCCCATGACAGGATGTCAATTTTAGATTATTTTGTATCCCTGGAGGTAGTAGGAGAAAAAAATCACTCATTTGTATCACAACTTAAGTGCTGTTTGGTTTGGCTTTTGTTTGTTGGTGGGGTTTTGTGTTTTTAAAGAGAGATGCTATATCATAGCTATAGATACAGGAAAAAGTAATGAATTTTCAAGTATTACAAAGTCCTTTCCAAAAAAATTAGTAATGAAAAGCTTCTTAAGCAATGACAGGACAAGGGGTGATGGGTTTAAACTAAACCAGGGGAAGTTCAGGTTAGATACAAGGCAGAAGCTCTTTCCTGTGAGGGTGCTGAGGTGCTGGCACAGGGTGCCCAGAGAAGCTGTGGCTGCCCCATCCCTGGCAGTGTTCACGGCCAGGTTGGTCACAACCTGCTCTAGTGGAAGGTGTCCCTGCCTGTGGCAGGGGTTGGACCTGGATGAGCTTTAAGGTCCCTTCTAACACTATGATTCTATGAATCTTTCTGAGCATGCTGGGCTCTGGTACTTGATTATGAAGACAGGAATGTGAGCACATCAGTGTTAGTGGGGATTTTGTTGTTTTAGGTGGGTTTGTTTTTTGTTTGGTTGTTTGCTTGTTTTTTTGCCAGATATAATCAATATTTTTAGAAATATTTGAAAACTATCTCTCTTTTATAATTCCTCAGCATGTCTGGAGCTCAGGATTCTGGTTTTCAGAGGAAGTGAACAATTCTGACCAATGCCTTTGTTTTGCTGAAGGCACACATGATACTATCAGCCTTTATAAAGAAGTAATATTGCATAGGTTTGATTGTTACAATTATTGTGTTAAATATTTGACCAGTTCTTAGTGCCTACCTTTGTACATCTGAAATGAAGGGACATTGCCAAGTGTTCTTCCCATAGCACGAATAGTTCGTAGTTTGTATGTTCTTTCTCTGCATTGTGTGTGTGCCTATATAACATCAACAAAATCTCTGAAGATCCAGTTTTGTGAGGGATTTTAAAGCCCATCAGAAGACCTGAGTCCCAGGAAACTTCAGCTATTGCAGAATTTCACCTTCAGTACTAGAATGAATTTGCCAAATGGGGGTATTTTACATAGAAGCATGGATTCAGCTGACTTCCCTAGAGACTGATCCTGGTTTGAGCTGAGCTCCCCATACTGATGAACTGGCATCTTTTACAAACCCAAACCTCTTTATCCCCTTTCAGAAGTAGATTTTTTTTCCCTTTGTTTTCTCCAATGTGCACATCCTCCTTTTCTTGAGCTAGAAGCTGGGATGAGTATCCTGGGTGGATCCTGCAAAGTGCTGAGCACACGATTAAGTTTAAGGGAGTATATGCTTAGAATCACCGGTACTGCTGATGTTTAAAATTACCCGTAGACTTAAGTACTCTGGTGGCCTGAAGCCAGTGGCTTTTGCATCTCCCAGGACTGAGCCCTGAGGAGACTCCAGTGAGCGGCTGCAGCTGAACTTCCCTTTCCCATTTTAAACAGAAGGTTTAAAGCCCAAATTCCAACAGCTGTTTAATTAAAACTACTTATTTTAGCTGTGAGGAATGCAATAGGCACACTCCACATGCCCGGCTTCACTCCTCTCCAGCTCTCAGTGCAGGGCTTGCAGTTTTCAGTGGTGCTCCGTTCCTCCTGTATCCTCTTCCATCTTTTCCATCTGCTTCATTCTGTTTGGAAAATGGCAATGTAGAATGTGTTTGGTGTAACCTTAATCCTGACCAGCATCTGGGCTCCGTTTAAAAAAAAAGCAGCATTTACTGCAGGCAAGGTTTCTGTATATGTTTCCCTGCTTTAGTAAAACAAAGTTGGGGTGGAGGAGGGAGAACAACCAGAAATAACCATAGCAAAAATAAGCTTTATTTTAATGGACCTCTTCATTAATGGGGAGGTTTTAATGTGTTTTCTTGCCTCCATGGATGAGGTGGGGTGTTTGCTGTTCCCTCACCTCTGCTGTCTGTGTGTCTTTAAGTCCTCTTTTAACAGCCACGCTGTTAATTGCTCGCAAAGATGCAAAAGTTAAAGCCACCATAAGCGTGTGAAGAACTGAAATCCCCGTGTGACGCCTTCTGCCGTCTCCCCGTTGAACTTCCACAGCCCTGGCCGCTGTGTCAAACCCTGCTCCAGACCAATGGGAGGAGGCAGCCCTGGTGCCCTGGCCGGGAGTGCAGCCCCCAGCCCCCCCATCACCCCAGGGCAGCCCGCGAGGGGGTGGCCGGGTCCCGGTGCCACAGAGCTCGCTCCGGGGGGGGGGGGGATCCTCCAGCCCGGCCCGGGGGTTTTGGGGGGCACTGGGGAGCTGCGGGGCCGTGGCGCTCGATGGCTGTGGGGCGGCATTGTCAGTAGCCACGCGTTCCAGCAGCCGCTGCTGAGCCCATCACCGCGGCGTCGCTCCTCCTCCAAACAATGCTTTGCGGCCCACTGCGCTTCGCAAGCGGGGGTGTCCTCGTTCCCCGTGTATGTCCCGTCCCCCCCCCCCCCCACCCCGTTCCCATTTATTTCTTTCTTTTCTTGTTTAATTTCCCCCCGAAGCCGGCGGGACCGCGCTGCATCTGCCCTGCGCCTCGCTCCGCGCTGGTGAACTTCACTCCCCGAGCAGCCACAGAGGTCGCTTCTGAGCACCACGAAAAGGGCTTTTTTTTTTTTTTTTAATCTATTAATTTTAATGTATTTATTTCTTCCTGTCCCCCGTTAAGGCGCTCTCAGTCCCTCGGGCTGGAGTGGGAAAAGCACGTTTAAATCCCAAACTCTGCTTTCCCACGTGGCACCTCGCTGGAGCCGCTGTCAGGGTCGCACCGACCAGAAGGTGATTAACATTTTTAATCAAGTGCTATTTCCAGGCCAGGCCACTAAAGCCCAAACTTGTGTGAAAAGCTCACTCTTGGCAGCAGCAGGCTCTGGCTTTTTGAACCCACCACCAAGTGTACAAATAATGAGGGGATTAAAGTTCTGCTCCACCTTTACGTGGGTGACTTTAAGTGATGGATGTTTGTCAGCGAGTTGAGGGTTTATTCTGACAAGTTTATAGTGTTTGGCATTCTGGGTCTGTATGTGTGGGTTTGGAGTGCAGAATTAGTGCGTAGCAGGAGACAAACCCAGTTGTTTTTGTGACTATGGATATGTTGGGTATGTATTCAAGCATTACATCGGGGGGGGGGGGGCTGTTTTAAGTTGGCTTTTCACCCCATTCAGACATCATGGTGGTGTTTCGACACTCACTGGGGAGAAAGGGAAACAGAAGGGAGGACCCAGAGTCACGCCTCATCTTCAGACCTTGCTCTAATTATAAGGGAAGGTGCCCCCTATCCTTCATTATTTAGTTGAATCAGGCCTAGTGCACGCCTCATCTTTGAGGCCTTATTCCTGGTGTCTCTAGGAGGCAGCCTTCATCGAGCCAGGAGATCCAATCTTGGCAAAAAGAGCTCCGAAGGATGTGAACCCCCTCGGAAAATTCCACTTCCCGCACAGCCCTGCTTGTCCTTGGGTCTCTCCCTCATTCCCATGCACCGAACGAGGGATTTCTGCCTCGGGCAACCACAGCAACTTTCTCAATCACGCCGCGCTGCAGAGAGCAGCCCGGCGCTGCTGTGGCTCTCAGCTCGGCACCATCTCTCCCTCCTCTCTTCCTCTTTCCCTCCATTTTATTTCTCCCCTGGTTTTTCTCCCCAGCAGGCTCCAACTCTCGTTCCTGCTCAACTTGCCGGGAACAAAAGGCTCCATTCCCGATCCAGCCCGCAGTTGCCGTGAGAAACTTCCTCGCAGGCGCTGCCTTTTGCTCCCTCCCCGCTTCGGGAAAATGGCAGTGCGAGAGCGGGAGAAAAAGGGGGTAAACCCCCTCCTTGGGGCGCCCGCCTCTCCCGCAGCACCCTCCCCACCCCAGCCGTGACGCCCGAACTCCAACTTCCCTTAAAATACACTTGAGCAGGGCAGGATTTCACGGGAAAGGGGGATTTTGGGTACCCTCCACTGCAGGGAGCAGTGAAGGGGGGGGGGGGGGGGCTGGGCTCTCCTGCCCGCTCTTGCTTCCAGTCCTGCTCCCCAGACTGAATTAAGAGTTGCGACCAGTGGGAAAAGCCAGGCCTGGAGTTGAGTTCTTTCTGCAGCTTTAAAAGCCTTTTCTGTGTGTTTTTAACTCTTCCGAGTGGGGGTTGCAGAGGGAGGCGGTTGCTCTTCAAGCCAACCCGACAGGTCCCAAATCCGGTGGGATTCGGTGGGAAATTCGACGGTTGGCTCCTGATCCAGTGCAGGGTTGGTTTAGGAGCTCCGCGCCGCGTTTTGTTGCCTTTTTTAACCCTTGTTTTTCTTTCCCCGAGTAGATTTACTCTCCCTTCCCCGAGCGTGCAGCATCAGAGGGCTGGTGGTGTGTAACGGCAGTGTAACGGCAGTGCAACACCCGTGTCACAGCAGTGCGGTTCGCTCTCCCCTGCTCTCCGGTGTTTTGCTGTCCCCGTCCCCAGCATCTGTCACTTCTCTCGGGAAGGATGAAATCCCAGCTCCAGCCTTGTTCTCATTGCTAGGGTGAGCGCTGCTCGCGTCGCTTAGCCCCGAATCCTCACACATGTGCCCCAAAACTTCCACCTGTCCCCTTCCACCAGCCAGGAGTGGCTCGGGGGGCAGCTGGGAATGGGGCAGCGAACCCGCGTGGCACCAGCCCCGGGTTGTCCCTTCCTCTGTGGAAACTCCGCTTCGCCTTTTACTCCTCCTAGCGAGGGCTGCTAAAATAATCCATTTATTTCCTCGAGTCGGGCCGAGTCCTCTTTCCCTTCCACACGCATCCAAAGTTTCGCGGCTCCCTGTCAAACGTTAACAGCAGCCTGGAGCAGGGCTTCCTTCCCCTCATAACCTGCGGGGCTCACTGGGTGGGAAGCACTAAAACCCCATGTCAAACCTACTCCTTGCCTTTGAACCCCAAGAGTTACGCTCCCCCCTGCCCTTCTGCCATTGTGGCGGTGCCAGAGAGGGGGTTATACAATATCTAAGCTTTTCCTTTTAAAAAGAGGGTAAATAAGCATTGTCTAACACAAAGCCCAGCACATCAGCTGCTCCCAGCCAACAAATAATTCCAGGAATATTAATCTCAGCACTCCTGAAGCTGCAATGGGAGTGCTTAACATGGATGTGACAGCGGCTAAAATCCTGGAAGGAGCGAGCTGGGCACATATATTTAGAGGAAACTGAATTTTCTTTAGCCAAACTACTCTGCCAGAAGCTGAGGGACAGGAGCCAACCTTTTCCTTACTCCATTCCATATTTTGCAGCATGCTCCATGAATTATAATAGACGGGTCTCTTGTTCTTGGGTCCAGTCTGCATATCTCAGCAGCCCCGTGCCTTTCACTAAAATGGAAGAGCATCCTTCTTCACCCAACTGTGTTCATTCCATCCCAGCTCCTTTCATTCTGGCTCAGTTGCGCTAGTTAATACTTTATCCTAGAAACTCTGCCCAATTCCTGCCGTGCTAATCCAGTCCGTGTTTATAGCAAGTGGGAAGGCCGGGGATAATGATAACTTGTGTGTGTGTGAGCGGGAGGGAGCGCGCCTGACTTCAGTCCGGTTTCCATGTCAACGATTCAGTCCATATTTGCCATCACACAGTTGGCAGAGCCTGCTTTTATTTTTTTTGAGGAGGGGGGAAAGACACTGCTCCTGTTTCGAGTACTCTAATCTAGACCAGGTTTCCGAAAGCGCCTCAGCGCTGGGTTAAATGGCACGGCCACCTTCATGAAGGAGACTTCCACTCAGGAGGAGCCAGCCTAGTGGTGGTGGCTGCGGTGCCATGTGAGAGCGCCGGGCTGGTCCCCAGCCTATCTGAGAGCCAGGGGCTGAGCCTGTTGTGGAGGAAAGCGTGCTCAGCACTTGGGGAGGTGGGGAGCAGAGGGCTGCTCACGCCGCTTCGCAGGGAGCGCTCAGGCAGGCAGAAAGAGCCTCGCGATGGAAAGTTGCGGCGATGGGAAGGCGGTTGTTGCAGCACGGGATGGCGGGAGGATTTCCAGCTCTCAGGTGGAAATGCTCTGAAGAGCTGTCATCTGCTTCCCAAACCTTGCAGTTGGAAACTCACCGGGTGCCTCAGTAAAGTGCCAGGCCCTCATTGATGAGGCAGATTCCAAAACTTGCTTCAGCTTTCACAAACATTTGGTAAAGTGAGTGTCTTCCCATTGTGTGGGAGGCTGGGGAATCCGGGCTGCTCTTCACAGCACAAGCAGCACCAGGTTTCCGAGTCTGCCATCGCGCTCTTAGAGCGAGATTCCAAAGGGCTGGCACACATAGAGAGGTGGGGAGCAAGGTCTTCATCGGGATGCACCCAAGCCACAACCTGTGGTCATTAAACTTTTGGCAGGGCTTGGTTAGACACTGGGGCTTTGCTTCCTGAAGTAGACTCCAGCTTTGGAGTCAGGGAGATGCTTCTGGGATTAAAGGACAGAAATCTCTCCAGTTTGATCTTTGTTTCCCTTAAGTTTAGCATAAATGAAACTGAAAATGAGTCTTTTGGTCTCTTTAGGCACTGTAGCCCACCAGAGCATAAATCAATGTAAGGAAAGCCTCTGGGCCTCACTCGTGGGGGTCCAGCCTGGCACGGGGAAGGAGTTTTTCCCTCTGCTTGTCTTTCTAGAACCTGGGCTTAGATCAAGTAACAGAAGCTCTCTGAATACAGCGTGCAGATCAGCTTGTGTTCTAGCATGTTCCATACTCTTCTGGAGTATCTTGGTGGCTTTGTTGTTCTGTGGTCCACACACAGAGCCACCCATGTGAGATCCCAGCGCTGTACCAGAGCTCCAGCCTTCACAGAGGCTGTGGTTGAGTGTGATCACAATACCAGTGTCACTATTCCTTACCCTTTTCTTTCTGTAGTTGAGAAAGACTGACTGGCCTGTGTGGTGGGATGGAACCTGCTCCACATTGCATAGTCCATTGGAACAAAACAGGAGCTGCAAGGGCAGTTTATTGCTCTCAAATACATTTAAAATGTGGCTGTTTATTGCCCTCCTACTTCTGAGCTTTGGAATAACCCCCTTTGTTCCACCACCTGCATCCTAGGTGATAAATATTTTATATTGTAAGTTTTGTGATGACTGTGAGGGTTCAGCTGACAGCAGCAGACACCTAAATCTTCAATTCATCCCTCCTGGGCATCCAGCCCTGGGCATCACTACTTGTGCTGGACTTGTGTTTCTGCACTGTGACCTGGGCTGTGGGACTGGGATTTCTCCTGCTGTGTCCCATTGTTAGGCTTTGCTTCCCTCACCACAGAGTTGGTAATGGGGGTAACTTCTGCCCCGTGTTTTGTTTTGGGGTGATGTTCTAAAATGGCAGTCTTAGGCCTCAGAAGCATCTTTTGACTCTCTACCCATTGTTTTCTCTCTCCTTAAAGGTCACTTTTCCACATTCCAGAAGAGACACCTGCCCAGTTCATGGGTCCCACCATTTTGACCACGCCACTGTGTCCCCATTTCTGTGAGCTTGGTTGTTATAATCCAACTAACTCATCTTTCTGTACCTTCCATGCTCTGCGCCAGACCCACGCCATTTGAAGTAGAATATGCCACGACAAACCTGATGGCACAAGACAGGCCATGTTTGGGGCAGCAGTCCAGGTACGTTTCCTCCCTCTTCCCACTTTGCAAAAGGCTGTGGGGATGGAGGAGGTGGGAACTGGGGTCTGAAACGGTTGCAGCAGAGCATGGCCTAATTTTTGGTTCACCTCTTGACATTGCCCTTTGCGATTGCCAGCGCATCCTGTCCCATTGCTCAACCTGTTGTGTCTAGACACGTCCAGGTGGTGGTTCTCCCCATGCAGCCGCCCTGAGGGAGTCCCTGGTTCCGTGCCCACTGCCCTCGCCTTGGCAGGAGCGGGACCAGACTTTCTTGGCTGTCCCTGCGCGCAGTTACAGTTCTGGAGCGCTTCCAAGGCCGCATCCAGAGGGACACAGCTGGCGAGGAGAGGAAATGACAACCGCTAACAGTTTGCAAAGGCTAATTCTAAATGGGATTTCTAGGGACAAAGACGAGGCGCTTCGTTAACCCACGGGCCATCTCCCTGCCGATACCCGTGAGCCGGCGGCGCGGCCCTGCCGCTCTCCTGGAGGATTCCCGCTGGAGGACATCGCCTCGCTGCCCCGGGAAGCTCCCCGGACAGGTACGGGCGGCCCCCTCGAGGGGAGGGAAGGGAGGGGAAAAGAAGGGAAGGGAAAGGAAGGGAAGTGCCCCCGCGCCGCCAGCTCTGCTTTGCTCCCCCCCCACCCCGCACTTGGCCCGGCCCGGCTCGGCTCGGCTCGGCCCCGCGGCCGCGCTCGGCTCCGCGGATCCGCTGCGGGTTTTGCGTGCGGCAGCCTCCGCCGCGCCGAGCCGCCAGCGGCCGGGGCCGGCCCGCTCCTCCTTTGTGACGGGGGGGAGGCTCCCGTCCGGGCCGCGCCGCGCTCCGCTCCGGGTTTGGCAGGCGGCCGCGGCGCTGGGTAAAATGGCAGTGCTGAGCCTCGTGTCGGAGTGAGCCCCGCTCGGCGGACCAGAGTCGGGAGCTGCCGCGCGGCTCGCCCAGCCCGGCCCTGCCGCCGCCCGGCCCGGCTCCGGGGACGGCGCCCGCCCGCCCGCCGTGTCCCCCCTCCCTCCCTCCCGCCTCTCCCGCACCGGGAGCCCCGTCCCGGGTCCCCCCCACCCCCCCCATACCTCCTCCTCCTTCCCCCCCACTCCCTCCTCCTCCCCTTTCTCCGCCGGCTGCAACCGAGGAGGTACAGCGGGGCCAGGCCCCGGGAAGCCCAGCCCAGCGGAGCCCTCCCCGCCTCGCCAACCAGGCCGGGGGGGAATGAGCCCCCGCTGCCCTGAAGAGCCCGCCGCCGCCTGAGCGGGGAGCAGCAGAGCAGCGAGGCCTCACGCCGGCCGGCCAGGCAGGGAGCAGCTCGGGGGGAACCGGTCCGGGGGGGGGTGGCTGGGTGGGGAGGGGGGGGATCATGGCTGCTCAGGTCGCCCCCGCCGCCGCCAGCAGCCTGGGCGCCCCGGCTCCATCCGAGCTGAAGAAAGCGGAGGCGCAGCAGCGGGATTGTCCCCCGGAGGAGGCGGGGGGTGAGGCGGCGGCAGAGCGCGGCGGCGGCGGCGAGAAGCAGGCGGAGAGCGAGGGCCCCACGGGGAAGGAGCTGCAGGACGGGGCCGAAAGCAACGGAGGGGGCGCAGGGGCCGAGTCCGACCTGAAGAGCTCGAACGGGAACCCGGGCCCCAGGCCCGCCGCTGCCGCCGCCACCCTGAACAATAACCTCCCGGAGCCGCCCGGTGGCGGCGGCAGCAGCGACGGGGTGGGGGCGCCGCAGCAGCAGCCGCCGCCGCCGCAGCAGCCTCCCCCTTCCCACCCGGCCGCCTTGCCCCCGCCAGCCTACGGCTTCGGGCAGCCCTACGGCCGCGGTGCCCAGGCTGCTGCCGCCGCCGCTGCGGCCGCCGCCGCTGCCTTCCACCAACATGGCGGACAACAAAGCCCTGGCATGGCAGCGCTGCAGAGCGGGGGCCTGGAGCAGTCCTACCCGGGGCCGGCGGGAGCCCCCGCGGGGCCGCCCCCTCCCCAGAACTCGCACGGCGGCGCCGAGCACGGCTTCCCCAACCACCAGTACAACTCCTACTATGCGGCCGGGGCCGGGCGCAGCGCCGGTTCCTACCCGCCTCCCCACCAGGCCTACGCCCTGAGCTCCCCCCGGGGCAGCGCGCAGAGCTCCGCTCCGGCGGCCGCCGGCGCCAAGTCCCCCGCGACCGCCGCCTTCCAGCAGCAGCGCTTCGGGGTCATGGGGCCCTCGGCCGCCGGCGGTGCAGGAGGAGGAGGGGGAGCCACCCCGCAGCCCACGGCCACCCCCACCCTCAACCAGCTCCTCACCTCCCCCAGCTCCGCCCGCGGCTACCAGGGGTACCCCGGGGGCGACTATAGCGGCGGGCCGCAGGACGGGGGAGCCGCCGCCAAGGGCCCGGCCGCCGCCGAGATGGTCTCGCAGTACGGCGCGGGCAGCAGCCAGGGCTGGGCCTCAGCGGCCGGCGGGGCCCCGCCGAGGAGCCACCACGCGCCCATGAGCCCCGGGAGCAGCGGCGGAGCCGGCGGTGGACAGTCCCTCGGCAGGAGCCAGCAGGTAACGGCGGGGCCGCGTGGGGCGGGCGGGGAGGGGGGGGACACACCGGGAACTGGGCCGGGCCGGGGCCGGGAGGGACCGGGGGTGGCGGGGGACGAGGGGTTCGGGAGCTGGGGGGGTGGCGGTGCCTCTCCCGCGGGTTCCCCCCGCCGGGTCGGCGCTGCCGGGGAGCTGCCATTGTCTGTGCTTGCTCGCTCGCTCTAAAATGGCTGCCTCGCCGCCTTCCCTTCCTCCCTCCCCAGTCTTTGTGCGAGGCTCCCGGCGAGCGGCCGCCGTCCTCTCCGCCGCCCCGGCCCGCTCCGGGGGGCTCCGGCGGGCGAGCGGGACCGGCCGCCCCCGGCGGAGGGCGGTGAGGGGCCGGCGGGGCCGGGCACGGGGGCCGGGGGTGCGGGCGGGCCCGGCCGGGCCATCGCGTGGCCCCGGCAGCGCCGCCGCCATCCGCCCCATCGCCCCCGGCCCCGCCGCCCCGCTCCCCTCGGAGCACTCCCGGCCCCGGGGGGGGCCCGCACCCTTCTGCGGGGCCCGGCGGGGTCCGTTGGGGTGGCCGCGGTTCGGCCCGGCTGTGCGGGGCCACGCTCCCCGGCGGGCCGTTGGCCGGGGCCTGCGGCTGGGAGCGCCGGTAGAGAGCTGGGCGATGGGAGCAGTGAGTGCAGATCGGTTTGGTTTGGGATTTGAATTATGGAGGTAAAATCCTTCTGTCAAAGCCAGGAGACAGTTGGTCTTAGGTTGACATCCTATCTGTGATCTGATTGGCTCCCCATCTCCTGCTCTTGGCCATTTATAATTGCCTCTGATGTAATGGTACAACCATCCTGATGAGCTCATAAACTTTTACACTCGGCTTTTCCGCCAGCCCCGGACCCACGGCAGCTCCGCTCGCCGCCTCCCGCGGCCCCCTCACCGGAACCGGCCGTGACCTTGAGGCGCTTGGGTGCAGCCCCGCACCGGGGAGCGGAGCCCCGGCCCGCCTGCCCCTGCTGCATTGTGCCTCGGAACAAAAGAGGAGGCGATGGCATTTTGTTTGTACCTTGGGTTTATTTTGCTTGCGATGTTTTAATGCGGCCTGGAATAGAGTCTGTGTTGTTGGAACGGTGGCAGGCCCCTCCTGCACAATGGGCTGGCTGTTTATTTTGGTTTATGTGACTTTCCCTTTGGTATAAATGATTTCTTTGATGGATCTGAGGGTGCGTTTGTTTCTGGCTAATTTCAAAAGTGGGGCTGTTTGGGTTCTTTATTAGATGGGAGAATGGGGGGTTCTTGGGTGTGTTACAGCCTTAAGGAGGAAAAAAGCTCAAACAACAGAGCAGTCAAAACCAAACTTGTGGCTGCAGCATCGAAAAAGGTGAATTATCAACTTCACATTCAATAGAGCTTTAATAGAGGACAGGCCTGAGCCTCTCTATCTGCGTGTCTCTGGGCACATTTTGACTTGCTTTGAGCAAGTGCTGCTGGGTCTCTTTTCCCCCAGAAATAAAGGGACTTGTTACAGACTTTGAGGTGCTCATTGTGGTCAGGCTCAACAGGGTCCCAACTCTTTGCTCTTTGGAGGAGTAGGCAGCAAATTGAGCCTCAGAATTACGCTTATCCTTGTATGTGTAGACTTACCTCTTTGCTGAAAACATAGATGGCCAGAAAACGTTCAGAGGAGGAAGCAGCACAGCGTATGCATCAGACATTTTAGATACAGGGAAAAGAGCTGCTGGTATCTGATAGCTGGAAACCTTGGTTTAAACCGGGTTACTCTCTGTGCCTACATGTGCATCTGTGAGGCCTGTCATGGCCTCGTGCAGGACTGAGACTTCCCTTTTCAGTCTGTGTACTCTGCTCTAACTTCAGGCCCTGGGTTGGAGACATCCGAGACCATGTAAGCTGACAGGCAGCCTCCAGTTTCCCTTCTTGCTCAGTGCTTCTCTTGTGTTGATCTGAAAACTGCTTTGGTTTTGTTCCTTGATAACCAGAGGCAATGTCCCCTTGAGTGTCCTGAATTACTTACTTGTCTCTTCTGTCAGATTGAAATAGTGCTAAGAGAGGATCTGATCTCTGCCCTGGTCATCGAAGTGTCCAGTGTTAACGGGGAGTGAGTGTTCAGTTATCCTCAGTGAAGGTTTCAGCTCCTCAGGACTCTGTTTGTGCAGACCTGTGATCCATGCGGACAACTGTCACCGGTGGTTTCACTTGAAGGCACTTCCTCTACCCTGAAAAATGCACGTTTAGATCAAATGTGGTGTCAGCTTGAGCTTCTCAGGCAGGTACTTTAGCCTGTATTGGACAGAAGTCGATTTGTGTCAGTATTCTGATGTGTACTTGTGAGAGGAGCTTATTTTGTCTCTGCAAATGAATGGAACGTGGTGCCACGAGCTGGAGCTGCCGAGGCACAGCCTGTCAGTAAGATCGGAGTAACCCGTCCTGTAAATGGGGGTTATCAATGGAGAGTTGTTCTCAGGATGAGTTGAACTTTAGATAGTACAAATTGTGTATATAAAAAGCAAACCAGCAACTCCCCCATCCTGAAAACCAAACCGCCCTCCCAAATCCACTTTGTGCCAAGGATTATTGGACTCAAACTGACAATTACCTTTATTTTCCTGCTGGAAAAAGAACAGACTTATCTAGCGCGATAAAAAAAGCTTCCACATGTCAATCGGTGCTGCCCACAAGGAATGGTTGATTAATAAATACTCCACTCCTAAATTACAGCCTCTTTTTTGCTTTGTGCTCTGTGAAATTCCCTGCAGCAGGATTAAATAAAGCTTTGTGTCTCCCTCTTTGTCTTGGACAGTGATAAGCAGAGTGGGTACTTGCCACCTAAGTTCTGGGAGACTCTGGGAGGATGAGAGGAGAATGTAATTCATCTGAGCAAGCACTAGAAAGAGAAGCATTCCTTGGTGCAGGCTTGTAGATGATGCGGGAAGAGCGTGGGGTTCCTCTGCTTGGGAATCCTTGGGATAGTAAGCCTCTGGGGGTTTGGGGATGGGAAGCAGGATGATGTGGAAAAGGGAAGTGCTTCTAACTCTTGATTCTTTTTAGGATTTATGAATGGTGCCACAAGGAGGGTTTTACTGTGTTGCTCATCAAGAAAGGTCAAGTAATTCCTGGCGTGCAAGTTGTTTGGGTGGAATGTTTCCTGTAATAAAAGGAGAGCAGTTTGTAACCCTCATGGACCCCTCTGCTCACCACCAGGGTCCAGGAAGGTGGTGCTGAGCCCCGGTGAAGGCAGATGTGCTCGCTGCTGGAAGGGGCTGCAGCAGAGGGCTTGGCATTGTTTCTGATGACCTTCATAGCTGGGAAACGTGGAATAGGATCAAGGGATCAGAATGGCTCTTTTACAGCGTGTGGGATGAGGAGGAATCTGTGGTTTTCTGTGGGAATGACTTGGAAGAAACCAGGCCAGGGATCTTAGTTTTCAGTTTTTCCAGCTCTACCATGCATTTGTTTCCACCCCCTTTCCCTTAGCGTATTAGTTGTTAATAATACAGCTGGCTTTCCCAGAGTCTTGGGACTAAAAGGAAACTATTGAAGAGGAAGGACTTCCCTCCCTTTACTAGCTGGGCATTTCTCCTGGTGGCAGACAGCGTCTCCTGTAACGGGAGCTTGTCTTTGGATCGCATGAATCATTGACATCCCGGATAACATCCCCATAGGTGCGCTGATGTCTCTAGGTCTCTATTATAAAGTTCAGTGAAGGCGGTTTAAAACTCATATGTTAATAAAGACAAACTGCTTTTGGGCCTGTTGCCATGTAATAGCTGTTTTTTGTTGACTTCGAGCTCAACTTTAGCAGCAAGTGAGGCATGAAAAATGTTGTTGCAAATATGTTTTTGAAACTAAATTGGCACCAAATGGCTCTGTGCTGCCAATGAGCTGCGATAGCTTGGAATCGGAAAGTGAGACCTGGCTCCTCTTGGCTTGTGTCGCAGGCTTTTTTTCCTTGCTTAGCATTGTAATGTTAGGAGCACTGGAATTGCGTGCGAGGTGTAGTATGCGCTAGGTCTTTCCAACAAAGAGGGCATCATCTTTTTCAAGGGTAGGGTTTGGGTCTGAATGAGTGAATTTAGGCCTTGTCTGGTTTGTAGGAAGGTGGTGCTGGGTTAATTTTGGTGTTAAGATCTAGTTAATTCTGGTGGGGACACTGGAGGTTTTGCATAGCTGTTTGAATAGTCTGTGCCAGTCTGAAGTCAGTGAGGGGTTGCCTGATTCTCTTCACGTCTCTTGTTTTCTGGCATACCATCTCCTTGGTACTCAGTTTGAGGTGACCAGTGTTCCCAGGCAGGATATGTGTAGGATGCAGGACAGTATGGAATGCTTCATCAATCCTTGCTTCTTGTCTGGGCTTGTGGGGGTTCTACCTGTGGTGTATCTTGTAATCATGTTGTAGGGCAGAGATGTGATTTCTGGAGGGTTTTTACATTTCATTTTGGGCCTGGGTTTTTTGATTTAGAATGCTTAGTGGTTTCTTAAACTGTCCAGTTTAATCCCTTTTATGTGCTGCAGCAAATGTGTCCTGAAGTGACTGCTCAAGAGGCAGAACCTCTTCCCTGTTCCTAAATAACACTAGAAACCAGGGTTGGGGGAAGCATGAGAATCAGATGTTCTGCTCTGGCTGGATTTTCCTGTTCTCATAAGCTTGATATGTTCGCCTTAGTTTGGGGTTTTTCCTCTAGTTTTATTTGAGAGGCCTGGTCAATGAATACCATGTCACAAATACTACACGAGACCCTGTTAAAAGTCTTCCATGGCAATCACATTAAAAAGCCCAGCAGCTTTCCTTCAGAGGGAAACTAATGGCTAAAATGAAGCTAAATAGTGCAGCCCTTCATTTTATCTGTTACCTCAAATGTGACTTTTCCTCCATTTTTCTTCCTCCCCTTTTCAAAGGCACGCTGCCAACTCGGAAATGCAGTTTTTACCCTCTGAATGGGAATTGTGTGATCTCGGTAATGAAAATATGAGAGGAGAAGGATGCCCTTTGCAGTTTTCACTCCGTGTATTTGAAATTCTTTGTCTAGTCAGTTTGATTTCTTCGTTTTTGAATTGCAACTCCTGTGTGATGGATTGCTCTGGGGAAAAGCTCATCAGCATGCCATTGCCCAATTCCTGCCAAGAATGTTGGAAACTCTCAAGTAGCAGCAGTAGTAGCAAAGCGGATACCAAAGGCAGGGAAGTGTAATTGGAAAGGAGGGGGGTGGGTTATGGTAAGCTTGTCAGTATTTAGCATTGCTTTTTCTTCTGGAAGGGTCCTTAAGCCATCAGCAAGATGCAGAATAATCTCTCCCCTTTTGTTCTGGTGAGGGTAAAGAAAGGAAATGTGTTTTTTCTGGAGGGGAGGGGGGGAGTTGTTTTGAGGAGAAGTCCTGCAAAAGTTTTTCTGTCGTGTGCTGATCTCAAGAAGTCCAACCTTTAAACTCTCCAGAGGTTGTGTGTGTGCAGTGGTAAAGCTATCCTGGTGTGTGCAGTGGTAAAGCTATCCTGGTGTGTGCAGTGGTAAAGCTACCCTGGTGTGTGCAGTGGTAAAGCTACCCTGGTGTGTGCAGTGGTAAAGCTATCCTGGTGTGTGCAGTGGTAAAGCTATCCTGGTGTGTGCAGTGGTAAAGCTATCCTGGATGTCTGTTTGCCAGTGCCGTAAATCTGCCTCTAGAAGCGACTGACAGGTGGGATTGGAGGAAAAAAAGCAGTTTTGTTTGGCAGAATGGCTGGACCGAAGCTGCTGTGCGCTGTGTCTGCGTCCCTGCCTGTTCCTGGATTCCATGAGAGGAGTTGATGCCTTTCTGTTCCTCAGTTTAGTGGCTGGAAAAGCAGGGAAGTTGGTCACCTGAAGAGAGAGCGTGTGCGCTTTCTGTGCGCTCGGGGAAGGCCGCGCTGTGTTTATCAAGTGATTCCAGTAAAATTCCAATCATAAATCTCATGTCATCTCTGCTGCGTGGAGTGTGCGCTTCTCGTTCTTCAGGCTCTGTAGGAAGGAAGCTTCAGGCACACTCCTGTTTCACCCTGGTACAGAGGAGGAGTGCAAGGTTTTCTCTTCTCGCAGTGGTGGTTGTATGAAGATGCTGATGTGAGAACTTGTCAAGGTGAGGCACCAGCTCTGGGACAGGGCAGAGAGTGGGATATCCATCTTCTGAGCTCAGCCTGTGCTCTAAATGTGAGCCCATCTTTCCTCCCTACTATATGGGTCTTAATTCAGTGTATTAAGACCCTTTTTCATGGACTTCTGTGCTTAAGGAAGCAGCACCCAAGCCTGCCCTCAGAGGTGCATAGCGTGAGAGAAGCAGGGCTGGAACAGGAGGAGCTGCTGCTCTCAGGACTCAGCTCATGTACATATTTTACCCATTCCTGTAGTGTCTTAATCGGATTAGAATATGTATTAACATATGGGTGAGGGAGGGGTTTCCTTTTCTTACTCTTGGTGCACCTACGCTCCCAGTGTTACAACTCTGCAGTTCAGTTGTGCAGCTTGAGCATTTCGGGGTTTTGTTGGACTACATCAGGAAAAGCTTTTCCAGGGTTGCCAGTGGTGTTCTTTGTGGAGCGTTTCCAAGGTTCAGTGACAGCTCAGTGAGTATTTACACAACGTTGGCATGAACTTCGTGTAGCGAGAGGTAAAGGAGGCCACATAATGATAGATCAACTGAATAAAAGCTACTTCAGACTCTCAGAACATAGGGTTTTTATGTGTTCAGAGTACAATAACTGCAGCTAGGCATTTCTAATTGTGCTCTTTTTAGGCTTTGGGGGGAGCAAAAAGGGACAAGTGGGCAGGAGCGAATAAGGGGATCGGGTCGTTCTGTAAAGACATTTCTTTATGGGAGGGTAAGAGAGTGTATGTGTTAATTCCGATGAAATTCCTGTGAAAAATCAGTTTGTGTAAATAGCTGCAGTGGAGCAGCAGCTTTTGCAGTTACTGGCCTTTCGTGTGATAACCAGCATGTCCTTACTTCCTGAAGTTAGCAACAGTCATTGAAACTCAAGGACAAATTCAATTGCTGCGAACTTTTCCCTTTTTCCTCTCTTTATTTCCATATTAAACTTGCACAGTAACATCTTCTTGCTCATGGATAATTTACGTTATGCCCAAACCATCCTAAGAAGCTGCAGGTTGTACCGGGGGGTAGTTCTTAGAGACGCTGTGGTGGCCCCTCTGCGTGCAGCACGCCCCTGTTTGGAGAATGAAGGGGACCAAAGAGCACTTTGGTGGTTTTGGTGGGATGTGATGGTGGCGTCTTGGATGTGACTGGGAGGAGTGTTTTGGTGGTCAGCGATGTCAGACCCTGGCCTGGGGTAGGTTTCCCATCCAGAGAGAGTCTGTGACCCTTCTCAAAGAGAAGCTCTTGATGTTTGGAGGCCTCTGGAGTGTCCCTGTGGGCAGAATGACTGCGTTTTCCCCCCTTCCACTCACTTGTGAGATCTCATTCAGGTTTGACTAAGAGAAACCCTGAAAATCACTGTTTCCCTTCTGATGTCAGCACCGCTCTGGCACCCTGCCTGTGAGTAACTGCACAGGAATGTTTCAGAGCTGGCCGAGGCCACCGCTACAGCTGCAGCTTCGCTTCCAGACACCGTGGTGGGAGACCTGCTCTGCCCTGTGGAATACGCTCAGACCAGTGCATAGGCACAGCCAGCCCCAGTTGGCATCAGTGGGTTTGTACTTTCTTGCCACCATCAGTGTCCAGAGCGGCAGTGTATGGTCTGAGAAGCAAGAGGCACAGATTAGAGGGAAGCCTGCTCTAAAGATGGCCATTCTGGTTTAGGTTTATGGCACTGAAGCTGTTCTTTTGGGTGAGGAGAATGTGCAGTGTGATCTCTGCTGCCTGCAGAATCTTGCTGTTGGTTTGTTGCCTGCACTGAATTTGGAGGTGACTATTTTTCTTGTTGAACAGAGGTCTGGATCTGAATTCAGAAGGTCATTTAACCTGCTGTCCTGCTTCAGCCAGACCTGAGAACAGAGCAGATGAATGCCATGGAGCTGCCTCAGTGTGTTTCACTGCTTTGCTGTCCTTAGCATTGGACATCAGGAAAGATATTCCAGCTCCAGTCACCTTAACTGAGTATCTCTTGTTGCCCCAGTGTCTTTAGGTCTGGAGAACAGAGGCAAAAGTGAATGGTAACCTGCTTTTGAACGTGTGGCTTTCTGCCTGTCCCCTATTTCTTTGAGATAAACTTGATGGCAAAATGTCTCCCCTTACTTCCAGATGACTGTGCTTGCTGGGGATCGTGTTGAAGGCATTGGGTTGTCCTGCTTTGCCACCTGAATTTCTTCCAGGGGCCCGGAGCTGACCAGGCTCCCTCTGTGGAATCCTTCCAGTAGGCTTGTTTGGCGTACTTCCTAACAGTCTGATGATGGATTTAAAGTCCAAATGACTGTAGGACTATGCACCCTGTACAAGTTTAGGAGGAGAATCTGCTATTCATTAACTGTATGTAAATAATTAAACCAGTGCCAGACTAAGAGGTGGTCTTTCCTTCAGACATACTTTGTGAAGTGGTCTGAAGGACAGTTCTTACCTCTGTGCGGAAGATGCAAGGAGACGGTGGAAGTGCTGGAGTTAGTTGAGAGTTGATACGGGGTTTTTAGTGCACGATCTCTGACTTCACAGCTGGCACAGCTAATCAAGGAAAAGGCTTCCCATTCAAGGCCAGTTTACCGAGTGAGGTCATGTGTTCCCTGAGACTGCCCTTCTGTTGTGCTGTGGCTGCACGTGTTGTGGCCGTGGTGTCGGCAGTCCTGGCATCCTGCCCTTTGCTGGGGCTGCTCTGTGCGCGTGGGGGTTAACTTCCTATTCAAACTGACTCCTTTGCTTCCTGTTGCATGGGGGGATTGTGGCAATTGTAGTGTTTTGGATCCCCTGGAAAATCAGAGTATCTCCTCGTTTATTGTGAGACACCAGCAGGGCTGGTATGAGCAGTTCTCCCCGCCTCGGAAGCCTTTCCTTGCCTCAGTTGGTTGTATGGGAGCTCTTCAGAGCAGGTGCTCAAGGCCCTATCTCTCTGCATTGAGGTTAATGCTATAGCTACTAGATCATACGTTGTCTCTGGACGTGGAGTTACACCTGGAACAGTTTTCTTTGGTTTTACAAAAGATCATCTCAGTGGAAGTGTCGTTTCTGTGTGCCTGGGGCAGAGCATGGCTCCCCTGGAACAGGGCATGTCAGTGGAGAAGGGCCTCTCGGGAGAGGAGTGTGCTAATCCTGGGTGAGGGGTCAGAATAGAAGTGGCATCAAAAGCACTTCTCCTCAGCTCACGCACTGGAGAAGCAAAGCACTTGGCTGTTTGCTCCCTCCTCTTGAAGGTACAGAAGGGACTGAGAGACCTTTCCCAAATTATCCTGCCTGCCTGTACTTCAAAGACCTTTCTAAAGCACCTTCTCTGGCCTTCTGTTCGGTTCGCAAGGCATGGCAGCGTTGCAAAAGCTTGTTTCCCCGTTAATTGTGATTGATTACCTTGCAATCTAGGACAAGATTCCCTTTGAAAAGCTATATGCTGATTTGGTGTCAGGAATTAAAATCAGATGAAGTGATTAGTGTTGGATGAAATATCCCAGAGCAGTTGAGTGCTCCTCGGCTTTCAACTGTGTTCTGGCCCTTAACCTTTGCCTCCCTTCTTCTCTGGAGCAAGGTGCTAAATCTGTTGTCCACATGCTCAGAGAATAACTCATTAGGCATATTATATCAGGAGGTAATTTGCTGCTGAGCTTCAGAGTGTAGATTTACTGGCTTTAATGATGAATGCAGAGTGTGTTAAAAGTGTCCTCTGTCAAGGCAACAGTGCTACTCATCCTGAATGGTGAACATGTGTTAAGGTGAGCTTTAAATCTGATCACTCTGTAAATGACAATAAACTGTTCAGCGTTGTCACTGCTGTCAAGGTACAGTCATGTCTCATCTTCCTTTTCTCATATGAGTTGTCTTACAGTTTCTTGTTATACCTGTTCCTGAAACCAGTGAAGACTTTGCAGCGTTGGCTGTTCCTCCTCCCCCCATGGCATTGGCACAGTTAGGAGTTCTTGTATCTTCTCACCAGCTGCCAACACACACTCCTTTTAACCTGCTAAGCAACTCCCCACATTGTTCATTTTGCTTTGAAAGAGAGCTGGGCTTTTCTGGATGGAGATGAAATAAAAGCCCAAGGACAGAAGCGAGCATGGGGCAGTGGACCCAGGTTTCCAAGCTCACTACGACCAAGGGCTGGTGGGCTTTATGTTTTCATTATTACTATTTTTAAATAGCAATGACCTTGCATTGCTGTGGGGCTGGGATTCATGCTGGGCTTGCCAAGTGTAACAAACCTGAATCATGACAGCCTTGGCTTGATGAAGGCTCTAGTAGTGTCTTCAGTGCTGTCTGGGAGCTGGCTTGGCTGCAGCTCCCAGTTTCTTGCCTACATATTCTTCTCCTCTCCCACAACCTCCTCTTACCAACACAGGCACGACAGCAGCTCTGCTTTCTGGATGCAAATAGATCATTTGGGTATAAATACTGGAGATTGGTTGTTGCCTGCTCTAAAGTTACCAAGTGTGTCCTTGGTAAATGCAGATGGTAACTTGTCATTACTGCAATTTTAAGTACTTTTGGTTCCATGGAACCAAAGTGGAGTCTTGAAGGCTGAATTTTAAGACTAAAATAACAGAAGGCTCAATAAAATCCACAAAAATAGCACCCAGATTTATCAGCTGCTGTAATGAGAAGGGAAATAACTTTCTATTAAGCAAAACAAAGCTTTGTTACCTTGTTTTGTGCTGGATATAAAACACTGCAGCGGGGTCAGGAGGGATGGATGGGATTTAAGGCGTACTAAGTTGCTTCCTAATGAGGTGACACTAGGGCTAATGCCAGTGCGATGCAGACTGTACTGGGAAGGTCAGCTCTTGCCCTGTACCTGAGGTATGGTTGAGATAGCCTTGAAGTAATGAGCAGATCATTACCCCAGCAGCTCCCGACTGGGATGAGGGTGTGCCTTTGGGCAGCTACAGCTGGCTGGTGCCCATCGCCCCATTGCAAAGCAGTGGTGATGTCCTCCACTGGTGAGCCTGATTCAAAGTCTGGAGGTGAGGTGATGGAGCACAGACTTTTGTGCTCACTCAAACCAAGACTGCCAGCCTCTTCCACAGATTCATTCCAAAACTCAGATTTCTTGGATTATTTTGGTGTTTCTTTACATGCTTTTCAATAACCTCAGTTATTCTGCAGAAGCAAGGGAGAGCCTGTGTAATGCTGAAACGTGGCTTGGAGAAGCTACAGGCCCCGACACGCAGCTCTTACTAAAGCAGGCAGCTGCTGTGGACAAGATGGAGCTCTGCACGCTGAGACGAGGTACCCTGAGCTGGACCTCCCTTATAATGAACGTGGCTTTGTCCTACTCCGTCTTGGTGCTGTGTGTGGTAGGAGAGGTAAGCCCATGGAGAAGCATCTCGAGATGCTTCTTGGGTCTTTCCATACCAGCCTGGCATAAGAGGTCATGAGGGTTTGCCTGCCCAGTTGAGTCTGTTCAGCCACCGTTTATTCTGGTGTAAAATGAGATAGATTTGCAAAGTGATGAGATATTCAAATGGAGATGGAGCTTTCAGGCATACACAGGTGGGCAGGAACCTGCAGTGCTGCATTTTAGGGATGAAGAGCTAAGAAGAAATTGTTTTTAGGAGGCTGTGCTAGAGGTGTCTTGTCAGCTCTTGAGTGTGCAGCAGGACCCAGCAGATGTCTGTGCAGGAAGGGCTTCTTATGAATTGCTAAAACTAACTTTGTTCTGGAAGGTGAACTCCAGTGAGCCTCTTCCGTTGGGTGTTCTAGGTTTGGAACACATCCACTGTGCTCAGTAGCAATAGCCATCTGCCTGTGGGATCAGCATTGCTTGTTTGAAAGGAAAAGGGGGTTACAGGGAATTAGCTGGATGGCTGGAGTTGGCCACAGGTCTGGATGTGTTCATGGAACTTCCAGAACCCTTTCAGGTTCTCAGTGGTGCTTAGCACGGATACTTTGCCTCTTGTGGGGATCTGAAGCAGCTGCTCTGGCTGATGGAAGTTAGATCACTTAAGTAGTGGTGACACTTGGTATGATTTTGCTCTTCCATCCTAGCCCTTCCTCCTCTTGCTTGTTTTTATGGCTTGCTCTTGGCCCGGGCCCATTTCTGTGGTACATGAGCTTGCTTGCTCCTTCTAGTGTGTAAGTAGGCCTGGAACGAAAATGCTGTAATGAGATGCTTAGCCATCTTTTTGTTGACTTGCCTCCAGTTCATTAGAGCCAGACGTAGGAGGCTGGCTAAACTTAAAGCCTGATTTAATATTCAGGAAGGAAGTTTCCTTCAGTCTTAAAAGGAACAGCACCTCACTACAACTGTCACGTGTTCCTTGGGATCATCCCCCGTGGAGCTCAGACATAGTTCTCTTTTCCTCTTGTTCAGACGTTGAGAAGAGTCAGGAGTGGCGTTTCAGAAACACTGGGGTCAGCTGGTTGAATGGTGTGTTTCTAAAGTGAGTGAAGTGTGGGAGTGAGGGGAGAGCTGGTTACCTGCTCTTGTGGGTAGGAGGAAATGAGGGGTTTGTCCTTACAGGTAAGTGGAGATACTGGAGGTGTTAGAGCTCGCCCTGCGAAACAGCCAGCTGCTAATCTGACTCTGAATGTCTGAAAGCTTCACTAGTGTCCAGCTGCTGTGAAAGAATTGTAACCCTTAATTTTGACTGCACTGGATTCAGGCAGTGGTGTTTGTCAGCATCGCCTGCCGCTCTAAAACAACCCTGGAAGTAGTTGTCAGCTCCTGCCTCCACATCAGTGTCCGTTTGATGCAGAAGGAAACTGATTGCCCAGGCAAGTGATCCGGGCTGGGCTGGGCTGTCAGACAGGGACATGGGGACAGCACTTGTTCTCCAGCCTGCTGCAGAGAGCTGGACCCAGCCTGGGCTTGGGCTCTTCCCTTCTCTCCCAAGGTGTTACTACGTTATGGTGTTCAGAAACAACGTGGATGTTCAGTTGTGTCATCAGTGTCTTGCTGGCAGAAGAGAGGTGGAAGGAAATGGAAATGAGTCCTCTGGTTGTTGCCTAATTCTCTGGTGTAGGGAATCCCCTGTGCTGTTTCCATGCAGATGTGCATCAAGCCTGCAGACGGGAAAGGTGTCCATGAAGCATCTCATGTGATGTTGCTTGGACAAGGGCACTGTGTGAGCCTGGCTGTGGGCAAGCTTCAGTTTGAGGCTAACTTGGCATATAAACAGAGCTAACTTTCCCCCTCTCACAGGTCCATGTCAGTGTTCACAGTGTAAATCCTGCTTCAGGTCCTTTTGTACTACAGCTTTTCCCAAGCCCAGGAAAAAGTCCTGTTAATGTGAGCGTGCATCTGCCTTTGAGTGTATCTTGAAGACTGCAGAAAACCAGCTGTATGTTGTCTCTAGATGTGACATTGGTCAAAATATTACATGGAGGGTCCTGAGGGACACCTAAACAATGTGGTGCGATAAGCACTGTGCCATGTGTCAGAGGGAACAACTGACTGAAGAAAGGAGCTGAAATCCAGAGCCTCGATAAGCTGGATTTGTTGAATTTGTTAAGGGGGGCTTAAAGTCAAGCTGGGAAGGAAAGATGAGATCAAGAAATGCCCTTGGTTTAAAAGCCAGGCCGGTTTGCCACCTTCCTGCCTTCCACCTTTTCAAAGTATAGAAACCCCTCAGAACCCTGCTTGTTCTTGGGCCTGAAAGCTGTACTGCTGTTGGGTTACTTCCAGTGGAGGCTTGAGGTGGGGCTCTCCCTTCACTTCCTACGGGATCACCTTCTGATTGACTTCTTTCAGGGATAAACTGTTCTACGATGATACAACCTGTAAGCAAAACTCTGGTTGGTTTTAATCAATCTGAAGAGTATCAGTAAGAGTGGTGCTTAGGAAAGTCCTTTGAGATGTGTGGACTGGCCTCTTGCTGAGCAATGTTAATAGGGTAATTACTGAGCTGTGTTTAGCCAGGGAGATGGAGCTCACAGGAGAGCTGCTTGGAGAAAACTTCATCTTCTTTCCACGGGTGAAACTTTGTGTTCTGGGTTTACAGAAGATCTCCCCAAAGGAACTGGAGTAATAAATGCAGGAATGGGGCTGATCTTAAGTTTACAGCAGCTCCATATAGTTGGAAGCAGGTGACTGAAGTCGTTCAGAAGATGTCCTGTTTTCCTTTGTGTGTGATGTTGATGTCATGAGCTTGTCCTGAGGGCTGAGTGTTAGCACGAGGTGAGGGGAATAGAAAGTGGCTTGGGTCAAACTGACCTCCTGGAATAAGTGAGAGATCAAACCAGGCTCCCTGTAGTTGCAGAACTGAAACTGTTGAGCAGAGCTCAGTTACTTGAACACAATAGCAACCAATAACTTAATCCATAGTGGCCATTGACAATGAGATGATGGTGATCTATCACCTCTTGGTTGTATATTCAAATCTAAGTTTGATTCTAGGATGTGTGGGAGTGAGGGGAGAGTTTCATTTCTCTGTAGCTTACATCCTGCAAGTTTAATCCTGAAACCAATCCTGAACTATATTCCATCAGCCAGGTTTTGGTACCCGGTGTGTGAGTGGGACCAACCCAGCCTGTTTCATTACCAGGGTGCTTGTTCCCAAAGCGATGGGGACAGGCAGGGAAGGTCACTGGCTCAGGCTCACAGTGTTGTCCTGTGCATGGTGAAGGCTGAAGGAAGTTGGTGGATTTCTCAAGTTTAAATAGAGGAGGGGAGAAGAAAAAGGAAGTGCCCATGTTTGTGATGATGTGCTCGGTAGAACATGCTTGTCATTTAAACTTGGTACACTTCAGTGTAGTGTTTACCACGGGCTTCTATGTGTTCCGGTTTTGGGGGCATCTTTATCTGCTACAGGAGAGCCTTCCTCTTATCCTTAATTTCTCCTTAGCCTCTTCATCTCTCTTTAAAAGCAGAGCACCACAGGAAGAGAGGTAAGGAAGTATGACCCAGTGCACTGGCCCTCCAGAAGCTATAAAAGGCAGCGAGTTCAGGCTGGGATATTGACCTTAGCACAGCCAGTTGCACCTTAAATAGATCAGATGAAAATGTCTCTCACTGAAGATGAACACTGTTTGCTCATGAATAAGGGTGGTTGTCAGTTTGTGCTCATGTCTCAGCTTGAACCCTCTAGGCTGGTTATGAAGGAATTGGAGTCATGCGTGTGTGGAGTTTCAGAAACCCCAGACGGGCATCAAAGTGTGTGAAGTGCAAACCAGAGGCATGAAAACTACCAGCTGAAAGTAGGGTTTGCTGTAGCATCTTGGCTGCCTCCTGGATGTCATTGTGATGTTGGTGTTCCAACCCCTTGCTCTTAGTTCCATCCTCTTGTGATGTCATGGCGTTGCCATGGGTGAATGATGCTGAAGGGAGCAACTCTCTGCTTGGGTTGGTCAGTCCATAGGTGGAAGTTGTTGAGCCTGGCTGGCTTTGGTGGGTCTGTGAGGCTTTTGTGCCAGCTTAGGATAGCCCCTCCTGGGCATTTCACACTCATTCATGAGTACTTGGGCCTTATGTGCAGGTATCATCACACCTAATATATGGTGAGTATGTTGAGAATTGGATTTGTCTTGATCATGGCATGGGTGGGCTTAGAGGTGAAGGCAGTGTGGATGGCAGGGTGTTAATGGTGTTGGAGGGTGGGACCTCTAAGACCTGACTCAGTGTTAGTGTCTTGTGGCAGCCTGAGCTCTTGGTAGCTCCAGAGGACGTGGCATGTACTAGAACTGGCAAAGGTCAGCACAATCTCTCCACTGTGATTAGAGATGCTGTTTAGAAACATTCATGTTAAGTTGATGAAGCCTCTTGGCACCCTTGTGATCAAGACAAAGTGTTTTCCCTGAGTGATGCTCCATTTGCCATGACTCCAAGGTGGATGTTCCCCTGCCTGGCTTGGCCTGGCTGGCATTTCTCTGGCACTGGAGAACAACGGGCAGGGAAAGCTGCTTGTTTTGAACGCAGATCTTTCCCATGAGCCACTGTAGGTGTTACCAGCCTGTTAAGGTGAGGCTGTTGCTGATCTTCTTCATACAGCTTGTTGATTTTGATTGCAGTGGCACAGAAAGGTTGAGGGAAGACTGGTGGCTTTATTCTCTTGCCTGGTTTCAATGATTAAATCCAATATGACCATGATCCTTGTTGACTCATTCTTAGGGAAGACAACTCCCCTTTCCCAGCATTGTCCATCACTAATACAATCTCTATAGCCAACATGGCAGCGTGCTTTGTGACTTCACTGGTGCAGAGACTATTTGCCCTTGCCTTTGGGGTTAGAGACCCGAGGAAACAGCATGTTCTTCTACTGAGACCTAGTTTCTTCACTTCAGTAAGATCCCACCTGGATTCAGCCTTGGGAAGGCAAGCAGGTTGTTCTCTGAGCCCTCCGAACGGCAGTCAGCATCTCAGCATCTCCTCAGCTCGGTGACTTCCAGGCCCGCGGCACTCGGTGGTCCCCATGCTCCGGCCGTGGCAGGGGAGCAGCTGCCCCCTCTCCCTGAGCTCGCAGGGCCCGCTCGGGCCTGGCTTTGTACCGGCTCTCAGCAGCCAAACAATAGTTTTAGTGCTGGCGGGGCCATGTGGCTCATCACGTGCGCGCCGCTGCTTCTGCCGGGGTCTTTGCCCATCTGTTCTCAGCTCTTTCTGGGTTATCAGGCTCGGGTCCAAGTCCTCGCAGGCAGCCAGCTCCATGGCCAGAGATTATGAGCACTAACCTTCCTGGCAGGAGTGGTGTGGCTTTGCTTTTATGCAGATTAGCCATGTGCTCCTCGCTCCAAGGCGTTGCGCAGGAAAAGCCGTTTCCTGTGTTTGCTTCTCGGTGGGCGGCTCCGGAGCCTCGTACCGGCCCGGGGCCGAGCCTTGTACACAGCGAGCAGGCTTGGGAGAGAGGGATTACAGCGTGCTGCCCCCCCTTCCCCTTCCACCTCCAGCGCTACGTCACCACAACACAACCACACGCGCGCTCATACTGTTGGTGTCATTCATTCAGTGCCAAGATTGCTTTAAAAAATTCCCTTGGCCCCAGTTCAAACAGGAGTACAGCTGGGATGTGTTAGATTTTAGGCAGTCTGCCCTCAATTTGAGATGAGTTATAAATAGCAGTGCCGACTTCCTTAACTACCACTCTCCGAGGTAAAATGCAGGTTAATGACTGTGGGAATCAATTAGGGCTTCTCCGGGTTAAACAGCCGGGAATGCTGCTGCTCAGTTTTGATCACAAACCCCACATCTAGGCAGGAAAAGACTGCGAATCCAAGGTGAGGGCTTGGGGCTTTTAGTACTGGTTTTGTGGCTTTTCCAGTTTCTGGGGGCGGTTGTGGCCGATCCCCACGTTTGCCAATAATGGAATGACGCTGATTTGAAACTGGAGAGTTCTCTGCTTCCCCTTCTTCCTCTGGTGTAATAGAACACAAATGGAAGAAGGTAACGGGGAAAGCCAGGATTACATTTTTCTGTACAGCTGTGGAGGGTTTGGCTCTTGCTTCCAAAGTGGGATTTGCCTCTTTCCTTTCCTTGTTTTCCTGCTGAGGCCATTAAGTGAGTCCCCTCCAACTGAACCTCAGGAGGCCAAACTTCTCTGCTGCTGGACAAAATCAGAAGGGAATTGTTTGTGGAATCCTCTTGTCTGCTTCAAAGCTCTTTTGATACTTGTTTTTTAAGGAAAACTCTGGCTGCTTGTTGAAGGAGAGCCGATTTTCACAGTGCTGTTTCATTTTAGGGGTCTGACACATCCCTTACACTACACATCCTGCTCCGGAAAGCTTTTGAACGCGGCAATTTAAGCTCTCTTTGGGCTTGCTGTTACTAGCTCTTGGTCTAGAAATACCTTACATTTTCTGGAGAGCTCAGCATTTCTCTGGAGCACCAGCTGCTTCCGCTACACACCGCTCTGCTTTGGAAAGTTCCACTGGTGACAGGGCTGTGTTTTGCCAAGTTTGGGTACTTAAGAGTGTTATAAAACAGCAGAGATAACGAGATTGAAGGGAGAATAGAAGCAATTTCTATGAATGCAAGGAGATGTTAGCAGGGGGTCTGGACTTCAGTGATCAAGGAGCAACACTTTCTCTCAATTATGTCTCTCTGTGGCAGGGCCTTTGCTTTTGAAGTGTAATCACAGTAATCTACTCCTGTGGTTTCCTATTGAAAGGATTTCCCATGTATCAGTCCAGAGAAGAATCTCCAGCCTTTTGCAGTCGGGGTTTGGTATTTCCTTATTTATCCTGAAGTGTTCTTGCAGGCGAACAGGCTTCCTCTTGCCTTACCCACCTTGTGTAACATGGGTGTACAAAGGAGCTGGGCAGCACCTCTGCTCCCCCCGCAGCCTTCACATGAGCTCTGGGATCGATCCACACTTCACTGCGCTTCAGCTTAGACTGTGACTTAACCCAAAAGGCTTGAGGGAGCAGATTTAGGCAGACTTCCTGATGGTAGGCTCTTTAAGCCAGAGCGATGCCGCTAAAATGAGCGCAGTTAAAGCCCCCGTTAGCAAAAGGGCTGTCTTTAACAGGAGATTTTGAAGGAAGAAACGATGTGTCACAGCATTTGAGATGTACCCAGCAGCCCCAGAGGAGCACAAACCACCCTGTTGGTTTGCAACAGGTCGGGAATGTGTGTATGAGTTCCATCATTAGAGATTAATTGGCGTTTGCATATCTTCTGTTTATAGAATTGTATCTGTAAGGCTGTAATTTAGAGTGATGCTCTTCATGTTTGTTTTTAGCATCCTCTGTACGCTAGGGCCTTGTGGAAGAGCAGCAGCTCAGAGCAGCGCAGTTTGGAAGCACATCGTGCACTCCTACGCTGAGCAATCAAGGTGACGACTTGGTCACATCCTGGAAATACGTTTGGGTTTTGTGTTTGGGGGTTTTTCTTTTCAATGGCTGCATAAACAGTTCCAAATGTTGCTTGAAGTTTTTGAACAGGCATCATGCTTCCTGTAGGAGCCATGGAAAAGTGGATCTTCACCTTGTTCCTATCCTTCCTGAAGATATGGTTAGCTTTGTGGGTGACCACAGACAAGAAAATCTGTGCAGAGGAGGCAGCATGTGGGGGGTGTGTGTGTGTGTGTGTGTGTGTTTAAGATATAAAAAAAGCCGACAGAACATCCCTGAACAGGAATGTATTTGAGAAGCTGCCCTTGGTAGCGGGGCTGTGAAGGTGAGGTAACAACTAGGAGGAAGCAAGTAACAAACAGAAAAGATGCTGAAACGTTCATTGAGTGTCTCCAAAGTTGCATTTGATCAGGTAGAAGGAAAGAGCTTTGTGTTTCAGGGGGTGGTGAGAGAGAGCTTTGACTTGTCAAAAGCCAGGGGCTGGGAAGCAGCTGTTTTTACATACCAAAGAAGATACTGTGGGGAGGGAGAAAGATGTCAGTAATCTAAGGTGATACCCACAAGGCAAGACTTGCATTAGGGACAATTGCTTGAAAGATGTAAACACAATTTGCATCCGTTAGGGTGTATGGAGGCTCCACATGGGTGCTCCCATTCAGGAGGTATCCCTGTAGCTCCAAGGATTCAGACTACAGCCATCAAAAGCCTCTTTTTTATCTTGACCCTTTGAATGTAAGCTCCTTTTTAGAGCATGGCTCAAAACCCTCTGTGGGCACACGGCATGGTCTGTGCTGTGTGGCCATTTGGGAGTACAGGGATCCAGGGCTTCTCCAGGCTTCCTGGTCTGAGGTCCAGCAGCCTCTCAGTACGCTGTTGCTCCTCAGCAGTAGCATGGGTGATAACTTGAACATAAACCATAAAATGTGACTTTCAGAACTGTTTTAGTATCAGTATGGACAAAACTGGAAACATCCAGCACAACTGAGCAGGGCATGGCATCTAAAACCTGCCTTGAGGGAGGGAATCCCACTGGTGCCGTGCACGTGGTCGTTGGTGAACAGCTTCCGTAGGATGGCACACACTGGTTTTGCAGGCACCGGTCTGAGGTGTCTGGTGCTGAACTGGGATGGAGAAGGGGGCTTGGACCTGGTTCTTGATTTATGCCATATTGGTGCAAATTTGTCTCAGGGAGCCTGATTTCACTTGAGTGCGTTCCCCCCCTTTACCAAACCTGGGGTGCTTTTCCTGCCGTCCACACTAAACTCCCTCCTATGGCCCAGATCTGTTGCCCCACAAGAGTACCATTAACTCCCCGTCGTGTCCCTGCTTCTCTGGGCTTGGCATGGCCTCGGTGCTGTGTGGCTTTGCTTTGGCAGGCAAGCCGGAGCAGACAGCTGGTCAAACAAATGTTTTCATGGTCTGTGTGTTGGGACTTCAAGCTGCGCTGGCTGGTGGGGCAGGGTTTTCTCCAGTGGAGCATGCTGCACAAACTTCGTTTTCCCTTCGGAAGGGTGGATTCTGCAGACATAACTAAAACCCTGTTCTGGTCTCCAGCAGGAGCTGGCTTTGTGCGATACTTGCTTGTGCAGGCCTGTTGTGCCACTCCTCAAGCACCTGATCTCAGCAAGAGAGGGTGGATCTGTACAAATACCACCCTAGGGCTAGTTGCAGGAAGGAATGGTGTAATAGAGAGCCCATTGTCATGGTGATCTGGTGGAAAACATCTAATTGGTATTACTTAGGTCATCGGGAGATCAGCGGAACAATTCGTATTCAGTCTGAGCGATGGAGGTTAAAGACTGCGCCTGGGATTCATTTAGGAGGTCACTACAGCAGAACAGTCCTTGCTTTAGTGTGGAAGGAGCACCGCTTAGGTAGCAAGACTCTTGTTTGGAGTTTGATAGCACTTCGAGAGCATTTGACTGACTGTTCTTATGGCTTGGCTCCAGGCAGGGGTAGTCCGAGGAAGTCCCAGGGAAGTTGCATTTGTTCTCTTGTCTCATCACGTCTGGGCTCAGACCCAGGGCCCCGTCTTTCAAAGCTGACAAATTCTGTTCTCATGCCTCCAGAGAAGTTTGATTTAGGACCCTTTCTGCTGCAAAGGCAGCACACACAAAGCACGTGTGCAGGTGAAATACACAGAACTGGAACTGCAGGCTTGAATGCTGTGAATGTCAGTAGCACTGCCCGATATTAACACATCAGTATGGATTAACTGAAGCGTGTAAGTTAATAGCCTGTAGTGTTTTGGGAGACATTGTTACATGTGAAAGAAGCATTTACATTTTCAGCCTAAATGCACCTTGTTGTGGAATATCTGGATATTAAACTACTGCCTGCTATGGGAAAAGCCACTGCCACTGATAATTCGTCTTTCTTAATGATCCTTCCCCCTTTCTCTCCTGTCCTCTGGCCACGGGAGATACATCAGCATAAAATGACCTCTTCTCCTTGGGCTTGTTCTTTGTGTCTGTAGGTGTGAAAGGGCAGCAGGAATCCTGCCGTAGTTCAGAATGTGACTGTGGGGTTTAGCACCTGGGAAGAGGCAGATGAGCTGCTGCTTCCCTGCGCCAACCTGTTGAAGCTTTCTTCTGGGGACTGGGGAAGTTGTGAACGATTCCTGGATGTAGCTGGATGTGCATCATGTGTTGTGATTTGCTTTGCAGCCTTCGAGCCCAATGGATCAGATGGGGAAGATGAGGCCTCAGCCGTATGGAGGAAACAACCCTTACACACAACAACAGGGACCTCAGGCTGGGCCACAGCAAGGACATGGCTATCCAGGACAGCCCTATGGACCGCAAACTCCCCAGAGATACCCCATGGGAATGCAAAGCAGGACGCAAAGTACAATGGGCAGCATCTCATATGCACAGCAGGTAGAGCACCCAAGCTTCGGTAGTCTCTGTTCACAGCAGGGGCAGGCAGAAGAGCAGCAGAGTACTGTGTCTTCTGAAGGGATCACGTCAACCAGGTTGGAATCGGTTGCTTTGGGAAAATGGCATTTCTTCAGGCTATGTGTTGCACCACACCTGGATCCAGGTGTGACTGATGTACAAGGACCTGTGGAATCCTTGCTTCCAGGAGAGGCAATGCCAGGGCACTGAAACAAGGGACAAATAAATAGCAAGAGGAGTAAGATACTCTTTCTGCTGTGTTCTGTTAAAGACATGGCTGTTCTTTACAGAAAAAATGACTTCAGGTCAGTTTTGGCTCATGACATGATCCAGGTGGCTCCTGCTGGACTGTGTGCAGGACTGCTGAAAAGGCTGCCTTTTTCTGGAGCAAGCAGTCTTTCCTTTCAATGTTACTAATGTTGAAGGGTGGTCAAATAAGGATCCCTAAAAAGTTGGTTATGGTGCCTTATTAAAATGCTGTTACTGCCAAGAATGATGTCACACATGAATGGCTTCTGCTGTTCTCTGGGAAGTATCTAGGTAGTGGCATTTCCAGTATGTTCCCAGTCAGCTGCTCTGCACAGGTCTCTGAATTTTTAGTTCTTGAGCATAATCTTAGTTTGTGTGTGTAAAACAACCTTCATAACTGGTATAACTCTCTTTTTTTGTCTGTAGATTCCTCCTTATGGACAGCAGGGCCCCAGTGCATATGGGCAGCAAAGCCAGACTCCGTATTACAACCAGCAAAGCCCTCATCCCCAACAGCAGCAGCCTCCATACTCTCAGCAGCCTCCATCCCAGACCCCTCACTCTCAGCCTTCTTATCAGCAGCAGCAACAGCCTCAGTCTCAACCTCCACAGCTTCAGACATCGCAGCCTGCGTATTCCCAGCAGCAGTCCCAGCCTCCCCATCAGCAGTCCCCAACTCCATATCCTCAGCAGCAGTCCTCAGCCCAGCAGCATCAACAGAGTCAGCCTCCCTACTCCCAGCAGCAGTCCCAGTCGCCCTACCAGCAGCAGCAACAAACTCAGCAGACAGCTTCCTCGGCTCTTTCTCAGCAGTCATCTTCATACCCTCAGTCACAGCCGCAGCAGCAGCAGTCTGCATACTCCCAGCAACGCTTCCCTCCTCCTCAGGTAGGACGTCCTCTGCTTTGGTTCCTTCTCTGAGTGGTTTTTAACTTGGGCAGATCCTTTCCTTTGTGCATTAAAAGTCGGTTGAACACCACATCAGCAGGCTGGCTGGAATGATGACAGTAATAGGTGTGCTGCTTTTTCTGTCGTGTCTAGATCTGTATCCCTCACAGAGGGATGTTACGGTGGTGATACTACAGTTTTGAAGACTAGTGTTGAGTAAATGCTGATCGGCCACCCGAGTCTGAAGGATTTCATAATGTAATAGTTTTCCCCTTGTGGCCTGTGGAAGTTCTCCAGGTGTTCTCCAGAGTTACTTGGTGTAGCACAAAAAGCAGCGCGACTCGTGGATCGTGAGGGAGCAGTTAGCTCTTACTTGTAAAACTTGGCTTTAGGGAGGAGACGTAAAGTGTCAAGCGTATGGAATTGCAGATCAAATCATGAAGCTGTTTCTTTATGTAAATTGTACTTTTCAGCAAGGCTTACTCTGGTAGTAGTTGTGTGAGAAGCTGGCAGGGACCTTTCAGCAAACATTGCAGTGAATCAAAGGTAGCTTTAGAGAAGTTGAAGATTGTCACTGATTTGCCTTGTTTGTGTAATGAAGCACTTGGAGCTATGGTAAGACGTTGGAAGATGAGGAAGCTAAGTGGGCAGCCACCCAGGACAGTCCCTGTTCTTCAGGATCTGTAATAAGGGAAAACCAGAGAGTTGGTGTTTTGTCATGTTCTAGGTGTCTGCTGCAGTGTTTGTCCTCCTGCAGAGCCCTGTGCCTGGTCGCTTGTACTCTTTGCTGTCTGATTTCCTGGTTTGGGCAAATGTCACCAAGGGTGCAGAACTCTTCCACAATGTGAGAATTTACCAGAGTGATTCTGGCAGAGGCTTTATTTTATTCCCCTTTGTGGGTTTTTGGTGTTTCTTGATGTTTCAGGAGTTATCTCAAGACTCATTTGGGTCCCAGGCATCGTCTGCTCCCTCAATGGCTTCCAGTAAAGGGCAAGAAGATATGAACTTGAATCTTCAGTCCAGACCTTCTAGCCTGCCGGTGAGTGGTGAGCTGATCTAGAAGCGACTGGGGCGAGGGCAATCAGGAGCACAGCAGGATAAATTAGCACTGGTAGTATTCCACATGGAAATGGGAATGATGGAGGCTGCCTGTGCTTTTTACTAAGTCATTAGCTTCTGGCTTCCCACTGGAGATTAAATGTAATTTACAAAAGTAATGGATTTGAGAGTGAAGTTTAACCCTGAATCCTCTGGTCTGCGTGTTCCAGCTAAAAGATTGTATTTTGGAGCTTTCTGTTTGCAGTGCCTGAAGTACCTGTTAGAGCAAACCCCGACCTTCAGGGGGAAAGTGTCTCACTTGTATGTTATGTTCTTTTTCCTTCAGCCCACTGTTGTGCTGGTGGCTAAGAGCCTGGTTCCCTTTCTGTGTCATTGGATTCTTACACTGTTGATTTAAGCTTCTTTGCTCCAATCTGACTGAACAGTTGGGGGGAAAAAGCAAGTTTATTAGTACCTGGAGTGAGGAGGATCAGTCACAGATAGCTCCTTCCTTCACAGATGGAAAATTATATCTTCTTTTGCATTCTGGATCTGCTTGCTGTATGTACAGTGAACTTGGGTATGAGATGGGTGCCTAGTGTTCCTGTAGCTTTTTGGACTAGATTTAACTTCGGGTCCAAACTTCATCAAGAAAACAGAGAAGGGTTAAAACTTTAGATCAGTTTCCACATGTTGGTCTCTGTCTCTGACTTGGAGGCAAAGTTTTGAGCTGCTGAGTTTCGATTTACCTGGTTGCTTTCCTTGGAAATAGTAGGAAGTGAGTGAGCCTTCATTTCTTGTTGTTTAGCCACTGGCTAAATCAGGTTTCTAAGCTGCAGCTGGGTCGGTGTGAGGAGAGTGAGCTGTGTGTATAGCGAAGTTATTTTTGCCCTCAGCAATGAGAACAGCTTTGTTGGGAGCCCCTTGAAATAAATCCTTTGGATTGTGGGTACAAATTGTCACCCAAAATACAAAGTGATTCTAGTTCTGACCACCTAATGGGAGTAGTTGTGGGTTGTTTCTTTTTTCTTTCTTTTCCCTTTTATTTTTTCCCATTTTCTTTTTATCCTTTTGGACCCTGATTACAAAGATTTAATTTGTTCTGAGGCCTGGGGGGAAAAAAATCCTTTTAAATAGCATGTTTCTTTCCACTCTGCCTCTCCACAAGTTCTTCCATGTGACCCATCTCCTGGCAAAGACTGTAGGAAAAGTGAAGCCACTGAAGTAATTGAAGAAATTGCTGTAGCTGGGAACGGTGGGAAGTCCTGTTCAGTGGCATTGTTGATGGGGCCTTCCTGAATCCTACCAATCAGCGCCCTCTGACTCAGATTATAGGAATTAGTTGCTCTGCTTAGCAGAAGTGGCTCCTTCTCGGCACCAAGTGGGAGTTTGTTTTATACCTTGTGGTTAAAATGTATGTGGCCCCTTTCAAATGTTCCTTTTTCCCAAGCAGTTGAAGAAAAGGTAGCCATCTCTGCTGTAAGCATGAAGGAATTGCATCCAGGTTTGAAGTATTAAATGTCCACCAGTTCCTCATCAGGGCCTTCAGAGATTTGCTGAAGGGTACAAAGAATGGGGTTAGCTCCTAGAATTGGCCAGCTCTAAAGCTTGCTTCTGTTTTGAACAGACTTTAATAGTCAGCTTGTTTCCCTGGCTGTATCACCAAATAATTTGCATTGAAGAAACGAAGCAGCCTTCAGCTTACCCAACCCCAGTGTGGTTTTGGGCCTTCTCTTTTTCAGTAGGCAAAAGTTAAACAAGGGAGCCCCCCTTGCAGAAACTCACCCTTGTTCTTGTATGTGCTTCCTAATGTGTCTCCTTGTTAGGATCTTGTAGGACAAGAGCAGCATTCCCTGTCTGTCAACTGGGAAACGCATCAGACAGTGATGCTGTGGACTGTTATAAAGGGAGGTCCTCCCAGGTGTATGGAAACCAATTCTTTTGTTTCAGTGATCAGTCTCTTGCATGAAGTTTGGCCTGGGGATGCTTAGAAAGAAAAGAGCTACCTGGAAGGGTGCAATCAATTTCTTTTTATCTTCCTTATACTGCTCAGTCTGTCTGGTTTAGAAAGCTTTATCCTGCTCAGGAGGATTCCTAGATCCCTGTTTTGCCATTATGGATGACTTAGGGAAGCATAGTTAGTTTGTGGGCTTTTAATTTTTTGTGGAGTTCGGAGCCCTTTCCCAAGCCTCACTGGGGGCTGTGGAATAGCTCACTGGGCATCTTGGAATGAGGGTAAATCCTGCCAGGCATCATCTCGAATTAAACAGGGATCAGCTCCAGCAGGAAAAGGAGGTTGCAGCTTTTTAGGCTTTTGTGTGCCCAGTGCCTTTACACATCAATATTGGACATCATCACTAATGTTGGAGTTGTAAGTTGTAAAGGGGGGAATATTTCTGTGACTCATCCTATCAGTGTTGCGGTATGTGGTCATCTCCTGGATGGCGACATTGTCACATTGTTCAATTCCTGTGGCCTTGTTAAGGTCCACCACATTGATTGTCTTCCAGATACCCTCCTGACAATGGTTTTTGTGTCACTAACCAGACTTTTTCCTGGTGGTGTCCCTGTATTCAGACCCCTGACATCAGAAGAGTGAAATTACTGATTTCTCTAATGCTTTGTCTGTAAGTAGCAGAATGTCTGGTGTTCTGTTTCTGCTTGGGTATATGCTGTCCTGGTTTAGGTGTTTCCTGATTTGTTATTCTCTTTCTGAAGATGATGCTTGCTGGTTTTGGGGGTGAATGCTCCTGCTAACTTGAACTCACTGATGCCTTTTGAAGAGGAATGCATCCACATGAGTGTCCTGTCTGTTACTCTTTTCCTGTAGCAGGCTAGGTGAAGAACTTCTCTGAAGAGTTTGCTGCTTCCCTAGGGAATCTCTGTCAGGATTGCAGCTCAAGTAAACTTAGCTTGCAACTGGGTATGGGAGAAATGTAGTCTTTTGTGTCTAGGTGTAACAGAGGAATAGTAATCCTTAGTATAAATCTGTTTCTCCCAGGAGATTCCCTGGTCCCTTCTTCTTAGCAGAGGATTCTCCCTGGCAAGTCATATCCAGCTTATTCAGTGTCTTTTACCTTTGGAGGCTTGGATTCTGAGTCTGTAGGAATCACATATTTCCAGCTACTAATTGCCTTCTGCTTAGACATGGAAGGTGCTGGTAGCAAGTACAGGGGGAGCAAATAGGATGCTGGGACATCCATTTGGGTTTGGATTGCAAATGAGTTCTTTTGCAAAGTTCTCTGGAGTTTTAGGCTCATTGTGAGGAATTTTGTGTCTTGTTATGGAATATGCAACAGATTGTTGTCTCGCCTCAAACTCTGTCTGATGGGCTGCCTTGAAGGAGTTGAATGCAAGTTTCTGATGGCTTTGAGGTGGAGGAGGAGTAGAGCATTCAGACAGTGGTTTTCACACCGGGCTGTTTATACCTTCCTAACCACAGAAGTTGGTATCTGTGGTGTTGGGACTTCCAGCTTGGCCCTAAAAGCCATTTATAGAGCAAAACCGATTTGATACCATTATGTATTGGTTTGTATTTGCTTTTCACTGGACCTTCTGGGATTTCTTCAGAGAAGCTTTCCTATCAGTGCAAACCAGAACATTTGTGAGAGGCATTGTTTCCAGCAGTGTTTCCATAGGAGAGGTTCTGCGTGGGGTAGGAAGTGTGGCCAAACCAGGAGGGACAGACAGTGGCAAGGTTTTGGAGCTCCCAACAGCAAAGCTGTGTTTGAGCTCCAGTTGAGTTGCAGTGAATACATCACGAAGCAAACTGGGGCAGGTTTCAGAGCTCCCACCCCGCAATGTCCTTGCTTCTTTTTGGTCAGTGTACTGCACAGCCAGAAGGAGAAACCCCTTCCCTATTGTGGGCAACTTCTTTTCAGCTTGGTGTGGAGTGGGAGTTGTTTTAAGCTCTGTATTTTGCATTATTGGAGACCCATTTTGTTTGTTCAGCTGCGTCTCACTTGGGTTCATCTCTGACTTTAGAGCTGAACAGTGGCAGAAAGGAATATAACCAACTGGAAACCAATTCCTGATCCTGTTCAACTCTGGAATGCACGTCCTGGTCTTCGGTCTTTGCAGTATGGATTTAGGAGAATCGGGTTTCGTGGGGAGGGGAGAGGGATGAGGCTGCAGAGTTGAGGCTGTTGCAGAAAGACCCTGCAGTGAATATCTCCCCAGCAATTGTGGGGGACTTTTTTGCCTTTCTTAAGTGGTTTGTGAATGTGGGTGCTGGATGTTGTCACAGAAGCACCATTTGGATGTTTTGTTCTTACCAAGTGGTTCATTTCAGCTTGTACTCTGGAGGTGCTTCAAGTGCAATAAAGTTGAGCTGTGTCAGCTGTGTCCCCTGACCTGGAAATGATCACTGCAACAGGCTGAAATGCAGCACAAAACTGTCTCAGAGCTGCTGTGGATGGGAAGGAAGGTGCAGCCCAAGAAGTGAACTCTTTGGGCTTAAAATGAATCATTTTGTCAATGTTTTGAGGGGAAAAGAACCTTTTCTAGATGGATCTGATGGTCACTTCAAGCTCTTTTTCCATACAGGACTTCCTGCTTCTGTTTGGTTTGTTATTTGGCCTTTTGAGCTTGTCTTATTGCTTGCCTTAAGAGAGGGATTAGTGGTGTGTGCATTTCAAAGCAGGATAGTTGCATGCTGTGGTGCTTGGGGATCACAGTTGGATGTGCAGATAAACACAGGAGGACCTGGAGGCTTGCCCGAGGAGCACAATACCTGAAACACTGGTACGAGAGAGCTCTGTGCATTTCAGTTTATGCTGATATGAAGGTTTCTGTCCCAAGTTATGATGATGCAGGGAGTTGAAACGTGTCCTTTTCCTGACCAAGGGTTGTTGGTGTGTGACTGTGGCACCGTTTCTGCAGGGGTTTTGAGGAGGTGATGCCTTTATGAAGAAACCTTTTTATTTTGCTAACAGTGGAGAGCATGGAGCGCTGCCTCCAGAGCTGCCCTCGTCTTCCAGCCACTCCAGGGACGTGTTTCACTCCTCTGACCTGCTTCTCAGTGTTGCCAAGCTATTTGTCCATGTGGCAATTCTCTCTCCTCCCACCCCTCTTCCTCCAGCCTGGAACTGAGCTAATCTGACCCCAGTGCTCAGGAGGAACCTCCCCGTCCCGGGCTGCATCACCCAGGCTCTGGGCTGCGTGGAACCCTCCACCTTCACAGCCAACAAACGTCCCTTTAGAGCTGCTGCTGCTTCACAGAGCTGCTGATGCAGCTTCGCAGGAGCCTGCGCTGGCAGTGGGTTGTGCTATGCTCGATGCCGGGCTCGTTTCCTGTTTCTATTCTGGTCGAGAGCAGCTCAGCTCTGCTTCCTGCCTGCACGCCTCGCACAGATTCCCCCCTAACCCCCAGCCTTTCGTTTTCTCAGGAGCGATTTCAGTTACGGACCCAAGTGAAAGAGGAGACGGCGAGCTCCGTGCGGAGGCAGGCGGCAGGGACAGCTCGCAGCTTGCTCAGGAGAGGATGGTGTCTTGGTCTGCTATACCCGGCCGGAGTGACTAGGCGGGTCAGTGTTTAAATAGGAAATTGCTGTAGGATGACCAGTTCTGGTCTTGGGTCCTGAACAATAGCTTGTGCTCTGTCGCAGGCATCCCCTTGTGCTGCTGCAGCCTCAGCATCCAGGGCTGCTCCTTGCACCGTGACTGCTGAGGTGTGCGCTGTGCAGGGTGACCCCTCCACAAGCTCCTCTTTGTTGTAGGGTAGGGAAATGAGTTTTTCACTTCCTTTTTGCTGCTGATTTGGTGTTATTGCAGACCCTTTAAAACGTGCGGAAGCCTCTTGTGAGTCTGATGTTGGACATACTCATCCTCATCCCTTTGCACCAGAACTTAACCCTACCAGAGGTCTTGCACCATGCAGGGGAGGGAGGGTCCCTGTTGGTGTGACCTTCCTCTGCTGCGTGGAGTGGTTGCAGGGGTGAATGAAGGTGTTCAACTCTGGCTGACAGCTCCGCATGCGTTTTAAACCCTGCCGCACATGAGCTTTCAGTTTACAGGAATCATTTTCCTGTTCATGTCCTTCTGGCATGCTGGATTGACTTGTCTTGGAGACAAGCACATCATAAGTGCCGTGGAGAAAACTGTTTCCACATGGGGCTCGAATGTGGGGCATGGCAAGGGCCAAGGGCTTGGTCTGCCCTGCTCCCTTCCTGCAGCCATGCTGCTCGGATGGGCTTGTACCCACCCCTCTTGGGGACAGGGTTTGCGCTGCGCTGTGATTTAAAATGAGGTCCTGGAACGTGGAGGAGGAGTTGTGTGTTTGGGTTTCAGTTTTGAGTTAGGTCTTACCCAGGGAAACAGAATCCTCTGTTTAAAGGAAAAAAGAAGAGAAAAAGAATTTCCTGAAGTGCCAAGGAGCGACATCTCTAGGAATGGAGTGCTCTGGCACCCTGACCCCAGGGTAGCACCGAGCATACGTCAGCGTCTGGCCTGGGCCAGGTTTCCATGGTTATGTTACCTCTTCCATGCACGCTCGCTGCTCTGAGTCAGGCCAAGAGCAGAATTTCCTTGACTCTTTCCAAATGTGTCTCCAGTCTCTCTGTCCCATCCAGGCCAGCAGTACCTGGGCTTGGGTCTGGTATTGCAGACAGGCATTGGGCTGGAAGTGGCTGTGCCCAAGGGCTCATGTAGCCCCTTGTGTCACTCCGTTGCTGCTTCCCCAGAGTAACAGTGAACTTTGGGACTTTGAGCTGTCTCTTGAACAGCTTCTTCTAGCGAGAGGACAAGCTGGATGCATGAGGCTTGCAAATACCTGATACCTTAGAAATCTCCTCTCCTAAAATCTTCCTTCCTTCTGCTTTTTTAGCAATTGATCCTGACATTTGTAATTGTTCCGAATAACAAAAGCTGAGTGGTCTCAAAATGCAAAATATCCTCCTGAAGAGGAGCCTTTTTAATATTTGAATTATTTCAGACTCCTGCCTTTGCTGCATTTCTTTGCCCACCCTAACTCGTGTGGTTGGCATGGTGGCATAATCACATGCTGAGATGACTAAATGCTGTGGAGTCTAAATTGAACACATCGGAGACTGGAAAGCGCCTTCCAGAGGAAGCACTGCTGGAGAATTGGAATATCCTTATGGCTGGCAATAGGAGGGTAGCTTCCTGCCTCTGACGTGACTTAGCGTTTTAGATGAGCTGGGGTTTGTCTTCACACTGAAGGAGAGTACTTAAAAACCTCTGCAAGACAAACTAAAGCTCTTTAAATAAAAGGGTTGGAGTTTGTCATGTGAGACCCACACTGGTTTCTCAGCCTTTTTCATAGATAGGATCGACTTGTAGGTCTCACTCCCCCTGCACCCCCAACACCCTCAGTGTTGCTGAGAGCATCTGCTGCTGCTCATTGTGCTTGGGGCCCTCTGTGCTTCTTTCCATGCTTATGAGGGTGCTGAGGCGCTGGCACAGGGTGCCCAGAGAAGCTGTGGCTGCCCCATCCCTGGCAGTGTTCAAGGCCAGGCTGGAGCAAGCTGCTCTAGTGGGAGGTGTCCCTGCCCGTGGCAGGGGGTTGGAACTGGATGAGCTTTAGGGTCCCTTCAACCCAAACCAGGCTGGGATTCTTTCCTGCAGCTTGTTCTAGGGTCGTTGTTAAATGTTGAAGCTGGAGGTTTTATCCTTTGTGTGGCAAAGTTGCTGTGGCAACTTCTGTGTTAGCTGAAGTGACACTGCTCTGTCAATCAAAACTTGAGCATTTGCCACTGCTGCTTGGAACAGTTCATGGTGCATCAGTGTCTACATAGACCTGGCAGTGCTTTTTAGAGGCTGAGCACTTTTCAAAGGGTTAAATTGGAAACACTTCTGGAGAGTTTTGCTGCTGCATTTCCCAGGGTAAGGGCTCAGCACTGGAATGGGAATGCTGGCCTTCCACAGGGGAAGTTTTCCCTTCAGCGACATCTTGTTTTGCGCATGAATCACGTTGCTCCTTCTCTACTTTGTGCTGCAAGCTCAGCTTTTGAAGCTCTCCTCTCCAAAGACCGAGAATAAAGCTGTTGTTAGTGTGCTGGGTGTTTGGAGGGGGAGGAAAGCCCCTTTGACATGTGTGTGTCCCTCCTTCCATGTAATGCTGTTTGGAGGGGGAAGCAAAGGAGGGGGGCACAGGGCAGGAGCAGTAGATGTGATTAAAGCTCCTGCTGAGTAGATCTGTGGGAGTGGAGTATCGACCTCTGCGAAATCAATGGCTGCTGCGGTAGCAGCGCCGGCTGTTCCACAAGGGCTCCCGTTGCAGGAATGTAGTAAAGCCTGCAGCACTCCCCGTGGCTGACGTCCTCCCCTCCTGATTTTGTCCCTGCTTTCTGCCAAACAGCCGGGCTCACCTGGATTTCCTGAGCTGGGTTAGAGCAGCAGCTGGTTTTGTGCAGTGAGAGTACAATTTCTGGTGTGCCTCTGAGCCCCTCCTCCTGACAGCCTCCTTGCTGAATGCTCTTTTCCCTGCAGTGCAGCTACAGCCAGCGGCTTCCACCAGTTCATCTAAAGCCAGCCAGGAAGAATGAGCTTTTCAGCTTCTTTTTTAGCAAGGAAACTGAACGAATCTCTCCTGCGTGTTCTAGTCCCCATCTTAGGTTTGTAATTGTCAGCACTGATGCCTGAGAGCAGCTTAAGCCTCTGCTAAGGGAAGGGGATATGGGCTCTAGCTAGCAGAAGCTGAAGCCTTGGTCGTGTTGCCTTCCTGGTGTTTGTTTGAGTGGGCAGGTGGTTTCTTCCTTGAAGTAGTAAAAGTCTGAACATTTACTACCTTTACCTAAGGACTGCTTGGGTGAGAAGTGGCATTCAATAGGCCTTAAAGGTCCAGTTGCTTGCTTAGTTTTGTAACCAGGATCTTTGGTTCCAGCCGAGTTTGCCACAGAACCTGACAACTGTCTACAGTTTGTGGTTGCTTCCATGTGATCCTTGCAAAGAGCAGAGGTTGAGCTTCCAGGGATGTATCTGAGGGGCCAAACCCAGTGATTTCATTGCATAATTAAATCCCTTTGTTCCTTCTGGTTGCTGATGAGGTCCCATTTTGAAGGGTGATAGAAGAGAAGAGGCAAGGCCGTGAGTTTAAAAGCTTTCCTGAAACGTGGAAGTGTACTGTGCAGCCCACGCTGGCTTGGCAGTGGTCTTTCTTTTGGGTATTCCCTGATTCTTATGCCTGGAGAAAGTCATCTTTCCCTGTTAAACTAAAAAAAAAACACTTCTCAGTGCCTCAGACCTATATGGCAGTGGAGGAGAGCTGTATGTGACCAAGGGGGACACCAGCTTGTATTGCTAGGCTTTGGTTATGTTGGATTAGTCTTCAGTCATCTGAAGTAGCTGGAGCACGTGGATGAGCACGCTTCCCACGCGTGTGTGAACACAAAATCCTTAACAGGTAAAATGGCAGCTTCAAAAGGTGTAAGTTTGGTTTCTGCCTCACTCTTCCCAAAGTCTAACTTGGAACGGGATGTTAACAAACAGCATCTTCCACTTCGCTCTCAATTCCAGCAATGTTCTTCTAGAAGCAGTGAGAGGTTTTATTGGAGAGACATCTTGCACGATTCCTTCTTCATCCCCTTTGTCTGTTGTCCAGCCCATCTGCACACCAAGAATGATGATCATCTAGAAGGTGCTTTTGGTGCTGTAAAGATGGACTTCTTATCTTCTCCACAATCACTGATGGTAGAACAGCAGAGCGAGGCGAGTGGTGGGCATCCCTTTAACAGGTTGTGTGGTTTTGGGGTAGGACAGGACTTGGAGATGTGCTTTGCCTTTGGAATAGTTTGCTTTCATGGTGATGGTAAATGGTTGCAGTCCCACCCAGGGGGTTCAGTGAGCCGAGAGCTGGTGCTTGGTGGGTTTTCCTCTTGGTGGTTGATGTGTGTTGATGGATTTTGTCAGGGTTCTAGAGCATGGCAGCTGACACAGAGCTGGTGGTGGTGGAGGGCTTGCAGGAGTGTGGGCCTTTTCCAGCGTGCCTCCATTCTCTTTGGTTTGTCAGCAAGAAAACCTTTGGAGACAGCAGATTATAACTGCCTCTAGATGCAGTGGAAATCCAGTTAATGCTCTTCAACTGAACTTGTGTTCCCCAGCTCCAGCTTCTGGTTTCTGCTGGGGCAGCAATGTGGATGGGGCGTGCAGTGGGTAGGAAGAATGGCTGCAGAGCCCCCTCCAGACCCTTCCATCGCATCTGTGGAAATCTCAGGTCAGCTTTGCAAGGTGTTTCCTGTGAGTTTGGTGTGACTGGAGCATGGTGGGGTCCCCAGGCTGCTTTGTGTTGTGAGATAGTGTGCTTTGTGAAGCACAGGATGCAAGATTGAGTTGTCTGCAGGGCAGAAGGAGGAGTCTATCCATCTTCCTGAAATAGCAGGGAGATCCTGGCTTGCCAGTCAGCTGTGTAATTCTTGTGATAGAGAGGGATGAAGTATTTTGGGTGTGGAAATAAAGGGGAAAGACAGGACAAGCTTGTGATTTTTAAGTGTTGATGGTTCTTGAATGAGTGGAAAGGAACTGCAGGGAAAAAGAATTTGTAAGAGAAAGTGGGGATTTCAATTAGTCAGAAGTAATGAAGAGGCTTTTTCCCTTTCAGAAAGAATTGGGGAATAAAATTAGTCATTGTTCTCTTGCCTTACAAGCATCTTTATGGAAGCAACTGGCCTTAGAGAATTTACAAGCTCCACCACATGCTCGTCTCCAGATCATAATTTCCTTGAGCACTATCTAGTGATCTGATAGTGCCTACAACCATCCCAGCCTGTCTGCACTCCTTCCCTCTTCCCCCACACTTTCCATATGCGCTCAGGGTGGGCATGGGCAGGGGAGCAGTAGAGGAAGGCTGCAGTCCCCAGTGAGGAGATCAGTTTGCTTTCTGGTCAGTCTTCCGGCTCTTCCACATCAGTGGGATGGGCCAGAGCAGAGCCTTCAATCTCTTCTCCTCTGGGGTTTTGTTACCTTGATCTTAAGTATTTCTTGTTGTTTCATCTCTGTGTTTGTTTAACAAATGAGCTTGTATCAGATAGTGAAATGGTGGTTCCTCTTTTCATAGAAGCCTTGCTGTTTCCAGCACACACTAACCAGCTCCCTGGTGTTGGTCATGCCAGGACTTGCAACCTTTTCCCTGAGATAGATGAACTCCCTTGCCCCCTCCTCCGGGTACCAGATTGTGTGATTTCAGGCATGGTTTTGTTGTGGTGTGAAAAGAAGGTGTTAGCTGCTGAGTCCTTGTTTGTCAGCAGTACTGACAAACCCATGCTGGCATCAGTGAGGGTTGGGCAACCAATCGCAGCTGGAACAGTTATCGTTCCAGGGTCCCCGTGGGCTTCCGCTATCAGGTCACATCCCAAAATAACACTGGGCAGTATTTCAAGTGAAGAAACTCAGGCTTTGGGGCTGCAGCCAGCCTGGAGTGTGAGATTCTGTGTGAAATAGTTGGAATCCCTCCAGCGTTTTTGATCTGCATGGCAGATGAGCAATAAAACGCATAAAAAACACATTGGAAACACGTGAGGAAATTCTCCAGACCCTGACGTTTCCTTCGAGTTGGCAGAGTTACTGCTGTGGAGCTTCACCTCCTGGCTCGGCTCGATTGGCTGCGCTCGTGGGAGGAGGGAAGAGGAGAAGCCCTTCTCCTGGTGCTGCTGCAGCTTCCCAGGTCTCCTCCTGATGCGCTGTGGGAGGCAAATAAAACCTCGCTGGCCCTCTCCTCTTGGGCTTGATCCAGACCCCCCTGACAGCAGCATGCCTCTGTTATTTCAGTGAGCTTTGGAGGGGTTTTTAAAGGCTTCTCTGCTGCAGCTCTCCCTTAAAACAGCCTGGGGAATGATTTCTTTCCCCCTTAGTTTGTGGTGCACTTGAGTAAATGGGATATCAGCTGAAGGGTGTCCTTTAGGTGCAGTTGAAAACCCCACCACAGCTCTCTGCTTTGATGGTTGGCATCCCGAGAGGTGGGAAACTGCTCCTTCCTGATGAGCCTCTCAGGCTTGGGCATTCTGGTCCCTGCTCCTCAGCTTCCCCTTGCACAAGTGTCTCTTCTGAGAAAGCTGGTCTTGCTGAATCACACACTCATCAGATGCTGCTGTGCTGGCAGTGGGAAATCCCTTTATTGCTGGGATTCCTGAAGCTCGTACATCTTTACAGGTGGAAGTTGCTTTAGGAGTGAGCTGATTTTTATGGCCCTGTTCCAGTTCAGGTCCTAACATCCAAGAAAGGTTGATGTGTAATTCCCTGGGAACTTACTTAAACCGATGGTTTGAGAGTCTGACCCATAGCCTTGTAGCTACAGGTCTGCTTTTCCTCTATGGGAGGTCTGTGGTGGTATGCCAGCAATGCAGGGGGGCCCTCGCTCCCATGTCTACAGCAACCCTGTATTAACCTGCTTGATTAAAACTGAATGGTTTTAAATGACTTGCAGTACTTGGGTTAAGCTTTGATGCAAGGTTGAAGACATCAATGTGGAAGGTTGTTATCTAGTTACTTAGGGGTTAAATTTCAAGCAGTTTTTAACATTGCTTCATTTTATGTCTTGCAGATACAACTTGGCAATGCCAGGCAGGAAAGTATCCTCTTGGTCTGCCCAGTTCCTGTAGGAATATTGCTCACAGCTGTGTAGCAGGAATGACCTCCTCAGATCCTGGAGGCAAACCTTTTGCCTTTAGGAGATGCTTGTCACTTACATTCCTGATAGAGGGGAAGTTCCACATTGCACCTTGCACACTTGCTCTGGGTCTGTCCCCTCACACCAGTAGTTTGTCTCAGGTGTACATTTCTAATGTGGTTTTTCTTGCAAGCCTAAAAGTCTCTCATCTAAGAACCTACAGCCTCTGCCCCTCTGGTGTGAAGGTTTAACTGCTCTGAAATGCTGTATCCATGTAAGCTCATGGTGGTAGGGATTTTAAAGTTGCTGCAAAGAGGTTTGGCCTCCAGCTTCATTTTGGTGGTGATGAAAACAGTGTTTGCATGCATTTGGTGGTTCAGACTGAAAGTACCTCAATGTGTTGTCCTGGTTTGGCCTGGGATAGGGTTAGTTTTCTTCATAGTAACTATTGAAGGGAATTCCATCCAAGGTTAGGTTGGACTCAGTTAGCTTCTGGACATTTTGGTCCCTTCATTGACTTAGATGGGGATCTAAATGTGTGTCTTATACCAGTGGCTGAAGTTAGATGCTGAGTCTCAGGGAGAGGAGTAGTTTTGCCTTGATTGTGTTGGTTGATGCTTTTTAATGGAAGATATTGGCAATGCTCTCTCATCAGCTCCCACTTCAGATGGTTTCTGCAGTTGGAATGTGGGGTTTGTCAGAGTTGTCCATGGGAAAAATCTTAAGTAGCTGCATAAAGGAGCAATGCTGTTGATGTTACAGTAGGAAGGCAGTGAAGATTGCAAGAGATCTTCATCACTATTTTTAGGCTTTTTCTGCAGTTTTTTTTGGCTTTCATTGGAAATAAAACAAAGCTTTTCTTTCCTCAGGAAGATAATACTTCAGCAGTAAGCAAATAGACCTCTGAGACTTGAGCAGGAAGGGATCTCTCAAAGAGAAGCAGTAATGGAAGGGTAGGAAGGACATGCTATGCACTAAGCATCCCACCAAGTGACTGGTGTTTTCTGCTCAAATGTGCCATTTGCCAGCATTTGGTTGAAGCATTTTGATCAAATTCCACTGTTCAAATAGGCAAGACTGCCCTGTGCAGCAGGCAGCTGAATGTGGTGCAGCTGAAGCCCAGCTCTCCCCTTTGTCCTGAATGTCACTGTCTGCCCAACAAGTGTGATGAGGTTGTTGCATATCTCCCCAGTGGTTCTTTATTCTTCTGTAGCTTCAGTTTTCCACTTGCTAGGATGTGGTAATGTGCTGTTCTGCAGCTTAGCTGATGGGATGTGCTGTCAGAGCCTCTTCACACATCACCTGGCAGACTGGCGCTATGGAGCGATAGGTCTCTTGCTTCTCAAGGCTGAGAAGTTTGCAATATCTTGTGTCTGAGGTCCTTTCACACTGCACAGGGTTGGGAACATGTTACCCAAACCAGACCTCATCCAGTCAGCATAAATGAGACCAGGATGTCCAGGTTATGTATCAGTTGGCTCAGCCTTTCTACATGGTGTTTTAGAGGAGGTTGGCTCTGTTCAGGCTGGTCAGCTGAGTTCTGGGCTGAGGGAGTTGAGCTGAAATGCCCTGAGGGCTCAGTCCTGAAGGCTTCTGATGCAGGGCTGATTGCTCTGCAAAGGGTGGGTGAAGTCCTGGTAAGCTTTGGTCTTCACTTGCTGTGATCCTTTGAATCCCTGGCAGGGATTTTCTCTCATCACTGGAATAGTTGTAATTGCCAGCTTTTTGTTCAGATGCGCCACCACTTACTCTGTCTTGGACTGTTACTCCTTTACTCCAGGCCAAGCTGGATGCACCGTATTATCAAACAGCTTGTCCAACTGTGTGTCTTGGATCTGCACCTCACCTTCTTGGATGTATCCCCATTTTCCACACTAGCCAGCTGACTTCTGGTGCCATCCCTTTGCAGTCGCTACTGTGGCAACTGAAGTTTCGACTTCCTTAGGCTTTCTGTGCATGTCTTCTCCAGGGTGGATACGTGCAGTAGGAAGGGTGTTTTCTAGCCTTGCCTTCAAGAAAAGCTGAACTTTAACAGGCTGATATCATAACTGCTAATTTCTGCTATCTCCGAAGAAAGGGAAGTGGGAACCCTGAAGAGTATTTTATGGTTTCCTTTTAAATCTCTGTTTAGTTTGGTTTTATCCATCTCCAGTGAGTAGTTTCCCAGCTCATATGAGGTTTATGAATTAATTATGGCAAGGCAGGAGTTTTCTGTCGTTCAGAGGCTGAGCACATGGACTGTTCCCTGCATTTGCAGTTTTACCTGGATTGCTGATGCCATTCTTTCATTTCTCACCTCTAAACTGAACTAAAAGAAGCAAGAAGGAGAATTAGCAAGTCGTTTAGCCCATCAGCGAGCACTCAGCACACCAGCAAGGGAACTCTTGGATTCAGAGATAGGCAGCAGGATAAGTCACATTTGGCAGTTACCTCAGTCTGCAGCAGCCTTCCTTACTGACAATAACACGAACAGAGTTCATTGATTTCTATTTGTAGTATGCCTAAGGGAGAAATACACTCTTTCTTAGTGGTAGGTGAGAGAACAGTCCCATGTCTCTTTATTTTTGCCTGATGTGTTTCTCTGTGTATTGCAGGACCTGTCTGGTTCAATAGATGATCTACCCATGGGTACAGAAGGAGCCCTGAGTCCTGGAGTAAGCACATCAGGGATTTCCAGCAGTCAAGGAGAGCAGAGTAACCCAGCTCAGTCTCCTTTCTCTCCACATACCTCTCCTCACCTGCCAGGCATCAGAGGACCCTCCCCATCCCCAGTTGGCTCTCCAGCTAGTGTTGCTCAGTCCCGCTCTGGTCCACTTTCACCTGCTGCAGTACCAGGTAATGCTGCTTGGCATGTGTTGATCTTCTGGTGGGGCTGCCTCGTGCAGCTGGAGAGTGAATTGAAGTGGTCAGTGGGGAGGAATTGGCCCGTGTCAGTACTGTGTGGTTATTGAGGTCCTGTGAGCTCATTTGCTTGCTTTAAATGTCTCTAACTTTGAAAGGATATAATAAAGCGGGTGGGATGGCTGGTAAACCAGCAGTGTCGTTTTGCTGGGTTAATGTGCCTGGTCTTGCTCTGCTTTTCCTTCACTGTGGCCAACACAAGCCTTCTCCTGAAGTTGGTTGTAGTTCTGGTGTTTGCTCTTGCATCCTGGGGTTTGTGGTGTGCAGGGTTTGTGATTAACCACTCTCCTTTTTGTGGTGTAGGCAATCAGATGCCACCCCGACCGCCCAGTGGCCAGTCGGACAGTATCATGCATCCTTCCATGAACCAGTCAAGCATAGCGCAAGACCGAGGTGTGTGACACGAGTTAAAAGATCTAATTGTAATCAAAGTAGATGTGTAACTAACAATTACCTGGCCTGATGGCATGGATTCTGTGGTGAGGTAGCATTTAAAAGATGCCCTGGGTTTATAAGCTGCAAGTGTTTAAGCATTTTGCTGTAAATTCAGCTGTTGCTGGTGGTTGGCCTCTTAATGTTGCCTCCGAGCTCATACTTTGGCTTGTGAGATGTTTTTACTGGCTCTTCACACTCTTTTCTGTGGATGTTGCATGTTCAGTGTCCATGATCTTAAGCTTCAAAATGAGGGGTGCTCACAAAAACATTGTATGCCTTTTGCCCTAAGAGAATAGGGTTAGTGTGGGGGGAAATGCATGTAAAATTCCACCTCGTGTGGCTGAAGGTATGTAGTTGTCACCTGGAGAAAACAAGCAGACAAAACCCAACAGCACGCCCTTAGGATTTGCAGTCCCCCTGTCTGCTCCTGTGACACTAAGGGTTTTTTTCTGGTTAAAACAGGAAATTGGATGTGTTATCTTCACGGATAACACTGGCTCCCTAATAGCAACCACTGCAAAATGTGTCCAGGCTGTTGCTGAAAGGATTTTGTTAGTGGGTCTCTTGTTACTTCAGAACATGTGTGTCCAGTGGCACCCCTGGATACTTTACACTAATGATTGTCTCCTCCCCTCACTGCTGACCAGGTTACATGCAGAGGAATCCTCAGATGCCCCAGTACAGCTCACCCCAGCCCGGCTCAGCCTTATCTCCCCGTCAGTCCTCTGGAGGACAGATGCATGCTGGAATGGGGCCATACCAGCAGAACTCCATGGGAAGCTATGGACCCCAGGGTGGGCAGTACGGACCTCAAGGTGAGGCACTGTCAGCTCCTCAAGGTGGGAACTGAGCTCAGCAATCTCTATTGTAACATCTTGTCGTTAAGAAGCTGTTTTTATTTGTCCCCCCTTAATGTGTGGGTCATACAAACCAGTGTGCTCCTTATGAAATGGAAGGAACCGTGCTTTGTTCGTACTGAGGCTGATGAAACATGTTGCTAGTTGTACTTCTAAATGTAGGCTCCTTCCTCCTCATTTAAAAAGATGTAGGCCCTGCAGCCAGTGTAACACAGAAGGAAGAGCCAGTTTTCTTTGGAGAGGAAGAAGACTGAGTGTTGTATGTTTTGGAAAGGGTTAAGTGAGGTTTTTTGACATCCTGTCCTGGGCTGTTTGGCTCACATGGCTCGGTTGAGGTTTGGGAGAGTTTCAGGCAGCTTTTGAATCGATGTTGTTCCTTGGCTATGTCAAAACACATTTTATGTGGCTTATATCCAAGTACTTTGACTTCTTGTTGAGGTGTTAACACTCCCCCTCATTTCTGTTAGTGATCTTTAAATATTTGCTGATAGAAGATTTTTATGGTGATTCATTAACTGGTTGAATGATGTTGTCTTCCCCTCTTTTTTTTTATATCTCCTTAGGAGGTTATCCCAGGCAGCCAAACTACAATGCTATGTCCAATGCCAACTACCCCAGTCCAGGAATGGGAGCAAGCATGAACCCCATGGGAGCAGGGAGCCAGATGCATGGGCAGACTGGTGTGCCACCGTACAGTGGGCTTCCTCCAGGGAGGATGAGCCATGCCACCATGGGGAACAGACCTTACGGACCCAACATGGCCAATATGCCACCTCAGGTGGGGACAGGGATGTGCCCCCCACCAGGAGGCATGAATCGCAAAGCACAAGAAGCGGCTGCTGCCGCCATGCACGCTGCTGCCAACTCCATCCAGAACAGGTAGGGAATGACATTCCCCCTGGTCACTGTTAAAAGTCCCTTTCCCTACAGCAGGTCCTGGTTTCAAAGCTGTAGATGGAATAACCCAAACCCTCAAAGGTTTGCCCTTCTTGGAGACTTCTTCATTAATGTTCAGTGCTAAGAAAGGGAAGAGCTTAAAGCTTGGACAAGCAGAGTGTTGGAGTGCATCATTAATGACATTTTCAGGGGATTTTTACTATTCATAGGTGAAATCTAACTCAGAGATCCCTTCAGTTGTTTTTGCTTTCTGGTCATCTTTGTTAGATGGGTGACTTAAAATAAACTGCTTGTATGGTAGAGCCTATAAATCTAGCAGCCAGCCATGCAGCTCCATTTGTCCAGTGTAATGAACTCCTTCCTTTTACAGCTTTGATGAGCAGCTGGGGAAAAGGGGGCTGGAATTCAGCAGTGAACTTTGCAACTGTTTTCTGTGGGGTTTTTTGTTTCGTTATGTTTTAATTGCACATTTCAGAGGCGGTGTGCGTGGCTTATCAGAATGCCACCAGAGCCATGACCTTGCTTATAAATTGGGTTCCCCCAGTAAAGCTGCTGGGTGTATTTGTTATCTGACTGGGCACTGTCCTCTTTATCCTGACTTTAAGGGCTGCTTCTGCAGCCTACTGTCTGATGTTATCCATGACTGCCAAGAGGTCAAGTTCCCAAATGCCAATAAAGGCATCAAAGTCTGTCCCTTCGAGTAGTGAGTTTGAGTGACAGTTGTGTATGAGGCTTTCTGATAAATCTGAAATGATGTAGATTGTATGGGTGGCACAAAGGAAAGAAAGAAAAATCATTAAATGTGGCTGGAGCACTACACTGTTGATCTATACACATCATGTATTCTCAGTTAAATGCACAGGGCTGCAGGATTTGCAGCCTGTTCTTCCCTGGAAAGGCAACTTAACAATGAAATGAAGTTCAGTTTGGGGATGTTATAGAACAAGAGTCAGGGTGAGAATGGTCAGAACTGAAGTGCCTCTTTTAGAACAGTCTGCATCCTCTTTTGAGAATGAGACTTAGGCTCTAGGGTTGCTAAGCTCTAAAAGAGCACCTGATCTTTGGTCTCTTGCTGGAAGAGTGAGCTGGAGAAGGTCACTTCCACTTCTTTTGTAGGTTTCTTTTAGGAAAGCTGCTTCCTTAGGAGACAAGATCTTAATGCTTAGTACTGGGAGTAAGCATCTGTTTCTTCCTTGCCTTCTCCAGGCCTCCTGGTTATCCCAACATGAATCAAGGGGGAATGATGGGCACTGGACCTCCTTATGGACAGGGAATTAACAGTATGGCTGGCATGATAAACCCCCAGGGCCCCCCCTATCCGATGGCGGGGAACATGGCCAACAACTCTGCAGGTAAGCCAATGCTGACCATTAAGGCACTTCATCAATTTCATTGTGCTGAATTGAAAACGAGTGTTAAAGCTTCTTTTCACTCCCTAGGGATGGCAGCCAGCCCCGAAATGATGGGTCTTGGGGACGTCAAATTAACACCTGCAACTAAAATGAACAATAAGGCAGATGGGACGCCAAAAGCAGAGTCCAAGTCAAAGGTAAAATGTTTTGGGTTTTGTTTTTAACGACTCGCATCCTCTTCAGCATCCATGAAAATTAAACCACTGCACGTTACTTGGATCAGACAGTGCCTCTGTCTAGGAGTGAGTGTGGTTCCTGAGGGAAAGCTAATTTGATTCATTCTTCTTACCCTGAACCAGACTTCTTGGTAGCGTGGTTGTCCTTGTCATAGGTGATGTGACTGCTGCTTGTGACCGTGGTTCTAATTGAGGAGAGTGGCTAGTCAGTGGGCTGTTCTCTTTTGGAATGTGTTGTGATTTGGAGCATAATTCACGTGTCTCGGCACTTTTAGAGTAGGCTTTTAGACTCTTTTAGAGTAGGCTCTGGCTATGTTTGCAGTAAACACTAAACGTGTGTTAATAACAGTATCCTTGAGGAGCCTGAACTTTGCCATCCTACCCCCCAGAGACCCACTAGCCCTCAGGCCAGGAAAGGGACTTCCTATGAGAATTTACATGTTCCCCCCTGTTTGACTCCCAGTTTCAAGCCTCTGTCTAGGATTTCTAACAGATGCTTGGCACACCTTATTTATGTGTTCTCGTTTCAGTTGTGAGCTAATCTTGAAGGGGAGCATTGCCCAGTCCTTTGGGAGGAATCCATTCCACTTGCAAAACAGTTTAGTATTAGGAATTATCACCTGCCACAGTGAAACTGCCAGAAGAAGTGTAAATAAACCTGAGTTTGTTTCTGGTGTAGGCTTGGAGCTAGGCAGTTATCACCTCTCAGCTGGGAGGTGGTACACCAAAGTGTTACAGTTGTTTCACAAACAAACCTCTTACTAATCCTGTATTAAAGCCAGAAGAGGGAGGCAAACAAGTTCTTCAGGGAGTGTTTTTCTTTGCATTACTGCTACCAGTTTCAAAAGAACCACCAAAAAAGCAGTTTGTGAGCCCATAGTCTCTCAGTTTAAACCCATTCCCCCTTGTCCTGTCACTACACTCCCTGATGAAGAGCCCCTCACCAGCATCCTTGTAGCCTCCTTCAGACACTGGAAGCTGCTCTGAGGTCTCCATGCAGCTTCTCTTTTCCAGGCTGAACAGCCCCAGTGTTCTCAGCCTGTTTCCATACAGGAGGTGCTCCAGCCCCTGATCATCCTCATGGCCTCCTCTGGACTTGCTCCAACAGCTCCATGTCTCTCTTACGTTGGTGACACCAGAACTGCACACAGTGCTGCATGTGGGGTCTCAGGGGAGCAGAGCAGAGGGGCAGGATCCCCTCCCTTCACCTGTTGCTCATGCTCCTTTTGATGCAGCCCAGGACATGGGTGGTTTCTGGGCTGTGAGTGCACACTGAAGCCAGCTCATGTTCAGTTCTCATCAACCAACAGCCCCAAGTCATTCTCCTCAGGCTGCTCTGAATTGCTTCTCTGCCCAACCTGTAGCTGTGCCTGGGATTGCCCTGAACCAGAGGAGATCCTTGCACTCGGCTGTGTCTGTATATCCAGGTAGCAGGAGATTTCTGCACTTGCATTAGTGAATAGGCAAGAGAAGAGAGATTGTCTGTGTGGGGAGCCCCTCACCCACACTCATCAAACCTCCTCATCTTTATTCTTCTTCTGAGGCATGTTTATTTTGATTCCTTTGTGGTGTTTGGCTTCAGTTTAACCTGGCATCTATCACTTGGGCAAGAGAAGAGGCTAACCAGAAGGCAGTTCACCCTGGCACAGTGCATTAGCCATGAGGAATTTGCAGTTGAATTAGGTGTTTTCTCATAGATTTAGCAAGCTCTCTGCGAAGCCTCCTTGAGGTTTGTCTGGTTTCTGTAGCATTCCTGAAACCTTTCACTTTTTAGAAACACATACTCTGTGAATTCCCTGAGTAGCAGCTGGTTTTGTGATACCTTTGTTGAGTAACACTTGCCTGACGTTGATCTGAGACAAGCGTAGGGCTGCTCTAAAGCCGTTCTCAGTGTAACAGCAGAACTTTGAACTCTTATCTGGCTGCTGTTTTGAAACCATCTCGGATGTGAAACAGCTGCTTTTGTGCTGCTCAGTCCTGATATCTCTTTCCTTCTCCTAGAAGTCCAGTTCTTCTACTACAACCAATGAGAAGATCACCAAACTCTATGAGCTGGGTGGGGAGCCCGAGAGGAAGATCTGGGTAGATCGTTACCTGGCCTTTACTGAGGAGAAGGCCATGGGCATGACCAATCTGCCAGCAGTAGGCAGGAAACCCTTGGATCTTTACCGGCTCTACATCTCAGTGAAGGAGATTGGAGGATTGACTCAGGTGAGTGTCCAGCAGCCAGCGTGGTGTCTGGGTGATGCCCACCATCTGCCAGTCACAGGCTTAATGGGCAGCAGAGTTTGAAGTTAGCTTTGGAGCTAGAGGGAAAGCCCTGAGTTCCCATTCAGCAGTGTTTAAATAACACTTATTAAACCCAGCATCCTTGAAATGAGGCAGATGTCTGCTCTCCCAGTCGCTTGTTGAGAGCAGTCTGTGGTGAGATTCTGTTCAAGTGCTTTTTTCCCCTGCTTTGTCCAGTGCAAAGGTTGGTGACGCTGTCTTTGCATCTGATTTCATTTGCAATCTGTCCCTGTTTAGAAAGCTTTCTGTAGGTGAGGAAGAGAGCTGACTGGTTTTGGGGTTCTGAACACGACTGTCTGCTCTGCTTGGCACTTACTGCATCCTTTGTGTTAGCTGGGAAGTGTTGATTTCTCCCCAGAAAAGCTCTTGGAAGAGGAGCTGGATTTTGAGTCCAGAGCCTCTTCTTTGGTTGTGCAGGTCAACAAAAACAAGAAATGGCGCGAATTAGCCACAAATCTCAACGTGGGCACGTCCAGCAGTGCAGCGAGCTCTTTGAAGAAGCAGTACATCCAGTGTCTCTATGCCTTCGAGTGCAAGATTGAGCGAGGTGAAGACCCCCCTCCAGATATCTTTGCAGCTGCCGATTCAAAGAAGTCTCAGACTAAGATACAGCCTCCATCTCCAGGTGAGTTGAGGCACTGGTTTGAGTTGTGAAGTGGGTGTTTGCACCATAGGATCTCGTTGTGGAGACTCTCCATGCTGTGGGTCAGGCTGGTTCCAAACTTCCACAAAGCCCCTGTGTCTGTCTCTAATTAGATGTTCTCTAGTTGGGTAGATTAAATACCTTCTGTAATGTGGGAGTGAGTGATAGCAGGAATAAGTCAAGCTTCTTGGGACAGTGCAGGTTTTGTGTGTCCCACCTCTGTACTAAGGATACTTAAAAATCTATACATAGCTACATACACACACCTCTGCACTTCCTAGTACATCACTGCCTTGTGGGAATCGGGTGGAAAGGGAAGTCTGGTGTTATCCCTACAAGCTGATCTCTGCATATTCTAACAGCAGCCCTTTTTACTGCTCAGCTTTGGGAACTTGCTAGAAAAGCTGTGCTTGTTTTGATTATGCCAAGTGCTACCTTCTGGGAGTAAATGCTTGATGTAGATGTGAACTCATCTTCCTCACCAATTACTCCTTTCCGTCTTCAGCAGGAGATGGTGAGGACTTTCTGAGGCTCTGTGCACAGACACTTTGTAAGCCTGTTACAGGTTGAATGCTCTAGAAATGAAGCTCCTTAAAATGCACTTCTGTTGTTTCAAATGTGATGGAGTGCTCTGGTTTCTGAATGTTTAAGCAGAACAATTCAGATGTGTTGAACAAAGTCCCCCAAAACCCAACCAAAAAAGGAGGAAAGGTCCAGGCTGTCATCTTTAGTCTTCATTGCTTGAATTGCCAACACTGAGCTTCAGTTTTCCAGTTTGTCTTATAAGTAAAACCTTCTGATGCTTTTTCTGGTCAGGAGCCTGTTCATGTGGGTGAGATAAAACATTGTCAGCTTTGAAGCTCCTGTAATGTTTGCAAAAAATGCCTTTCTGCTTCTGAAACCTGGTGTTGTGTCCCAAGGAGTGGAATAATGAACCCTTTTTGGATTGTATTGCAGTTGTGTCTCAGCCCTGCTAAGCCCTCAGTCAACAGTGTGCTTGTCCGTAATACTCTGTTGGCAGCTACATTTGTCTGTCCTCTCTGTTACAGAGCGTTGGTTTCTTTAAGTCCTAATTGATATCTTGTCACTGGTCAGGAAACCTGTCCCAGTGTAGCTTCAGCCTTGGTGTATTCTGTAAGACAAAGCAACTTCTGTGTCACTAGACTAAAATTCTGTGTAAAGTGGTGTCTCGGTTCCCCTTAACCGAGACCACAAATCCATCCCCGCTTTCTTTCCAAAACCACTTTCTTGCCCCCCAGAGATACTAGGCAGTGGACCAAAGATGTTAAGAGCATGTGGAGTTTATTTGGAGAGGGCTGAGGCTTTTCAGGAGCCACTTAAACCCTCCTGTAGCACTTGCTGCCTGTCAGAATGGGTTTGAAGGGACATCAATTTTTATGTCGCTTCAGCTAGCACGGAGCTGTCTGGAGGTGGCGAGTCTGCCTTCAGGGCTGTGCTACAGGTGATCTGCTTCAGCACATCAGCAGGAGGAATTTGCAGGGCTGCTCTCCCCACTTGCCTTAGTCTACAGGTTTGATTCCTGTGCTGTGTGGTATTTTCTATGTAAACTGTTCTCTGCACTTGTCTTACTCCAGATTCCTGCCACTAGGAATACGCAGAGGCAGCACTGAAGCATGGTTGGTTGCTCTGATCCTTTAAGCCATATCACTCAGCATGTTCATGCTTCTGTTTCACTTTCCTTTTCTTCCTCTCTCTTGCTCCTCTGGATGGGCAGGAACCAGGGGTGTAAGCACAACACAAAGCGCTCTCACAACCCAGAGCAGAGCATCTAAAGGCCTCTTGCAGGACAATCAACTCTTGGTGCTGGAGCTGTTTCCATGCATTCATAACCCTCAAAACCCAAAAGTGTTTCCAGAAGGGCTGGAGTGGCCTGGGTGTTGCCTCGTGGGCACTTGGCACAGGTTTCCAACACACTTCTTGGGTTCCTGCTCGCAAACTGCAGCGTGTCCCCAGGGAGGCGTAATCAGTCTGCGCTGGGTTTTAATTCCCAGAGCATGGAACTGGCCCGGCTCCAACTGTGTGTAAATTTGTGAGTGGGAGGGACACTGAGGGGGGGGGGGGTGGGGACAAACACCAAATGGCAGCGATGCAGGGAATGTCTCCAGGCCTCTTCCTGCTGGTGCCAGCATCGCACACACACACAGAGCAGCCAAGTCCTGCGGGAAGCGTGTAGAGCTGAACCCCCTGTGGAGGGAAGGAGACCGCCCGTGAATGAAGCTCCCCTCTGCCTTGCCTTCTCCAGAGACCTCCCCGCGCTGGGAGGGAGTCGCAGGGAAGAGGACAGGGTGCCAGGAAGGTGGGGTGTAAACAAGCATGGCCTGGATGTGACCTCGGAGGGTTTTAATGAATAGCTGAAGTGAGTCATCAACCAGCGGGGCTGGGGCGAGGAGATCGGGTGCTGGATGGGAACTCAGGGAAACATGAATTAAGAGTTCAGCTCCTGCCAGCTGCAAGGAGCAGGTGAACCTGGGCTGATGCTGTCACAGCAATCCCGGGGCAGAGGGGAGCTCCTGGAGCTCCCAGCACAGCTGCATTACACAGGATGGCCTGGGAGTTTTGATGAAAGCCTCCTTGGGAACTTGCTGGACGGGTTTTGTCTTTCACTGAAAGATCCAGCATCACCAGCATTCCCTGTTCCAGGAATCCTTGGGAGTGGTGCTTGAATTAACCTGCATGAATTAACCCCTCTGGAAGCGCAGAGCAGGTGGAGAAGCCTTGTTCAGAGTTACTTGGTGGCTTCAGCTGATGTTCTAGTTTCCAGCACTAGGAAGATCATGAGATGTTTCATGAGAGCTGAAACCCACCTTGCTGTGCAGAAAGAGTGTGAAGGTGATGAGTCAGTAGTTGTCACTTGGCAAGAAGCACTGTATTCCCTGACACATGGTGCTCTGTAGAGCACCAACCTCTGGAGCCGGATAGGTTGGGCACCACAACATTGTGCCACAGTGGTGGCAACGGTGTGTAAATGGCATGTGGGCAAGAACGAAGAGATGATGAAAATGAACGTGTCCTCTTGGCTCTAGATCACTGTGTGTGGTTCTGGGAAGTCAGGCCCAGTGTGTCTTTGAAATGTTGAGCTCCTTGTACTCTTTTTGGCCGTATTTCATCTGTCTCTTGAAGGACTCTTTGCTCTGTGTTCTTGAGGCTGATGTTCTGGAAGATCTGTAGGGTGCAGAGGTGCTCACACCACGTTTCTGTTCTTGCAGCGGGTTCAGGCTCAATGCAGGGTCCTCAGACACCTCAGTCCACCAGCAGCTCCATGGCAGAGGGAGGAGACTTAAAGCCACCAACTCCAGCATCTACACCACATAGTCAGATGCCTCCTTTGCCAGGCATCAGGTATGAAACCATTGCACCCTATTCCACTATGCCAGATGCAGACTGTGAACATGAGGGTTGCTCCTGGGTCATTCCTAAAGAAGGCTGGAGACTTGAGAACCTATTTTGGTGGGGCTCCATGGCTTTGCTCCGGTGTTAACAGCTCACAGCAACATTATTGACTCTGCATTTGTGTGTAAATAATCATTTTGGGTCTGGGGACAGTGCTCTTCATGCTTCTGTTGGAGGAGTATGGCTGGTCCTTCTAGGGGATAGCAACACCTTAGGGGAACGTGGGGAAAGTATCCTGAGGATCACTTTGGACCTCTCTAATCCTGTTTTTGTGGGTTGTTTTTGCATCAGGAGTAACTCAGTGGGCCTTCAGGATGCCTTTGCAGATGGTAGTGATCCTACGTTCCAGAAACGGAACTCCATGACTCCAAATCCAGGGTACCAGCCCAGCATGAATACCTCTGACATGATGGGTCGCATGTCTTACGAGCCAAATAAAGATCCTTACAGCAGTATGAGGAAAGGTGAGGAAGTCCTTGCATGCTTTTCTCCCTTAAGCACTAATCCCTGTATCTGGCTGTATGCTGGAGTGTGCTGTAGGAGACCTTCTGCTTGCCCTTCTTCCCCAGAAGATGGGATGTATCTTTCTAAGGCAGAGGTAGACACATTTATTGGTTCTTCTTTTAATATTCCAGCTCCAGGAAGTGATCCCTTCATGTCCTCAGGGCAGGGCCCCAACAGTGGTATGGGTGACCCTTACAATCGTGCTGCAGGTCCAGGGATGGGTAACATGGCCATGGGACAGCGGCAACACTATTCCTACGGAGGTCCTTACGACAGGGTGAGGTGGGTACTTCAGCCTGGTGAGATCCTGATTTGCTTGGCTCACGGGAAATGATTTTCTCTTCACTGCTGTGCCTTTGCTGATCATCCTTTTCCATTAGAGGAGCAAGGGTGGATTTAAACGGTTGTGTGTGGGGGGGTTCCCTTTGTTTCCATGTAGGACGGAACCCGGCATGGGACCTGAGGGCACCTTAGCCACAGGAACTCCGCAGCCAAACATCATGCCTTCCACCCCGGAATCGGGGATGTACTCTCCCAGCCGCTACCCGCAGCAGCAGCAGCAGCAGCAAAGGTCTGTGTGGGGTCTTGCCACAAACAGCTTTTCCTACTTAGAGAGCTCTGAGACTGTGAAAGTGAAGCGTGCATCTGATCAGACAAGTAATGCATCTGTTTCTCCTCCAGACACGATTCCTATGGCAATCAATTCTCCACTCAAGGCACATCCTCGGGCAGCCCCTTCCCTAGCCAGCAAACCACCATGTACCAACAGCAACAGCAGGTAAGTCATCAGAAAGCCTCTGATGTGTTTGACTGAGACATAGAAGAGTTTTATGAAGGGGGGGGGGAATGAAAACTCTTTGTGCTGTGTGTTTGCTTTATGGAACATATAGAATTGAGTAACTTAAATGGCAGGTGGGGTTTTTTTCCTATTTCCAAAAGCTGAAGTTTTCATTAGTGTTTCCAGTGTTGGGTCAGCAAAACAATGTTTGGAGAAGGGAGGTTGTGGTGTTTGCAGATGTGTGAGGTCAGGAAACTTCACTGGGTTTGCCTGCCCCTCTGGAACTTTCCGAGTCCCGTCGTGTTCCTGTAACGTTTGAGTTCCAAGGGATCTGCTGAGTTTGCTGTCGAGTCTTTGATCTTCTGGGGAGCTGTTCCAGGTGGATCCTTCTGCACAACCCAGGCCTTTTTCTGTTGGCTTTGCCTTACTGAGCCTGCAGACAAAGGCTTCAGCCCTGCCTTCAATCCATTGCCCCACTGCCTCCTACTCGCTGTTCACAAAACCCCGGGTTTGTTTCAGGACAGTCTGAATGAACATATTTCTCTTTCCATAATCCTTACATATGGCTTGCTCTTTGTATCGGTGCCAGGACCCTGATAATTCCAAACCCTCTGGTTTAGGGGGAGTACAGAGAGGGCACTCGCTGAGCTGTGCTAAGAATAATTCCAACTGCTCTGCAGTTTGGCTCTGCAACCAGAGCCACGGGGCGCAGAGCCAAGAGTTTGAGTTACTCTGGTACTTGTCATCTTTGAAGCCCTAGAGCTCTGTCTGATGCCAGTCATGACCATGGAGCTTCTAAACAGGCTGTAGAGCACAGACCCTTGGAGGCAAGAGAGATCTTGGAGTTCAGTTTTCTCTTAGCAATTGACTCTTTTCTGCATTTACACTTAAAAGAAGTAGTGGGGTGAATAATTCTCGCTCCTTTCAGTGATGTATTTTGAAATCTATAGGAAGGGAAGAAGCAGAAAGTACAGCAGGTTTTAATGCATCTTGTTTGCTTCAGCAGAAACTTGTTTCCTGGGAAATAAAAGAGAAATAGGGCCTGATAAAATTCCTGGATGCGAGAGGAAACAAGTGCGGGCGCACGGTTTGGTTTGTGGTGAGCAGCAGCCCCGAGTCTTTCCTACAGGGAAGTCCTTTCTGTGGGCAGACTTCTGCCCCCAAGGCATCCTTGTAGAATCCACAAGGAAAGTACACAGCCAGCCACAAGGAATTGGTCCTGGCTTGTGGATTTGAAAGACTGATCCAGCCTCATGCTGGATATGGCTAACAACAAGACAACTCCTGCCGTCTTACAGGCCATGCCATGGAGCAGCAGTACCCACTGAGGGTTGGGTTGCTTGTTTCTAAGCACCTCCAATATGAAGACAGGCTGAGAAAGTTGGGGCTGTTCAGCCTGGAGAAGAGAAGCTGCATGGAGACCTCAGAGCAGCTTCCAGTGTCTGAAGGGGGCTACAAGGATACTGGAGAGGGGCTCTTCATCAGGGACTGTAGGGACAGGACAAGGGGTGAAGGGTTTAAACTGAAACAGGAGAAGTTCAGGTTAGATATAAGGAAGTTCTTTACTGTGAGGGTGGTGAGGCACTGGCACAGGGTGTCTGAAGAAGTGGTAAATGCTCCATCCCTGGCAGTTTTCAAGACCAGGTTGAATAGAGCCTTGGGTGACACAGTCTCGTGTGAAGTGTCCCTGCCCGTGGCAGGGGATTGGAACTGGATGATCTGAAGGTTCTTTCCAACCCAAACCATTCTGTGATCCTAAGCAATCTCATGTTGATGCCTTTCTTTTCCCTGTAGAATTACAAGCGGCCGATGGACGGCAGCTACGGCCCCCCTGCGAAGCGACACGAAGGGGAGATGTACAACGTACCATACAGCGGCGGGCAGGGGCAGACCCAGCAGCAGCTGCCTCCAGCACAGAGCCAGCAACCCAGCCAGCAGCAAACTGCACAGCCGTCTCCCCAGCAGGACCTGTATAACCAGTATGGGAGTACATACCCTGCTGCTGACCGCCGCGCTGCCGGAGGGCCTCAGAACCAGTTCCCATTCCAATTTGGCAGAGACAGGGTCTCGGCTCCCCCAGGCTCCAATGCTCAGCAGAACATGCCTCCTCAGATGATGGGGGGTCCCATACAGTCTACTCCAGAGGGCCCACAGCAAGGTGCCATGTGGCAGGGGCGCAACGAAATAGGGTACAGCTATCCGAACCGGCAGAGCACGGGCTCTGCGCCCCAGGGGCCTGCTTACCATGGAGTGACTCGAACAGATGACATCCTGCATTCAGACCAGAGGGTCAACCATGAGGGACCATGGCCTTCCCATGGGAACCGGCAACCTCCTTATGGTCCCTCTGCCCCCGTGCCCCCAATGACCAGGCCCCCCCAGTCTAACTACCAGACCGCCCCTAGCATGCAGAATCACATTCCTCAGGTATCCAGCCCAGCACCTCTGCCCAGACCTCTGGAGAATCGCACTTCTCCCAGTAAATCTCCGTTCCTGCACTCGGGGATGAAAATGCAGAAGGCAGGACCACCAGTCCCTGCCTCGCACATAACACCAGCAGCTGTACAGCCCCCCATGATCCGACGAGACATCACCTTCCCTCCGGGATCAGTAGAAGCAACGCAACCTGTGTTGAAGCAGAGGAGACGGCTGACAGCGAAAGATATCGGTAAGAGGAAACCCCTGCGTTTCTGCTTGTGCCTGCCCAGGGGATGGGTGCTGCCATTACCCTTTGGTAATGCCAAGTGGAAGGGCTCTGGTGACTCTTGAAGAGGTCTAGTTGGGGTTTCAGACATCGTTTTGGCATTGTCCACGTGGAGATTGCGGGTACATACAATCTGTACATCACCTTAAGCAAGCTTTGCTCTTCGTGGATCCAAAAAGCAGTATCAAGTATCTCCTTTTTTGTTTTTAAACTCCAGGAGCTGGAAGTATCATGTGTTTATGTTACAGGAACTCCTGAAGCCTGGAGAGTGATGATGTCTCTGAAGTCTGGGCTGCTAGCTGAAAGTACGTGGGCCTTAGATACCATAAACATCCTGCTCTATGATGACAACAGCATAATGACCTTCAACCTCAGCCAGGTGCGTGCAGATGCTCTCTCATGCAGGTCTTTGAAGTGCTAATTGTGCAGGGTTTTCTGTCAGCGAGATAGCAACAAGCAGCTCCTGCCCTTGTAGGGCCAGACTCCGGGATGTCCCTGGACCCATGGAGCGTGCCAGGTTGGAAGAGAGTATGAGGTCTGGGGAGCTGTACACTGCTTACTCACTGGCCCATGTCATTTATACCTTTGTATAAAGAGCACTTGTGTTTGCACAAGTGTTTGGGGGGTGGCTTGGATACTGACAGTCAGCACCTTGGGTTTGTCTTTTTCCCTTTCTCGGAGGGCAGAAAACTCTGCTTTGCAAACAGTTGCTGCCAGCATGAAAAGAACCCAGTAATGACGAGCACAGCTTAAATTCTTAGCCCTTTTATGCCCCGCTTTCCCAGTTGCTTGCGTTGGCCTATGTTATTTTCTGATCACTGTTCTCTTCCTTCCTTCCCCTCCTGTTTTTCCTCTCCCTCTTAGCTGCCAGGCTTGCTGGAACTCTTGGTGGAGTATTTCCGGCGCTGCCTGATCGAGATCTTTGGAATCCTGAAGGAATACGAGGTGGGAGACCCAGGGCAAAGAACACTATTAGATCCCGAAAGGTTCTGCAAGTCTTCAGCTTCCTCCCCTGAAGAAGGGGAGGAGGATGATGAACCACGGAGCCTGAACTGTGAGGAGGAAGATGAGGATGAGGAAGAGGAGGAGGCTGCGTTTTCGAGCAAGGACAAAGTACCTCTGGAGAGCAGCGAGGAAAAACTAGTTAGTAAATTTGACAAGCTTCCAGTCAAGGTGGTGCAGAAAAACGACCCCTTTGTGGTAGATTATTCAGACAAGCTGGGACGGGTGCAGGAGTTCGAGAGCGGGCTGCTGCACTGGCGGATCGGCGGCGGCGACACCACTGAGCACATCCAGACCCACTTTGAGAGCAAGACGGAGCTACCTTTGACTCACAAACGGGCTTCCTGCACCTCTGTCCTGAGGAAACGTGCAGCAGCTGAGAGCAATCCGAGCACTAGGGAAGGAGAGACTCCTCCATCCGACAGCTCCTCGGAGAAGAGGATAACTGCCACCATGGATGACATGCTGTCGGCACGTCCGGGCGCCTTGGCAGGGGAGGAGGAAGAGGTTAAAGCTCTGGAAACGGCGAAAGAAAGCAGCAAGTTTCCCTTTGGCATTAGTCCAGCTCAGAGCCACAGAAACATCAAAATCCTGGAGGATGAACCTCACAGTAAAGACGAGACGCCCCTGTGCACCCTCCTGGACTGGCAGGACTCTCTGGCGAAGCGCTGCATTTGTGTCTCTAACATCATCAGGAGTTTATCGTTTGTGCCGGGCAATGACTTTGAAATGTCAAAACATCCCGGGCTGCTGCTGATTCTAGGGAAGTTGATTCTCTTACACCACAAGCATCCAGAACGCAAACAGGCACCCCTGACCTATGAGAAAGAGGAGGAGCAGGACCAGGGGGTGAGCTGCAACAAGGTGGAGTGGTGGTGGGACTGCTTGGAGATGCTGCGTGAAAATACACTGGTCACGTTGGCCAACATTTCTGGCCAGCTGGACCTCTCCCCTTACCCAGAAAGCATCTGTTTGCCTATCCTGGATGGACTCCTCCACTGGGCAGTATGTCCATCAGCAGAGGCCCAGGATCCCTTCCCAACACTGGGGCCCAGTGCGGTCCTCTCCCCTCAGAGACTGGTTTTGGAAACACTCAGCAAACTCAGCATCCAGGACAACAATGTGGATTTGATTCTTGCAACTCCCCCCTTCAGTCGCTTGGAGAAGCTGTACAGCACCATGGTGCGGTTCCTTAGTGACAGAAAGAACCCGGTGTGTCGAGAGATGGCTGTGGTACTACTGGCCAACTTGGCACAGGGGGACAGCCTGGCAGCAAGAGCGATTGCTGTGCAGAAGGGCAGCATTGGCAACTTGCTGGGCTTTTTGGAGGACAGCCTGGCCGCCACGCAGTTCCAGCAGAGCCAGGCCAGCTTGATGCACATGCAGAACCCACCCTTTGAGTCGACGAGCGTGGACATGATGCGCCGGGCTGCTCGGGCGCTGCTCGCCCTGGCCAAGGTGGACGAGAACCACTCGGAGTTCACGTTATATGAGTCGCGGCTGTTGGACATCTCCGTGTCGCCTTTGATGAACTCTTTGGTTTCACAAGTTATTTGTGATGTACTGTTTTTAATTGGCCAGTCATGACAGCTGTGGGATCCGAGCCCCTGTGTGCGTGTGCGTGAGTGGAGAACTTAGAAACTGACTGTTGCCCTTTATTTATGCAAAACCACCTCAGAATCCACTGTCTACCCTGCGCTGTCCTGCTTCTCCCTTGGGGAATGATGTCCCCGTTCCCCCTCCCTTTCCCCTGCCCTTCCAATTTGTCCTGAATCCCTTATTAAAGGAGACAAAGTTCTGTCTACATAGAAGACTTTTTTTTTATTTTAACCAAAGTTACTGTCGTTTACAGTGAGTTTGGGGAAACGACTTTGCCGCGTTATCACATTGACAGGCACCACTTTCCTAACTGTTTTTAATGGTAAAACTCTTGAAGGACAAAAAACAAACCCCAAGTGACTGCTGAACTCTGTGTGGTTTTATCGTTGTACATTCACAATCTTGCAGGAACCAAGAAGTTAACCAGTGGTGAACAGACCTTGTCCAAGGGAGGCCTGTGCAGTAGCGTGTAGAACTTCATGTACTGTACACCTTAAACTGTAAAACATACTGTAATAATGTCTCACCTGGAAAAAAAAAAAGAGAAAAAAGAGAAAAAAAAAAGAAGAAAAAAGCTGGCTCAGCAGCAAGCTGTAGTTTTTAAAAATGTTTTTAGTTAATGTTGAGGAGAAAAACAAAAAAAAAGGCTTTTCCCCCAAAGTATCATGTGTGAACCTACAACACCCTGACCTCTTTCTCTCTTCCTCCTTGATTGTATGAATAACCCTGAGATCACCTCTTAGAACTGGTTTTAACCTTTAGCCGCAGCCCGACCGCTGCCACGTGTGTATATATATATGACGTTGTACATTGCACATACCCTAAGATCCCTCGCAGTTTTGTCCCCCTCTCCCTTCCCCTTTATAGTATGACGAGTTAAACGAGTTGATGACCTGCAAAAGCGAGACACAATTATTTAATCTCTTGCCAGACATCCCTCCCTGGAGGATGCTGTACAGGTCTCTGTGTATAAAGTCATTGCTGTCTCAGCAGCCAATCAACTTATAGTTTTATTTTTTCCTGGTTTTGTTTTCTTTCTAATCGAGGTGTGAAAAAGTTCTAGGTTCAGTTGAAGTTCCTGATGAAGAAACACAATTGAGATTTTTCAGTGATGAATTCTGCATATTTGTATTTCAGACGATGTAGCTAAAAACTTGATGTAAATTCCTCCCTTTTTTCCTTTTTTGGCTTAATGAATATCATTTATTCAGTATGAAATCTTTATACTATATGTTCCACGTGTTAAGAATAAATGTACATTAAATCTTGGTAAGATGTTTGTAAGGGTTTTCTTTATTAGCAGAACGAGGAGGGAACTTCAGTGCTGTCAGGGCTGATAGAGGTGATGTTGTAGGTCAGCTCCTTACCACGCAGCAGAGAGGCCTCAAAGGTCCAGCGTGGTGCAGTGGTGCCTGGAGACCCTGATGCTCCGGCTTGTTTCAGTGGTGGAGGTTTTGCTTAGTGCTGCCTAGGTTCAGGATCTGCAGCGTGAGGTGAAGCTATGGCAGGGAGGCTCGCAGTTCACAGGCTTGGAAAGGCTGCTGCTCACAAGGGAAAGGCGGTTCCCATCCAGGTCTTTAGAATGGAAAACTCCCATTCCTGCCCATTTTTCCCATTTTCTTGGAAGCGTGGTGAGAGTCGGGGTTTTCCAGCGGCCAGAGCTCGCCTGCCCTTCAGCAAACAGCCAGAGTTCAGGCTCTTCAGGTGCAAATCTGCCCCTTCTCAGGGGTTAGGAAGTGGGCATTTTTACTTAGCCTGAAGCTTTATGCTCAGAGGATCCTAGAAACAGGCTGGCTCCAACTGCACAGAGCTCATTTAAGCAAAAGAGCCAGTTAAAGAGAAGCTTTTTTAAAGGCAAACATGGGTTTTGTTCAGAAGATCTCCTTGGTTTATCCTGCTGTAGTCCGTTCTTAGGAAGCTCTCTGATCCCGGAGCCCTCCCTTGGCTGTGCTCCTTAAACTTTGGGAGTAATGGTGCCAGAATCTAACTGAAGTCTTCTCTGTAAGGTCTGTTTATCAGCAGGAATTGCAGGAGTTCTTTGCCTGGTAGAGGAAGAGTCCTTAAAATGCATTTCTTAAGAGACAGGAACGGTGCTGGTGCTTTGGCTTTCAAACAGACTGGATGGAAAGCCAGCTGTGAGGCAAGAATTGTGCTGGACTTTGCCGGTCTGTGACAGTGTTGCTGATTTAAACCCATCATCTCTGATAATTCGGTTTTGTGTTCCAGGAGCTCTGTTGCATCTGAATTAACGTCATCGTCTCACTTCTTTTCCTGAACAGAAGGGACCGCAGCAGCACAGGTGATGAAGGTAACGTGAGCAGCTTCTGTCCAGCTTCTGTGCTCATCTTACTGTGAATTCAGTCATAAGTGAATGCTGCACTGGCGGGGGGGGGGGGGAAGAACAGTCACACGTGGTGCCTGTGGATAACAGCACAACCGGTTGATCCAAAGGGAGTAATTCTGCTCTCCCAGTGCTTGCAGGCACCACACACAGACCTCGTGTGCTTCTCAAATGGTTAAGCCAGCATCAGTGAAGACTTAGTGAAGTGAGGAGCTGTGCTCACTGTAACTGGGGCAGTACTTTGAGCCACACCTGATCTCAAACTCGGCTGCCCCGAATGCATCAAATCCTCGATGCTTTGGCCTCATTTGTACCCAGAGCTTTCCCTTTCTGCAGCTGTTTCTTAAAAACAGGCCTCTCATTGACCCCAGCCCCTTTTCCAAGGGGAAACCTTGAGTTCTTCTCAAGCCAAAGCCCCGATCAATAGCACTTGAGGAGTCTCCCTTGAAGACTCAGTGACTCCTCTTTCGTTCCTGGGCTGACACTAAGGTGTGTTTCAAAGCACAAAGACCTGCTGCTCTTCGCCCCACGCTGTCATGTGCTGCTGCCATGGCTCAGCACAACGCATGCAGTTGGGGTGAGAGCAACACTGCCTCCATCAGCACGTGGAGGAGATCCCGAGGGAAACCTGCCCACCCTCCTGTACCAGTAAGTAATTAATGTAATAACACGCACTTATTCCCAGCCTATTGTTCTGTGATGTGTTGCTTAATGCCTCTTGGCAAAAGGCTCGTGCCAGTGTTGCAGCCGCCGCGGTTTGTGTTGGTGCCTCTCCAGCTCTTAACACCTCTTCCTGCTGGCAGGCAGCGCCTGCTGCGGCGGCACCGCGCTATCACCGAGTGGTTTGTGGTGGAAGGGACCTTAAAAGCTCCTCCAGCTTCAACCCCTGCCACAGGCAGGGACCCCTTCCACTGGAGCAGCTTGCTCCAAGCCCCTGTGTCCAGCCTGGCCTTGAACACTGCCAGGGATGGGGCAGCCACAGCTTCTCTGGGCACCCTGTGCCAGCGCCTCAGCACCCCCACAGGCCCTTAACAAAGATGGCGCCGCCCTCCCCGTCCCGACACACACACACGTGTTACCTGCCGCCACGTGACGCGGCGCGCGCAGCCCCGGAAGGGGCGGGGCCGGAAGCGGGCGGTGGGATGGAGCCGGCGCGGGAGCCGCGCGCCGGGCGCTCAGGTGGGGGGGGGGGGAAGGGGCGGGGCCGCGCGCGCGCCGAGGGTGGGGGAAGGGGCGGGGCCTCATCCCCCCTCCCCTCACAAAGGCTCCGCCCCCTTTGGAGCCCCCCTGAGGGCCGGGCCGGGCCGGGCCCAGCGCCGCCATGGGGCCCGGGGCACCCTGCGGTGGTGGAGGGTGTCCCCCCCGCGGCAGGGATGGAGCTGGGGGAGCTTTGAGGTCCCTTCCAGTCCAAGCTGTTGATTCGGTGCACCGGGGTCCGGGGGGTCCCACCCGTGCTGAGGGGAGCACACACACACACACACACACCCCATGTCCACTCGAGCCCTTCGGCCGCTGTTCAGCTCAGCCAGAGGCCGCACGGTGCAGGCCCGGCTCGTCCCTCAGCAAGGGAAGGGCCCCTGCGGTTCCGTTCTGTCCGGTTAAATGCTGGTCACCGGCTGCAGCGGCCTCGTCCCGTTGGAAGGACGGAGCAGGAGTCCCGGAGCTGGCCTGAGTGCGGTTTGTGCCGTTGCCGCGTGCGATGGCCCAGGCAGGAGGGAAGTGGCCGCCATGCGTTGTCATGCCTAGGCCTGACCCAGCTCCCAGAGCGGCTCCGCACCGAGCGGTCAGGTCCTGGCTTTAATCCGCTTCTGCTCACACACACACGAGCTGTTGTCAAAGGAGGAAGGGGTGGAACTGCCCCCATTGCCTTTGGATGCGGGTGAAACCTCCAGGCCCAGACCCCCTGAAACAAGCGATTCCTAAAGCAGTGTTTCTGTGCATCAGAACGGGTTTACAGCGATAACCGGAGCGTCCCTTGACCCTGCAGCGCCTTGGAGAAGTACCGGGACGTGCCCAAACCCTCGCGCTCTCGGTGCTCCAGCACGTTTTCCGGCAGGAGCCTTGTGCCCCAGCGTGTGCGGAGGGAGGCAGCGCCGCTGGGGCGAGTGCCTGCTGCCACCGGCTGGCCAGCGGCCTGCAGTGCGCTTCACGGGCCCCGTGTACATCATTGACACAGCGCCTGGTCCGTTGGGATCCGCGTCCTTTCTTTGAGCGCGGTTCCTCACCCGAAAGCGAAGAGGAACGCAGAGACACCTTCCGTTAAGGTTTTGCACCTTTTTAACCCACTTTTGCCTTTCGCTGTCCTCTCTCCGTTCATGCAGGTGCTCCTTCAGGCAGCGCTTGCTGGGACAGAGCCATTCCAGCCCTGACGCCGTTCGCCAGCGGAAGGCTGACTGTGGGCTGCAGCTCTCTGTAGCCTTCCCCCCGTGCTAGTACAAGGTGCGCTGCGTCGTGGTAGGAACAGGCTTTCTAAGCTGGTTGCCCTGAGCCTCCTTGGCACACTCATGCAAGGAGGCTTCTCTCTCTGCTCCCTAACAAGTGTTTCAAGCGCTGGGACTATTTGTGCTGCTGTGCTTCAATAGGCTTTGCAGCTGTGAATGTGCTTTAATAGAATTTACAGCTGGGCCGAGGTATCCCCTCTCTTAAAATAACATTGCAGCTTGTGCCTCCCACCAGCTGCTTTGTCTGTAGCTGTGGATGCTCTGCAGCAAACGGAGAACATGAGCAAAGCCCAAAGGCTTGTGTGTGGCTAAATAGAAAGCATTATCCTGTGGCTCGGGACTGCAGCTACCAAAAAGCATCTTTAGATCTTGGTTGTAGCGCTGATGATGATTTGCTTTCTGCTCTCTCATGCAGTGTTTAACTTGCTAGGTTTTTTTTTTTTCCCTTCACTGATGAAATGGTAATAGGAAAACCTTGGAGTGGTTTTGGATCATCAAGTGATTTGTCTGGGGGTCTTTATGTGTTGTAAAGCCCTGGATCAAAAGGATGGCAGGTGGGAAATAGTGCAGGATGTGGTGTCACTGGAACCCAGCGAGATGTGGGTCTTCTGTTTCTCAAACTGAAAAGCAGTTGGTGGCTGGGGAGCTAACGGAAGAAATGTGTTATCTTAAAGAGCTGCAAACAGATACTGCCTTCCATGGCACTGGGCCAAGTGCTTTCAGAGCTGGTCCCATGACAGCAATCCAGAATATAACATCAATGAAAGCAGGGAGACTCCACAAAGCCCTCTAAATCTTGCAGGTGAGGTTTGTAGGGAAGAGGTGGACAAGAGCTGCCTGAGCACATGTGATTCGCTTAACAGGCAGATGCCCTCACCCCACAGTCCAGGACCCCTGCCAAAGTACTGGAATACTGCGAGTGGAGTGGTGCAAGTGTCACGTCCTGGAGATGATGCTGCTGCTGGATGGAAGGGCTGGGGGGAAGCACCTCAGCCTTGCCCCGATGGAGCTTGTGGTGTTGGTGCCATGGAGGCAGCTGGATAAAGCTGTCCTTGGCTTCCCAGGGCAAACACAGGGCAGGGAGCGGGAGGAGGTGAGAGCGTGTCTGGCATCACCCACACAGCAGCTGCTCACACAGATGTTGCGCTCAGAGGCCACATTTGAATTCTGTCTCTATTCCAGAGAAAAGCCCCGACACAAGCCCAGGTTTAAATCCCATTCAGCACACTGGAGCCTGCATGTGCGTGTAGACGCTTGGCAGGGGCCTGGCGTGAGGTGCTGGTGTTTCTGCTGAGGCAGCTGCTGAGGAGGCCTGTCTGTGTCTAGGATTTACATTGGCCTGTAAGAAATGGGCAGAGAGTCAAGAGTCACCTCTCTCCTCTGCATCCTGGCCAAGGGTAAGAAGTCAGGGTTGGGGTTTTTTAATAGGAACAATATCAAAGAGGTTTTCTGCATCATCTCCCAGATCTGTGATTTCCTTCGTAAGTGACTTGTTCATACAGATTTGCAGCTCTTTGAAGTCCCTAACAGTAACTAAAGGCACATCACTTACTAACATGGCTGAAATACCTTTCTGTGTCTGTCCTCTGTTTATCAACTCAGGTTTCCAAACCCAGAGGGAGCATTCCCATGGCACCCGTGACCTACTGAGGCAACTTCAGAGCACAGGATGGAGGTGGTGAGCAGGACAGATCCCTACCTCCGGGAGGTGGTGTGGTTTGCAGTGCGCTGCAGAGCCCTGACCCTTCTGCTGCAGGCAAGTCTCCTGTTCCCAAGCCAAAGCTGCTGTGACATCCATTGTTTGCTGCTCCAAGGCTTCTCTTTTCAGTGTGCTTTGAGCTGGCTGGTTCTGCCTGGTTGGGAAACCATCTCCTCCTGTGGAGAACCCACAGACCAGCTGCATTCAGAGGGGCAGGTTGCTGTGAAGTAAAATTACGTCCATGTAACTTAACGTGTTTTCGTGCTGCTGTTGCAAGAGGCTGGTTGGGCAGCACAAGAGGCTACAGTCTCTGTTTACCCATAGAAAAGGAACAATAATCTCCTCCTGTGTGTTCCTTCTGAGTCTCCTTTCCAGAGACATCCTTCTCTGAGCATGGGAGAGCATGGTTGCTCGCTCCATCCATCTTACCTGTGTGTACCAAGACAGGCAGCGGAGTCAGGCTGCAGCCATGGCCCTCCTGAAACAACATCACCCTGAGAAAGATGGCTTTAACCTGCCAGAGGGGAGACTGAGATGAGCTCTTAGGCAGAAGCTCTTCCCTGTGAGGGTGCTGAGGTGCTGGCACAGGGTGCCCAGAGAAGCTGTGGCTGCCCCATCCCTGGCAGTGTTCAAGTCCAGGTTGGACACAGGGGCTTGGAGCAAGCTGCTCCAGTGGAAGGGGTCCCTGCCCGTGCCAGGGGTTGGGACTGGAGGAGCTTTAAGGTCCCTTCCAACCCAAACTGTTTGCTGATTCTACAAAAGCTGGTCAGCAGCAGCAGGGCTCCCAGCCAGCTGGCAGGTTGTGGCAGCCCCACTCACCACAGAGTAGGACGGAGTGGAACCATCAGCTGCAACACTCCATGTTACAGTGCCAGAGCCCTGGTTAGACCAGATGTGTGCTTCATGGTAAACCAGTGCCTTTGTATGTCTTTTAGTCCCAATTTGTTCAGTGTGGCCTTTTTTCTCTGCCAAGGCTGAACTCATTGCAGGGGATTCATCCCAATCTACACGTAGTTAAGCTACAAAACTTACCATCTGAGGTTTTGGGGGATTTGGGGGTTTCAAAGCATGTTTTCCTTTGGCGCTACATTACAATGCATTAAGTTAGGTGCTTCCTATCTCATGGACTTTCTGGGTTTTTCTCTCACCTTTTAAAACATGGCCAGTACCACAAGCTCCTGGAGGCAGAGGGTGTGCATTCTGCTTCCTCAGCTCCAGAAAGCAAACAGCAAGCTTTAGAGGAGATGGGCATCTAGAGACTAGAGAAGGGGGCTGGGAATCATCTGATGCCTTCTGCATCAGTTTGCTCTGGGAAAAATCTTTTGTCTCCTCTCCCTTGTGTGTCAGCTGGGACAATAATGCCACATGCAGTAGAACAGGAGGCTCCCCAGTGCTGCAGAGGTACCTGGAGTGCAGGTATGCGGTTAGATGTACCTGAGCATGGGGTTGAGCATCTTTCCCTGTCCATTTCCATGGGGATTCATGCTGGGTATGTTCCAGAACTTTATTCAGGTCAGATGTAAGTGCCCCAAAAGATTGTGTCTGCACCTTTTCACAGGTATCCTCATCACAGAGCCCCTCAGCCTGGCTTCTCTGCTGCTCCTGTCCCCTTCTTTGGAACCCGGGGGTCGTCCTGCTCAGTGCTTTCAGTCGGGTGCAAAACTTGTGCTGGACTTCAATCCTCTCTTCTTTTCTAGGCTCTTTTCAACCTCCTGATCCCCGATCACGCTGCAGACGCCTTCTCCCCGCCTCGCCTGGCCCAGCCTGGCCTGTGGGACGTGCTGGTGGAGCAGCTGCTGGGAGGGCTGTCGCGCTGGGACGCAGAGCACTTCCTCTTCATCGCCGAGCGCGGTTACCTGTACGAGCACAACTGTGCCTTCTTCCCACTGTACCCCCTGAGCCTGCGAGCCGTGGCCGAGGGGGCTCTGTGGCCCCTGCAGTGGCTGCTGTGTGTGCGGAGCCGCCTGCTGCTCTCAGCTGTGCTGCTCAACTCCCTCTTCTCTGCCCTGGCAGCCGCTGGCCTGTATCAGCTGGGCTGCCTCGTGCTGCAGTGTCGCAGGGTGGCTTTCCTCGCTGCCATCCTCTTTTCAGTCAGCCCTGCCAATGTATTTATGGCAGCTGCTTACTCAGAGAGCATGTTTGCCTTCCTGGCATTCAGTGCCATGTGGCAACTGGAGAAGGGGCAGAGCTGGCTCAGTGGACTGCTCTTCTCCCTTGCGGCTGGGGTGCGTGCCAACGGGCTTGTTAATGCTGGCTTCTTTCTCTACTCCTGCAGTAAATGCTTTGCGCTCCAGCTCCAGGTGGGTTCAGGGTCAGTAAGAAAGCTCCCTCTGTTGTGGAAGCAGCTCCTCAGCGTGGTATCTTCCGTGGTTCTGATGTGTGCTGGGATTTTTCTACCTTTTGCTTTATTTCAGTATTATGCCTATGTGAGGTTCTGTCATCCTGGAACCAGCCTGGAGCAGACCGTTCCTAAGCCACTGGTCCAGCTGGCTGTGGACAAGGGCTATTCTCTGGCAGCCTCAAATGGGGTTAAACCTCCTTGGTGCTCCCAGCAGGTCCCTGTGGCCTATTCCTATATTCAAGACACTTACTGGAATGTTGGCTTTCTAAGGTATTTCGAGCTCAGACAGATACCAAATTTCTTGCTTGCTTTGCCTGTCACGCTTCTGGGCTCATGGGCTGCCTGCACTTACATCAGTGCAAACCCGCGGCACTGCCTGACTCTTGGTTTAGAGAGAAGAAAGAGCGAAGAGGAGGATAAACCAAGAGCTGGATTTTGCTGCCCCGCTGTCTTTGTCTATGTGGTCCATGCCACGGTCCTGCTGGCATTCGGGTTCTTCTGCATGCACGTGCAGGTAGGATGGTGGTAGCAACACACAGGGGTGATTTCTCGAGGGGAATGTACCATGGGGGCTGCAGCAGTGATCTTCCCAGCCCGAGGTTGTCCCAGCTGCAGGGCAGCACAGGGCAATGCAAACCAAAAGCTTTGCCTTTCCTCTTTAGGAGCTGCCTGCACAGGGAGTTTCCAAAGCAAGAGTTCCCAAGGGAAGCTTGCCAGGTTTTCAGTGTCGTGAGGACACTGGGATGGGGATCAAAGGGTCCAGCTGGTGTTGGGTGGTATTTGACATGTGTGTGTAAGGCCACTGCTGGAGGACAAGGCTCATTGTGTTGGGCTGAGCTTAATGGATGGCAATGAAAGGAGCCAGAACCTGTCACTAGTCCCTGTGAAGTGTTTGTCAGTCTTTAGGACACTGCTAGTGGCACTGAAGGGTGGGTGTTCCAGTGAAAAAGCAGTTGAAGAGTGAGGTTCAAGCCTCCCCTAAAGCTGCAGCCCTTGCTCCGAGCTGTTCAGCAAGGAGTGGCAAAGACTCTAAACCCTGGGGACCGCTTGGCTGCTTACACAAACGTTGTCATAGTTAAAGCAGGTTGAGCTGAGAGGTGTTTGATTTCAGTGTACTAAACCTCCGCACCATGAGTATTTCAGGGCCCCTTGTCAGAAGTCTGAGGCAGGTTGGTGGCTGGTCACAGGCAGAGACCTGCAGCCATGTGATTTGTGCTCTGCTTGTTCTCAGGTGCTGACCCGATTGCTCCACTCCTCCTCTCCCGTTCTGTACTGGTTCTCCGCTCACCTCCTTCAGGAATATGAACCTTTACTCCGGAGTGAAGGGACTGATGATCAAACCTCTGCACCTCGCTATGAGGAATCTCTTCAGGGTAAATCTGGTTCCTGTGCAAACCCCGTGGTGAGGCTGCTGCTGAGCTGCAGATCCATCACCCCGCTCAGCAGATGCATCCTCGGATTCTTCCTGTCCTACTGGCTGCTGGGGCTGGTTCTGCACTGCAACTTCTTGCCGTGGACATAGCGCGGGGCGCGTTGGTGCAGGCTGGTTGCGGGGCAGCAGCACTGGTCACAACTGAAACCCACTTGTTGAAGAAAGCCCTGGTGTACGTGTAGTGATGCTGTAGTCTCGGTTACAAAGGAGTTACTCCTCAGTAGGAGCGTGCAGAGCCGTCGCTGTGTCCAAACCGGGCACGTTCTCTTTGCTGTGATGCTGCAGCATCCCACCCCCCTCTCCGCTGTTAGTACTGATAGCCAGCATTCCTGGGAGAGAGCATCCTGGTTCCTGTCTTCTAGGGGAAATACTGCCGCTGAGCAACTATTTCTGGCGAGGATCTGTGTCCATCAGATTCCCATCCATCGGGAAACCGCTGCGTTGCGCCCTTCATGGCAGGGAGGGTCCTGCTGCCTTGCAGGACCTGCTCGGGCCTCTCCCGTTCCTTCTCTTCCAAGGCGTTTTCCCCGGCTCCAACCGGGACCCGCGGTGCTGGGACACGGAGCAGGCAGCGGACGGGCGGGGTCTCGGTGCTCCCGGGACGAGAGCGCTCCGGTTGGGCGGCGCGGGCGGCAGGGGGCGCTGCGGAGCGGCGCAGGGCGGGCTCGTCCCGGGCGGGCGGCGGGGGCCGGGCCGGCGCCATGAAGGACTGCGAGTACCGGCAGATCCCGCCCGGGGCCACGGCACCGGCACCGGCCACGGCCGCCTCCCCGCCTCCGCCAGCCACCGGCACGGAGCGGCCCGGCGCGGCCCGGCGGCCACGGCGGAAGTGGGAGGTGTTCCCGGGCCGCAACCGCTTCTACTGCGGCGGCCGCCTCATGCTGGCGCGGCACAGCGGAGTCTTCGCCCTCACCCTCGGCCTCATCCTCGCCACCAGCGGGCTCTTCTTCGCCTTCGAGTGAGTCCGCGCTGCCGGGCCGGGGGCTCTGGGCACCGCCCTGGGGCTCTCCCGTCTCCCCACCCTCTGCGGGGGTCCCCGCTGCCCACAGCCGGTCCCCGAGCAGCTCCTTTAAGCCCGCTCTTGCTGGGGGGAGCCGTGGGTTCGGTGCCGTCACACCCGTTTCCTGGGGCAGAGGGACGTGGCTGGGGGGGGGCTTCCCCCTGTGAGCGCCGCTATCCATCCCTAACCCGTCCCTTGCCCGTCCCTTACCCACCCCTTATCCATCCCTAACCCGTCCCTTACCCGTCCCTTACCCACCCCTTATCCATCCCTAACCCGTCCCTTACCCACCCCTTATCCATCCCTTACCCATCCCTAACCCATCCCTAACCCGTCCCTTACCCGTCCCTTGCCCACCCCTTATCCATCCCTTACCCATCCCTAACCCGTCCCTTGCCCACCCCTTATCCATCCCTTACCCATCCTTTATCCTCCTGAGCCGTTCCCCTCTGTGCAGCTCCAGACCCGCTTTCAGGCAGTCACTGCTTCCCCTCTGCCTGTCCCCAGCTGTGTTTATGTGGGGCCCCTCAGCCTGTCCCTGGGAAGAGGTTTAACATCCTCCCGGCATCACCACCCCAGTATCTAAATGCACCTCCTGCTACAGAGGAGAGGACTGGTCCAGAGCTGCACTCCTGGACTGATTTTTGTCCATAGAGGCAGCAGGAATAGTGTTTCTATTAAAGGCGCTCAATGAACAGTGGAATTCTTTGGGATCCCACCGCGATGACCACTGGAGCTCTGCCCCTGTTGTGCAGGGGTGTCTGGGGAAGAGGGAGCATCTCCCCCCAGTCCCCTTTCCCTTTGGAAAGCTGGCCTGGGGAAGTTCCCTGCTCCTGGACCCTAAGGGAGGGGAGAGCCAGGAGCACCCGGTTAAGTGCTATGGTGCCTGGAGGAGAAAGGGAAGGAGCGCAGTTGGTTATTGACACCTCTGAGGGCTGCTATCCTGCCTCTGTCCTGTCTCGGGAGGGAAGGGAGCTTGGTTTTCCTGCCACCGAGCGAAGCAGGGGGCTCATCCGTGCCTTCACATCACAGCATTATCCCTGTGAGTCGCGGAGTAAAGCTGCCCAAACCTGCTGGTGGGGAGATGAAGCTATTTGATCGGATTAGAGGCTCTGAGAAGTCAGATGAGCTGCGAGAGGCAGGCAGCTGTGGGAGGCGGTAATGGCATCCCAACGCGAAAGCTCCTTTCTCGGTGTCATCTGTGCCCCTTTGACAGGTCTCTCTGCTGCATCTGAAACTAATGGGCAGCACTAGCACAGTGACTGCTTTGTGTGGGGCCAAGCAGAGGACATCTGCTCTCCCCTCCCTTCGTGCCTAGTCACTCTTTCTTGGTTAAAGATGCCCTGGGGCTTTCCAAGCTGTTATTTTAGCAGTTTGCTTCTATCGCATGGGTTCCAGTTTGCTGGATGTACAGCAAATACATCTTGCCTGCATCTATAGTTCATGAGGCTTATGTGAATTCTTGTTGCCTGACAGGGGAAATGGGCTCTAGCGAGTCTCCCAGGAAAGAGGTGGCAAGGAGCTCCCATCCCTCATTCCAGAGACCTTTCTGTTCTTCCATCAGGGAGGTGATCGAGGGCCTGGGCAGCAGCAGCGTTGATCTGGAGCTGAAGGGATTTTGTTGCTTGGTGGCTGCTTTGTTCTGAACAGCTGAGCCTGGGAGTTGAAACAAAAGTTGCTTAATCCTCTCAAACTGCCTCTCAGCGTTACTGAGCCTTAGCACTGCCCGCAGGCACCAGGGCTCCAGCAGCTTGCCTGCCTGGGCTCCACTCTGGGTACTTATCAGTGCTTATAATAGCAAATCCCTCTGCAGAGCAAGGACGGGTCTCCAGCACTTGCCACGCGAAGAGTTGTGTTCCTCTGCTGCCTTCCCCTGTTGTGCTGTGAGTAACAGAGCTGCCTTGATGCAGAGTGTGATCCTGTTGGTACCCATCTGTGGGAAACCAGCCCCAGCTCATGGTGAAGCAGGCCCAGGAGCAGGCATTATCTGCTTAAATGCCTGGTGTCAGTGCTGGAAGGTGCCCTCATCCAAACATCTGGCACAGCTTGAAGGGCACGCGAGTTATCCGGAGACAGCCGAGCTGTGCTGAATCGAAGCCAAGGTCCCTCTCAGCTTCACGGTCGGACCAAATGGGATCGTGTTCATGCTGATTTTGATCCGTGTTTAGCTTGGGGGGGGTGTCTCCAGGTGTTCTTGATGCTGCTGGTGTAGAAGGTGGCCAGGCTTTGGGTCAGGTTTTTGATCCTGGGACTCGTGAAGGGCAAAGAGGTTGCGTGCAGGGGCTTGTACTGTGAAGACCCTGTCTTTCCAGTGCCACTCTGGGCTGGCTCTTGCTGTTCCAGTGGTCTCCCCAAAGCAGCAGAGCTTCAGCCCATTACCCCATGATAGCTGAGGGCCAGATGTGTACTGATGGTTCGTAACAATGCAACTTCTGTTTGTTTTCCCAACAGCTGCCCCTTCCTTGCCACTCACCTGACCCTGGCCATCCCCATCATTGCAGCCGTCCTCTTCTTCTTTGTCATCAGCTGCCTGCTGCAGACCAGCTTCAGAGACCCAGGTATCCTGCCCCGAGCCACGCCAAGTGAGGCTGCAGACCTGGAAAAGCGGATCGGTGAGACTCCTGTTCCCTCTCTTCAGTCTGCTCAGCGCATGCCTGTGTGCACACGTGTGTTTTGGGCTCCTTTCTTGTCCCTTGCCTCCTGACCAGTTGTCCAGGGGGAGAAGAGAGCAGAGTATCGCATTGTAAGGCTTGACAGTGTCTTAGGAGTCCTGGTAAGAGAGGTGCACCAAGCTCTTGTAGCACAGCAGGCAGTGCTTCAGAGAGAGTTTCTGCAGAGAAGCAGAAGTGGGGTTTGTTGCTGTTCAGCTCCATCACTTCCCCAGGCAAATCCCTGGACAGCAGCTCATGGCTGTGCCTGTTCCTGCCCTCAGGACAACACCAGAGTGGCCAGCAGTTCCTTTGAACCTTGTCCAACCTGAGAGGAATCTGTCCTTGTACCATCCCCTGCAAAACACCAGCACTGAGGACGTGGGATAATTAATGCAGGCATGAATGCTTCTTAAGATTATGATTTGGCATTGAGCCTGCTGTGCTGCAAGGTCGTCTGATTGTGATGGTGTCTAACAGTACACTAGTGTTTGTCCCCATCTGAAAACCACAGCGTCACACTGCTTTGGTGGTGGCCAGGAAGGTGTTTGCCTCCAGCATCCGTAGAACTTGTCGGTGTGACCTGGAGTATCAAATGCTTTAGCAAAGCTAATGTGAGACAGCTTCAATGTGCCCCTTTGAAGACAGTTGCAAGGCAGTAATTCTACAGCTGACTAAAAGAATGGGTTTAAAATCTCAGAGTGGTGATCCATGTTTCTATTTATAAGCGCCTCAAGCAGTAATCTGGCTGCAGATGCTGCCTGATGTGCCAGCTGTTACTGTTCATATAATCCACTTCTTATCCTTTTAACACTCACTGTTACATCTCTATTTGCAAAGGCTTCCCCTGAGTTGGAAAAGGGCTCTTCTAAGAGGGAAATAAAGGAATAACCTCCAACACTGCAAGTGTGATGCAGAGGTTTTCCGCATCACTCTTCAGCTGAGCAGAGAAGCAGTCTCCAACTGCCAGTCCCCTGTGAATAATGAAGTGCCAGCACACACACATGCTGTGTCCCTAAAACCCCTCAAGTTGGAACTTTAGAGGCTGAATCCTCTTGTGCTGCTAACACACACATGTCAAATTGCAGTGCAGTCTGCCTGGAGCACTGGAGACCTGCTCACTGTCCTCCCTCGTGGCAATGGAAATGAGTCTCTTGAGCTGCTGGCTCCAGCTGTGGGTTGGCAAGTTGTGTGCTGGTGGTGGCAGGGGAGGCTTCTGCTGAGGTTACTCTGATTCCTGAAACCTGGGTGCTTGCAGCAGAGGAGGAGCCACGGGTGTGTTAACAGATTCTGTTGCCTCCTTGTGTTGTGATCCGTTAGAGATGCAGAGATGAGTTGGTGTTACCGGGCACTGCTGCTTTGATGCTCGCTATTTATTATGTTCTCAAAGCATTGGGCAGATATTACTTCCTGTTGGCATCCCTGCTATTGAACAGACCAGGAAAGGACATAAATAATGCTGCGAGGAGCTGACTGGAGTTTCTGGCTGCCTACCCTGCAACAAACCCTGTAGGCTGAGCTGCCTCTTCGCTTCTGCTTAAAAGCAAGAGATGCCGATCCCTTACCCTGCCTGCTGGGTGGTGTTTGGGGGCTTGGGTTTCACCTGCACTGCTCTGACCATGCCTCCCTGCCCCTGCAGACAGCATGGGCACCTCCACGTACCGCCCGCCCGCCCGCACCATGGAAGTGGTCATAAACAAGTACGTGGTGAAGCTCAAGTACTGCTACACCTGCAAAATGTTCCGCCCTCCGCGCACCTCTCACTGCAGCGTCTGTGACAACTGTGTTGGTAAGCCCAGAAAAGTGCTGGTGGCTTTTGGGGGAGCCTCTTCTGTGTTCTTGGACAGCTTGCTTTTGCTTCTTGTAAAGGATTAGGGTGCTGAGGCACTGGGATGGGTGTCCCAGGGAGGTTGTGAATGCTCCATCCCTGGCGGTGTTCAAGGCCAGGTTGGACGAAGCCTTGGGTGAGATGGTTTAGTGTGAGGTGTCCCTGCCCATGGCAGGGGGGTTGGAACTGGATGATCTTGAGGTCCTTTCCAACCCTGACTATTCTATGATTCTATGATTAGTTACTGAGTGCTCTTTCTTCTTCCTGTTTAAAATGAAAGCAGCGCCAGTGCAGCTAAGGTTTCCACCAAACACGAGGTTTGCTGATGGCTTCTTGTTGTCTGTGGCCTTGCTGTCACCAGGCTGGCAGAGGCACCACCGTAGATGCTGGTTGAGCTCTTCTGGATCCTCTCTGAGTATGGTGGGGCAGGAGAGAATGAACAAAGACTTGAAGAAAAGCCCCTGATGGCTCCATGCAGGCATGCAGCAGCTGCAGGGGGGCTCCCAGCACTGCCTGACTGCACTGGAGCAACTTGAGCTGGCAGCAGGGTGCTGTGTGGTTTAGGGGCATGCCCAGAGAGTTTACTCCTTGTGCAGTTGCTCCTGGTCGAGTATCATGTGGAGGCAGAGGCTGGTTTATGCTGTCTTCCAGGGCAGCCTGAGGAACAGTTGCAGGACCCCAAGGTTCCGGTTTGGGCATAGTTTGGGTGTTTCCAAGTGTCCTGTGTTTGAGCATAGCCATGGGTGGCTGTGACTCTTCCTTGCACTGGAGAGCAGCGGTGGCTGAGGCACTGGTTGAAGAGGAGGGGAGCAGGCATGTGCCTGCTTTATGTGCCACAGGCTTTGCTTGCGCTGGTGTCCCATACAGAGCAGTTAGTCTGAAACGCAGCCCTTTCATTAGAAGGCAGTCTCATGGGGAGTGTTTCCAGCCACACTGCACCTGCCCTGCCTTCCCAGGCCGTTCCTGTGGGTTTAGAGGCATATCTTTATCACTTTGAAAATGGTTTTGTGCCCTGCAGAAGGCAGGGGAAGCCGATGGGCAGAGAGGGAGCAGCACCCGGTGCTGTAGGTACTGGAAAAACTGCTGCCCTTTTCCTGTTCCTTTTCGGTTTCAGTGATGCTAGGTGCTACCAGTCACAAGGCTTGTGTTTGTGCAGGGTTTGGCGAGAGGAAAGGTTTGGCCTTTGGTGATGAAAAGGGTATGTGAGGAGACAGCAGTGTTCTTTGAAACTTCCTGCTGAGCAGGGAGGTTCTGGTCTCAGGGTGGTGGGTGGAAGCCTCTGGTTTTCATAGACTCAAGAATGGTTTGGGTTGGAAAGGACCTTGAGGTCATCCAGGGACACCTCACACTAGACCATGTCACCCAATGCTCAGTCCAGTCTGGCTTGGACCCTGCCAGGGATGGGGCATTTCAGAGGTTCAGCAGAGTTTGCTGTGTTCCTGCAAGGTGGCAGGAGTTTCTCACCCTGTCCCTTTGTTTCAGAGAGGTTTGATCACCACTGCCCCTGGGTGGGCAACTGCGTGGGGAAGCGCAACTATCGCTACTTCTACGCCTTCATCCTCTCCCTCTCCTTCCTGACAGCCTTCATCTTCGCTTGTGTCGTCACCCACCTCACCCTGCGTAAGTACCACGGGTACCAGCGGCGCCACGTGCCACGCTCCTGGCCACGAGTGACTTGAGGCAGCACTGGGTCCCTGTTCCTCTTGGGCAGCGCGTGGGAAGGGTCTGGTTGATTTAGATGAGGCTTTTTGGTGCAGGTGGTCTGAATAACGGGGGTCTCAAACTGCAGAGAGCCTCAAACCCACCCTGCGCTTCACTGCAGAGGGACCTGGAGAGCTTGTGACTGGGTTATCCCCTCCAGAGCAAAGGAATTGAAGGGTGCATCTGCTCCTAACCTGGGAAGTTGGGTGAACCAGGATGGTGACAGCCCCACATCTCCTGGAGCTGTGTCTGTGCATTGCCATTTCTGCAGTTCCAGACTCAGGCAGATCCATACAGCCCCAGTGGGGTGGCTGCATGCTCAAGAGTGACGTGTTGGCTGGAGGTGCAAGGCTGCCTGATGGGATGTTCTTCCTTGTCCTGTTTTGCTTTGCAGGCTCTCAGAGAGATGGATTCCTCACCACTCTGAAGACAACACCTGCAAGATATCCTTCTGATGCCATCAGCTGCTCAGACTGTTGAGCACTGGTGCAGCAGCACCAATCGTGTAACAGGAGATGCAGGGAGCTCTTTGTGGGGTCACCCTGGTGTACTTCCCACAACTTAATTTAGTCCCCTCGCTACGTGGTTGGGGCAGGCAGACACCCCTTCATCTGCATGCTGATAGCGTTACCAAATGGGAAGACCTTTAATTCATCACCCCTGCGTTGGGATGGGTGGCAAAGTTGTTTCCCAGTTTGCAACTTTACATGGAAAGGGAAGCAGCTGGAGCGGGCTGTGCCTTAGTGGATGGATGCCTGCAGAATGGCACAGGGAATGGGAACCTTGCTGGGATGTTCTCTTGTCCCAGTGTCTGTGACCGCAGCCCACACCTCCCAGAAGAGTCCTCTGCCCCTCTTTGCAGGATGGTTTTGTTCCCTGAGGCTTCCTTGACTCTTGTTGCACTGTGCTGGAGCTGGTGATTTGCTTTTTCTCAGTCTGGTCTATTTTGGGCCTCTCAGGTTTTCACACTTATTTAGTTGCCTCCAACCTGACAACGAACGAAGATGTAAGTACCTGGATGTGTGTCCTTCTGCAGGGCCAGCCCTGGTCCTTCCTGAAGCAGAGGTGAGGTTTCCAGGGGATCCTTGGCTGCCTGCCTCAGTGCAGTATCTCAGTAGGGCACACTGCCTGCATTGCCTGTGATAATCCGCTGCAGAGCAAACAGCCTGTGCCCAAAGCGTTAAGGGCAAAGCAGCACACAGCAGCAGGGGTCTGTGCCACCCGTGTTGCTTGGCAGTGTCAGGCTGTGGGGGTCACGCTGTTTGGAAGGTCACGTGTGTGCTTTTTCCAGTCTGTGTGGCCTGGCTTAGAATGAGGAGTTCTGAGATGAAACAAGGAAGGCTGGCCCCAGAGATTCATCTGGGTGTTAGCCTGGGACATGGGCGAGCTTAATTCAGCATCCTGCATAACCACAGGTTTCCTCTGAGAGCCTGGGCAAGTCCCTTTGTCTCTATCAGTTCCTCATGTCTAGTAGGCAAATAATGTACAGGCATCTCCCTTAAAGCCTGCAGACTCCAAGGACCAAATGAGCACCCTGAGCGGGGCAGATTGTACAGAAAAGCAGGATCTGTCTGGTCCTGGAATCAAAATTCACCCTTCTGGCCAGAAGTACCTGTACCAGCAGCACCAGCTGGAGGCTCCCAGCACTGCAGAAGGCATCTTTGCATCCTTTTTTTACTTCTTTTCCCCCTTTCCTCTCCACCCTTCTGCCACATTCAGAGGCTGCCCAAGCCCATGGGGGTGAAGCTAATGGAGCCTGCACCCTAGTGCAGAGAGCACCAGGTCTGAAGCACGTGGCTCGTGGCCTCTCTGCCTGCGTTGCCCACGTTGCCAGCTTGATGCTGCAGCTGGGGAGAGGAAGTAAAAACAAAAGGAGGAAACGTGGTGGTAAATGGTTCACTGCAGGCAGGGGCCTGGGGCCGGGTACAGCATCTGCCCACCCGTGTCTGCCTGTGCTTGATGTGACCAGGGCTTCGGAATTGAGAGTCCCAGTGGCAGATGCTCAGGGTGGGGGCAGAGGAGATTGTTTCTTCCCATTGCAGCGTGGCCTGGGGATCCCCTTGCTGTTTGTTCAGCCTGAGGAGCCCAGCAGAGCCCTGCTCTGGTGAGCTTTCAGCTTAGGAGAGAGCAGCGAGGAGGAAGAGGAGGAGGCTGGTGTTGGTGGCACTGACAGGGTGCCCTGCAGCACGGGGAGGGCACAGCTTTGGAGCTTTCTAGCTGCAAGGTCGAGCCTTGGCAGAGGCAGGAGCAGCGTATTGCTGTCTCCTCTGGCTGCCTTTCTGCAGCTGCCCTGCTTGCAGTAAGGCAAACCTCTTCTGCCTCTTAAGCAAGTCCATTATCCTCTAATCATCTGCTGTCACCTCTTTCCTACCTTAATCTGCGTGTATCCCTTCCCTTTCAGATCAAAGGGTCCTGGTCAAATAAGAGGGGCTCAGAGTTTGCCAATCCCTACAGCCATAAAAGTATCCTCACAAACTGCTGTGCGGTGCTGTGTGGACCCTTCCATCCCAGGTAAGAGCCTTTGCCCTCCAAGGCGTTGGGAATTGCATCCTGCTCTGTGAGAGGGGTCTTGGAAAGGACAGATCCATCACTGTTCAGGGAGACTGTGACAGCGCAGACACATCTGCTTTGAGGAGGCAGTTCCCCAGCCTCCGCAGAGGAAGGCTGGGGATGTGTATAAGTGGGAGATCCTATTGCTTCTCCTGTGTTTGAGCTTGGTGAGTTCGGTCACTGTAATTGTTTTATGGAGCTCACAGATCAGACACATCCTGTGATTCAATAAGGGGAGAGTAACGGCAGCAGAGGGCAAATACCAGGAGGGGCAGCACTTCTTAGGACATGGTTTTCCTCCTGTCCTCTGAGGAGCATCCTGCCAAGCAGGCAGCAGAGACCCACAGCAGGCTGTGCAGAGACCCTGGCCTTCACCAACACTTACATTACCTGTAATGCTGAGCAGCATCCTACCAAATCCTTACCTGGACTTAACCAGAACCGAGGTTAAACCGCAGGCAAAGGTGGGCAGATGTCAGGAAGGTCTGGGCCTGACACTCGGGTACCTGCAGCACAGGATTGTCGCTGCTTTGTCACAAGAGGGTGCAAGTGGGCAGTCAAGCCCGTGTCCCTTGTGCTGTGCTGCAGCTGAGGGCCTGCACACTGACTTAGAGCCCTCAGCCTCCTGGGGCATGTAGGGATCCTTGGGACCAGTTTAGTGAGTGGATCCAATCTGGATTTACATGGAGCATCTCGGAGGTGCCAACTCAGTGTAGCACAGCAGCAGGGGAGGGTGTCTGAGGGTATGCAGCTACAATCAAAGTGCTTTATACTTACACCTGAAATGCCCCCAGCCTTTCTGTTGGATTCAGAGGTGCCTAAATGCCAGTGCTGCCATTCGGAGATGGGAAATCTGTGGATTCAAGGAGCCAGGCTCTTTGCTGGGAGGTTGAGGGGGGGGAGAACAGGGTTTTACTCCAATTCTTTTTCTCATTCACATTGTTTCCTTTTGCCATTTTCCACTTGGGTTTGTGGCGACCCAGAACTGCCTCATGGCTGTTTGGTGGCTTGTGTGATACGTCTGTGGTCTGTGTAATGGGCAGGAAGCTGTGTTATCCAGTGACACTTTGGTGAGCCGTTCCCACGAGGACAGCCCTCCCTGTGGCTTCTGAGTCTCTGTGGAGTCTGCATTTCCTTCACTGCTCTCCCTTGCACCCTTCCCTTCCTGTTTTCCAGTTTGATAGACAGAAGAGGATTTATCCAGCCAGATATCGGGACCCCGTCCAGTCCTAAGAGTGAAATCCCATCCCTTGGAGCCAAAACTGACACCAGCATGGTAGGAGGCATCCCCTAACCGTGCTGCGGTGTATCCCAGTGCCTGCTGCGCCTGCACCTTGCTCCAACCAGTACCTTTCCTCTTCCCACCTCCCCAGCCTCGGGTGGGAAGCCCTGTGCCACAGAGCTGCCAGAGACTCACTCGAGCCAAAAGTTGCCTTTTTTGAAGCGTTATTTATTATTTTGGGTGGATTTGTTTCACTGTGATGTGGCCTCTCTGGACCTTGGACTGACGCTGCCCAGCAGCATGCAGGACCCGTGCAGGAAGCAGGGGGTCCCTGCTGCCCCTGGGAAGCAGATAGGTCTGGAGAGCCCCCAGACCTCTGAGCCTGGAGTGTCTGCTCCAGGGGGTCACTGTGTTTCCTGCCCCAAGGAAAGAGGTGGGACAGGGAAATGGTTCCCACTGGGCTGTCACGCCTCATCTTTTGGAATGGTGCAGGTGTAAGTTCCCTTGTATCCCTGTTACATCCGTGTCCTGCTCCCCTGTGCCAACATGGAAGGGCTGTTGTGTCTCTCAGTGACCAGGTTCTCCCCTCGGCCACTGCTGGGGCAGCTTTTCCTTCCCAGAAGCTGCTGTGCCTTGGTAAGTTGGGGCTGTGGAGCCGGGAGGACTCTGGCTCCCAGCACCCATGGAAGCTGGCTGCGTGTCCCGCCTGCTCTCAGTCGTGTTTCCTGGCTGGTCACTGAGGCAGTGCTGAAGAACTCGTTGTGTTTTGACCCTGCCACTCAGTGAGACAACGTTTTGCAGCCAGGACCCAAGTTCAGATGAGTCCCCTTTCAATGGGGAGGAAGAAACACGCAGTGTTCTGTGGCTCTCCTCGTGAGATGCTGCTTGCCAAGGCTACAGCTGGGAGGTGTGGGACTCTGAGCTTGCAGGGGGGAATCGCAGGCCTTGTGAGCAATACTTGAATCATGGGATTAAAAGCTGCTGGATATTTTTGCACAATTTGTAGGGTTATTTTCTATGTAGAACATTTTGTACTGGGGGCAGGTAGCGTTGTGCATGTTAGCACCAGGGCAGCGGCTGCAGCATCCAGCTGCCTGCTCGGCTTTCCATGGGCCACGTGTGGGTGTTTCAACCTCAGGCAGAGGCAGCACATTTCTGGACCACCCCCCTCAGTCTCACCAGCCTTGTGTGTTGCAGCTTTGGGGCACGGCAGAGGCACAAGGTTCCCCTGGCCTCACATTTCTGGCTGGCTCCAAGGAGATCTTGGTGCTGCTTCGTTGTGGCCACCAGCTCCCCCTTCTCCTCCACTGAGGTGGTGGCTGCTGAATTCCTGCTGGATCCCAGTGCATGGCCAGGGAGGTTCCCGGTGCTGCTTTGCCATCTCGTTGCATCCAGAGAGGCCCTTCCATCCCCAGGGATGTTCCCAGCGGGGCCTTGGAAGAGCCTCTTGGAGGGGCAAGGGGGGCCAGGCTGGTCTGGTGCTGGGGAGTGAGGACAGTGCGGGTGGTGCGACCCGGGGCCAGGCTCCTTCCTGGTTTAATTTAAACCAGTTTCCTTTGTTACTCAATAAAAGTATATTTTTAAAGAGTTAATTGCTTGCATGGTGATTTTCTTCCTTTAAGACAGAAGAGGGCAGATGTCTGAGCCTCGAACAGCCGTCAGGTGGCAGCCGGACTCTTTATTAGGCCCAGGCCCATCCTGCAGGACGGGGCTGGGAGGGATGCTCAGCGATGCTCAGCAGCAGTGGTGCTGCCGTGCCTCTTGCTGGAGTGAGGGTTTTTTTCTGGCCCGTGTCTCCAGGCAGGGTCTCACCCACTCCTGCTCCCATTCCTGCAGGAGCCATCTCCTTTTCCCACCCCACCTCGCTCGGGATCTGTGGTCCAAGATCCCTGTGTCTCACCCAGGCCGGAGCAGGGGATGCTGAGGTTCATGATCTCTGGTGTCTTCCCCAGGAGGACGCCTGCCAGGACTTTGCCATTTCCTGCACAGCCTGACGGGACGTGCCCCCTCCCTGGATGTTAGCCCTGCCTTGAGGGTTGGCTGGTAAGAAAGCGCTTTCATCTCCCTGCCATCCACTTGAGCCACCCATCTCATCACTGCATGAGCAGCTCTCTCCAGGAGCCCATCACCCTCCGCTTGTGTAGACATCCATGGGCCGTGTCCATCCCACCCCCCCTCCATGGGCATCCCACCGGCGGGAGGGACCCCGAGCCCTGGGCAGTGCTGTCTTGGTGCAGGCTGCGTGGCAGAGGGGCTGCCCTCAGCCTCGGCCGGAGGAGAGGGATGGCTCCAGCCAGCCTTGGGTTGGGTTTGGTACGAGGCGTGTGCATGGTGGGGCTTGGGGAATGCTGGGGCTGAGCGTTGATGAGGCCCAGTGCTTGCTGGGAGGCACATGGGAGGTGGTTTGTGCTCGGTGGAGCCGTGATGGGCTGGAGGAAGCCCCCACTTGATGCAGATTTAGTGTTAGGAGCCTGGAGCACATTTCTAGTCCCAGCTCTGAGCTGTGCTGGGGTTCAGGCAATCCCAACCTTCCCCTTTGCTTTCCTGTCTGTAGCACCAGGTTCCTTTACCGTGCCATGGGAAGTTCCTTCAAAGCACATTGGAATGAAGCCCTGCTTCACCTGTGGGCAGCAGCGCTGCCCCTCTCCCTTCCTACAGCACCCCACGAGCCCCTGCAGTCCCTTCTCCCTGCCTGTGCCCACCAGTGTTCTCCATCCTGACTGCCCCCCCTTTCTGCCACTGCGCCTGCTCTGCTCCGCTCCCTGCTGCTCCTCACACGTGTATCTCTAGCACTAACCCTCTCTTCCTCCCTTCTCCTCTTCCTCTCATTGACCCAGTATCAAGAGCCCTGGCAGCCCAGAGCCCTCCACCTCCCGTGGGGAGCCAGGACCCTGCGGGCAGCACCCGACACTACAGCCATGACCACCATGAGTGCCTCTGCTCGCCAGGGCTGCGCCTTCCCCCCCTCCCGCCGCAAGCGAGGGGGGAACGGGGCCGTGCCCGGGGGAACGAAGCTTTCCCAAGGCCGTGCCGCGGGCCCGCAGCTCAAAGCCATAACAGCCGAGTGCAATAACGGGGTCCTGCCGTCTCCTGCTGCTGCACGGCCAGCGGCTCCCGCTGACCACCGCCTTTCCCCCCAGTGACGGTGTCTCCCCTCCTGTAGATGCTGGAAGGCAGCGGTTACCACCCCAGCGGGCTTCTGAACCGGGCAGGCTTCGTGCCAGAGCGTTTACAGCCGAGTCAGTGGCATCGCTCCCCCCCCCCTACCCCCAGCAGCCCCATTCCGAGCCGTGTCCATGGGTGGAGGATTCCCCTCTCCAGAGTTTACCCAGGCAGCTCCCCCCTGCCCCTTTCATCTGACCACGGCTCCGGCTCTAGGAGAAGGGATCCGAGCTCCGCAGCACCCTGATGGGGGCTGCAGCCCAGGCCAGGCTGGGAGCTGCCTGCCCCAGCCCACCATAGAGCCCGGTCGGATTCACCATCTATCTCTGCCTTTGACTTTTGTACCAAAATAAAGGTTTCTCCTCTTTCCTGTACGCTGGTGTCGCTGCTGCTCCGTGGGGAGAGGGAACGGAGCCTGCAGCTCCTGCCTGGACTTGCTGCATGGGGTGGGGAGCTGAGCAGAGCCACGAAGCGCTGGCACCCCGGTGCCACAGCACCGTGAGCTGGGAGCTCCCTGAACTCAGCTGTGGCACTAAGCATGGCCTTGGGGCAAGTCTCAGCCTCCCAGAGCTCTGCACCCTCCTGTGCAGTGGGGAGGGCAGGAGCCCCACTGCGGGGCTGGGGGAAGGAGCAGGGCCTGGGGGTGCAAGGAGCACCCGTTGGCAAAATGCACCCCACGATGAAGCGTTGGGAGCTGGCAGCGTCCAACTGGAGGGGTGGAGGTGCCCGGGGGGGCTCTGAGCATCCTCTGCCTCCTGCCTCCATCGCGGAGCCCCTCGGGCACCCTGCGGCAGCGCCACCGGCTCTGCTCAGGGCACCGGGGGCCTGCGCTGGGCTGGGCTCCCCTGGGTACCCCTCGGTGCGTGGCGATTCACCTCCTGGTGCTGCTCCTCACCATGGCTGCTCCGCGGGGTGATGCTGCTGCAGCCTCTCACAGCGATCCCAGGCTCTTCCCTTCACCCGCCCAGGGACTCGCACAAAACCGGTAGAGCAGAACTGCGCTTCCAGCCTCCTCTCAGCCCATTGCAGCCAAAACCTGGCAGCGGCTCAGCCCCTTCGGCGGGGGCTGCCTGAGCCAAGCCTGAGCCATCGCACGCCCCATCCAGGGGGGTCCTGCCGGGGGTCACCCCCCTGGGGACCTCTCGAGCAGAGCCACCCCGGGATTAAACAGCCCCAGGGCAACCGGGCTGGTGCAGGGGCAGGTTCTGGATCCGGGTCTGGGCGCTGCAGACCCCGACCACGTTTGGCTTTGCTGCTCAAGGGGCTGTGGGCTCAGAGGGAGGCTCCTGACTCGTGTTACTGCGGGGGGGAGGTGTTAGAGGGCTGGGTCCATCCGGCTGCCCCCCAGCCCCTCTATGGGCGCTGTTGTGCTCGGTTGAAGCTCTCGGTGCCTCTGCCACCCGGGACAGATGGGTTTGCTCAGGGGGAAGAGGGGCAATGGTCTCCTGTGTGCCCATTCCTTTGGCAAACGCCTTTCCCCAGCTCTGGGGCGTAACCCGCTCCCAGGGTGGATCCTGCTCAGCTGGGGAAGGAGCTGTAATTGCCGGTGAGGTGCTGCACATGGTGCAGAGCCGAGGGGGGCGCACAAAGGGGCTGTGGGGGTCTGGAGGAACCGAGCACCCTCGTGATGCTCCACATGAGCCCCTCAATGGGCAGGGACACCCCAGCCCCACCGTGTGCCCCGAGGCTTGGCTGGGGGGGGGGGGAAGCCCCAGATCCCCCTTGGGGTGGGTGGGAGCTCACCGTGTGTGGTTAGAAAACATCTCTGGCTCTTCTCGCACCCTCCATCCGCAGCGTCCTCCATCACCAGCATCCTCCTCCATCACCCACCCTGCGGGAGCCGGGCGGGGGGGCGATGCTGGTGCCGGGGGGTGTTTGCTGGGGTCAGTAAAGCCCCGAGTCCCGGTGATGGCAAAACCCAACCAAGGCCCCAACCTGCGGCTGCTGCCGCCGGCGCCCGCCCCACCCCACCCCGCGCTCCCCGCACGGCTCCCGCACGCCGATAAGGCCGGAGCCCCGGCAGCGCCCGGCGAGCGCCGACAAGCCGGGACAGGAGCGGGGTGAAGCTGCAGCGCGACGCGGAGCGCGGATCCCAACCGGGGCGGCGCTTCCCGTTGGAAGCTGGGCCCAAAACCCCGGCAAATTGACCCAAAACCCCCGACCCGAACCCCTCATTTACAGCAGGGGACACGGGAACAGGCCTCGGGGAGAGGCTGCGCTGGGGAATGCAGCCCTGGGGTGCAGGGGAGCGGCCGGTGGGGCTGGGGGGGGGGTGCTCCATGGTGGAGGATGGAGCCGGGCTCACAGCACCATGGGGTGCTCTGGGGGGGGGTGGGGTGTCGGGCTGGTCCCCACTGCTTTGGGGCTGTCCCTTGGGTGCGTTGCTGAGGTTTTCTGCCCCACTTTCCCCAGCTGTGGGGATACGGAGCTGCCGGTCCAGCCCTCGCAATTACTGGCGCGTTAATCACCGGCAGCGATAGGAGTTTTACAGCGGGGGGGGTTGGAAGAGGAGGAAACCGCCTTCACGACCTGGCACACCTCGTGGCCCACTTCTGCTTGGGTGTGGATGGAGGAGCCGAACCCACCCCATCCCTGCGTACCCCCGCAGTGATAACGCACCCCTTCCCGAGCGCCTACAGCCCTGGGCTGGGTGCTCCCTCAACCCCGGGGATGGGGGTGTTGGGTGCAAGGGGGACCCCAGGGGCACCCATGGGTGCTGCACCCATGGGGCGCGCAGGGCGGTGCCGGCCCCCTCGCCCCTTCCCCAGGGTGAGTCACCGCCATTCGCCTTTTAAGGCTGAGCTCGGCGGGGAGGAAGCCGAGGAGGAGGCGGTCCCGGCCACTCCCGGCTCCCCCCCCCACACCCCTCGCTGGCTCCTCCCGCTCTCGCTCGAGGCTCCGGGGCTCAGCCAAAAGCGAATCCCGGCGCCGGGGCTCGGCAGAGGCTCCGTCGGCTCCCGGCCCCGCTCCTTGCCCAAGCGTCCGCGCTGCGCACCCGTCCCAGCCATGGCAAGAAACCACCAGGTGCAGAAGGCCAAGCTGGCCGAGCAGGCTGAGCGCTACGAGGACATGGCAGACTTCATGAAGGCGGTGGTGGAGCACGGGGACGAGCTGTCCAACGAGGAGCGCAACCTCCTGTCCGTGGCCTACAAGAACGTGGTGGGCTGCCAGCGCTCGGCGTGGAGGGTCATCTCCAGCATCGAGCACAAAACCGAAGAGGGCGACGACAAAGCGCAGCTGGTGAACGAGTACCGGGAGAAGGTGGAGCGGGAGCTGAACGGGGTCTGCAAGAACGTGCTGGCCCTGCTGGACAAGTATCTCATCAAGAAGGCAAGCGATCCCGAGAGCAAGGTCTTCTACCTGAAGATGAAGGGCGACTACTTCCGATACCTGGCCGAGGTGGCCACCGGGGACGACCGCAAGAAGACGATAGACAACGCCCAGGAAGCCTACCAAGAGGCCATGGACATCAGCAAAAAGGAGATGCAGCCCACGAACCCCATCCGCCTGGGGCTGGCCCTCAACTTCTCCGTCTTCCACTACGAGATCGCCAATGCCCCCGAGCAGGCCATCTCCCTGGCCAAGACCACCTTCGACGAGGCCATGGGGGACCTGCACACGCTCAGCGAAGACTCCTACAAGGACAGCACCCTCATCATGCAGCTGCTCAGGGACAACCTCACGCTATGGACAGCCGAGTGCGCCGGGGAAGACGGCGGCGAGGCTGGCGAAGAGCCCAAGAACTGAACCAGCCCCCATGGAGCCGGGGACTGGCCCCCACCTTCCCCCCCCACCCCACCCCCCACCCCCCCCCTCCAGTCCCTTGGGCGTCGCCTCGTGGTTTTCTTTGTTTTTGGTTATTTTTGTGGTTATTTGGGGGGGGAGGAGGGAAGGAATCTCGGCTCCCCCCCAGCTTGGATGCCGGGATCGGGGGATGGCTTTGGCATGGCCCCCCCCCTCCCCTTCCCTCTCCCCTATCCTCTGCTCTGGGGTGCGGGAAGGGAGGGAGAGGGGGTTCCTCCATCCCAGCCCCCCTCTATTTAACATTGTGGGGGGCAGCCTGGTCTATGCTGGCTCCAAACCCCCTCTTTTGGAGGGCTGGAGCTGTGATGGGAGGAGGTGAGGGGCCGAGGTTGGGGGGGGGGGTCCGGGCAGGCCCCCCCCATCCCGGAGGGGTGGTGATGTGAATTGCCAAAGCCTCCAATAAACCGTCTCCTGCACCCCTGCCTCTGGTCTGCCTCGTCTCTCCCCTGCACACGCGTCCGGGCAGCTCCTGCTTCACCTCCTGCCCCACCAGGACCAGGGAGCAGTCGGGTCCCAAGGGATCTGCAGCACCCGTTCGGCTGCTCCCGATTCCCCCCCCCCAGCCCCATGATGGGGTCTCAGTGTACCCAGTGAGCCCCATCCCTTGGTGGCTGCATCGCCACAGCCCATGGAAGGGCTCCGGGGGGGGGGGGGGCTGGGTGAGGGTTCCAGCAGCCCCACTTTGCCCCACGGAGTGCGCTGATGTCCCTGATCCCACAACGAGGTGTCCCACCCCTTGGAAACCCGCGGTGCCCCAAACCCCATCACCAGATGTGTCGTGTCCCCCCCCCCCCCACCCCTTGCTCTGTCCAAGGAGGGGCCCCCCAAAAGCAGCACCGTGGGGACAGCCCTGGGGTGTCACCGGGGTGGGGACGCCCCCACCAAGGCCCAGACGCGCTGGGATGAGCGAAAGCTCAGCACTTGTGGCGCTGGCGCCCGGCCACGGCGCTGGGTGCAGCTCATGGGGCGCAATCCTGCCCCCTCCCCGCCGCCGGTGCGAGTCCCGGCATGAGCAGTAATTACAGTGCAAGGCAGGCACGGCACCCTGGGCTATGAGCTCATCAGATCCAGCGCAGCAGGGCTGGGCAGGAGCCGGCCTTTGATGGGAAACGCCGGGATGCCGGGAGGAAACGTGCCGTGACTCAGGATGAGGCGCCCCGGTCCAGCGGGGTCCCCCATGGGGGACATGGCAGGGACATGGCAGCACGGCCAAAGCCCAGCTCTTGGGGTGCTGGGAGCTCCTGGGCTTTGGGGAAGCTGAGGCACAACCAGTGACCCCCACACACACACACTTTGATGGGTGCAGGGGTTGCGAGGGGGGAACCCAGCACAAAGCCCCATAGGGTGCAGGGCCTGGCCTGGTGTGTGATGAGGTTCATCGGGGCTCTGCCGTGGGAAAGCACTGGCTGCTGTGGGAGGTTGAGCTGCACAAACCAGAACCTGTTTGCCCTGGATGGGAGCTCGTCATCAGCTGGAGCAGAGCCCAGCCAAAGGGATTAACCCCCCCCCCCCTCCATCCCCCTGCCCTGTCCTGTCCCCATCCCCATCCCTGCATCACTTCGGCCTCACCAAGGGCCGGGCCAGCGGCCCCAGCAGGTCCCGGTGGGGCGTGGGGGGGGACACACGGGACACGCTTGGCCTCCGCCCGGCCCCGAGCGCTCCCAGCCTGGGAACCAGCCCCAGCCTGTAATTACCCAACCCGACGTGAAGAACGAGCCCAGGGCTCCGCTGCCCCTGACCCCCGGCGCCGGGGACACGGGCAGCCCGGGCTGGTTGAACCGGAGGGGGGGGGGGAGCTGGAGGGGCACGGACCCAGTGCCAGGGACGGGGGGGGGGGAACGGGGTGGCCGCTTGCCCCGGCTGCCCCTGGGGCTCTCGGGGGCAGGGGGACAGCGCGGCTCCCGCCAGCTTCCCGAGACGGAGCCGATTTCAACAGCGCCCTGGTTGCTGCCGTGTGGGACGATGCTCCCCGGCCGCAGCCGGTCCGGCAGCTTTGTGGGGCTGGGAGGGAGGCCCCAGGTCCCCGAGGCAGGTCCCGTGAGGGGGTTGTGCTGCTGCGGAGCACGAGGCGCTCCCCGGGGTCCTCCTGGGCCCGGTTTCATGTAGGATCACAGAACCACGGCGTGGTTTGGGGTTGAAGGGACCTTAAAGCTCCTCCGGCTCCAACCCCTGCCACGGGCAGGGACCCCTTCCACTAGAGCAGCTTGCTCCAACCTGGCCTTGAACACTGCCAGGTATCGGGACTCTGATCCCCATCCTTGTCCCGTGGCTGAGGATCATCGGAGGATGCTTTCAGCATCCCTGGAAGGGTTGCACAGCAAAGCTCTTATATGTTTGTTTTATTGACTTTAACACAAGTGGAGCAAAGGGACACAAGGGACACGGGACTGTCCCCTACCCTGAAGCCACCCCCTCAGCCAGGCACTGGGAGCAGGTCCAGGGCTGCAGGACCATGGCTGGGTTTGTCCCTTGTCCCCGGCTCTCACAACCTCCCCACAGGGCTTCGTGCCCCAGGGCCAGGGCTGGCCGGCTCCTGGCTGATGCTGAGCCGCCACCAGCACCGCCCTGGTGTGGCAGCACCCAAGGGAGCCGGTGCTGGGTGCTGACAGCGCTGGCCTCCTGAGTGCTGTAATGGAGCCAGCAGCGCCCCAACCTTCCCTGGGGCTGGGGTGTGGGGTCACACTGGGCTCAGCCTCTGGATTTTAGCCCATCTCATCCATCCCACAGCCCCCAGCAAGGGGCCGAGCCCTAACCCACACTGCGAGGCTGCCGAAAGCACGCATCCTGGTACCCACGGTCACACCCGGCTGGTGGCTCACTTGTCCTGATGCACACGCTGCGCTTTGGGCTGTGGAGAGGGACCTTGTGGCTGCCATGGGGTGACCCAGCTCTGGATGTACAACCAGGGCTCCAGCGTGGCTGCCTGGCCACAAGGCAGGAATTGGGGCTGGAAGGTGATGGGGGCATGGAAAACCCCATCTCTGGGGCTGCAACCAAAGCCCAAACCCCTCCATCCTGATCAAACGGGACCTCAGCCTTCAGGCTCACCCAGGAGGTCCCACACGTGGTCAGGGTGGGCTCAGCCTCTCCTTGTGCTGGGCTTGGAGGGGCTGGCACAGGTAGGACCAGCTCTGCAGAAAGCCTGCCCCCCCCCAGGGATGTGCCTCAATGGGGTGACTAATCCTGGCCCTTCGCCCCAGCTCGTTGCTCAACGGGAACGACAGGAGCCAAAGTGTCACCTCCCTCAGCCCTGGGAGCCTCGGCGAGGCCCTTCCCCTCCCAGCGTGGGGACGTGGGTGCAGGATCCTGCACCCGGGACCTCCGTGCATCCCCGCCCACTGCAGAGCCCTTTTCTGCTTCACCCCGACCAGGGAGAATCAGCCCTGCTTCAGCCCCTGCTTTCCAACCCCAGGCTGCAAAGAGCCCCTCGGTGCTGAAACCCGGCCCTTCTCAGGCTCTTTAAGACCTCAGCGTTTCTTGCCTTGGACACGGCGAAGCTTTCCTGAGCTGAGAGGTTTCTGCCACCTCTGATTGCCATGCTCTCCGAGGCTGGGGCTGCAGATGCTGCCTGGGTATTAACATAAAGCAGCCGAACAGCCACCCAGGCTTTGATGGCTCTGGCATCACTCCAGCTTGACCTGAGAATCCCCTTTTAAGCCACCAAATCTCCGCAAGCCCTGAAAAAGCAGCCATAAAACCTCACATTTTTATGATCGCATCTCTCACTCCTTTACTGGGCTCAAAGCTGAGGCAAGGCCACGAGGCAAGGGTGGAATCTGAGCTCTGGTTAGGGTTGGATCAGCTTCCAGAACGTCAACCCCAGAGAGCACTGAAATGCAGCTGCTGGATTGCAACCAGGAATACCCAGGGAAGCCCCTGGGCTCTTGGGAAAAGAGCTCAGGTGCTGCCAGCCAAGAGGAATTGGACTTCGATATTGGAAATGTCAGTGGAGTCTTTCATTATGAACTGTGCGTGCGCACATGGAAGCAAATGTCTGTGCCCTCTTTCTCCTCCCTCAGCTCCTCCTTGTCTCCAAATCCTGACCCCAAAGCTGTGAGCTGCAGCAAAACCTGGGTTTAATTCCCTGCCTGGCTGCAGTCCCTAAGCCAGACGCTGCTCACATTTAGCTTGAGTCTGCAACCACCCTGCTAAGGACCGAATTGTCCTGTGAGGAAGAGCTGGCTTATTTTATGCAAGGTCTTGGGCAAGAGGTGATGCTGAGTCTGCACATGAGCTGGGAGCCAGGAGTCTCGCTCGCTCCCATCCGGGAGGCACTGGAAGCATTGCCCAGTGCGGACGCTTCACTTTGCATCACCCAACCTTTGCAATTCCCTGTCCTGATGGAGCCAAGCTGCTGCAGATGCAGAGCAGGTGGCGCAGGAGGCCGAGAGCTGCAGCAGACCAGCAGGGAGGAATGACACGGGAAGGAGGCGAAGCACCAGGGTTTGGGACGTGAAGCAATCGCAGGAGGTGGCTGAGGGCTGACAAGGCAGCTGCTGGGAAAGGCTCTACATGGAGCACGTGCTCCAACCTCCTGCTGAATCACACAGGGTCTGTCTTAATCGAAAGCCTCCAAGAGCAGAGCTTGCAGTTTGTGTGGCACCATCAGCGCCCTGGCAGAGCACAGGAGTGACCTGCTTTCACATCCCACAGTCACCCTCCCTCCCTCCAGCAAACACTTGATGATCTACCTGAGAACTGGACATTCCCACCAGAGGCTTTCTAGCCTCGGGCTTTGGAGCACTCTTGGTTTTATTTAGTCAGGTTCAGCCAACTCCAGGGATGAAAGCGAGATGAAGGAGTGTTTTATTAAGAAAGAGTCCATCATTACTTAAAAAAAAAAGAAAAACAACCCTTTCTCTGTCCTCCTTGGGACAGGTTGGAGGCTTCTCAGCCTGGTTACTCTGAGCACGAGGCCTGTGCATGCTCCTCCTACGCAGTAAACCCCAGACTTCTGCCTCAAGTCTCACTGCAGAAGCGACATCTCAATCTGATTTTTTCCTCCTTTGGATCTCTCTTGGTCATGATGGGTAGGAGAAGACATAGCTGAGGTCAGTCTCCTTATCTTGCTACTCTTCTCCTGCTGCCCATGCCTTCACCTGCCTAAATCTCTCGTGCTCCTAAGGAAAGACTTGGCTTTCCACCACCTTCCTGCAAAAACACTGCTCCGTGCAGCAGGGCTGAAGCACGAGAGGTCAAACCCTTACAGAGAGGGAGTCCAGCAGCCAGACCTCTGCCTGGAAAAGCTTTCACTTCATCTGAGTCACACAGCCCGGAGATCCCTTAAGCTCCTGGTAGGAAAAGGAGAGGTGTCAAAACAGGGAGCAGCCCTGGAAGGGGTGGGTGTGTTACAGATCCATCACTTCTTCTTCCACAGCTTTGTCCTGAGATTGCACATACCTCTCCTGTACTGCAAGTGTGCTGATAAGGCAGTAATTAAGGAAAACAAGGGGCTGGGTTCAAACACTCCCTTCTGCAAGGAGCTCTTAACGCTCCCAGTGAGGAACCAGCCCCATATTAGCCTCAAGGCTGGCAGGAAGACGGCAGTACTGGCAGCAGCACACAGCACCTGAGTTATTTCTGGCTCTGGCTGATCCCAGACCTGACAAGTACAGGAGAATCAATTGTATGGTTTGGATGAGATGGAATGAACCACTCCGAGTTGGTGTGAGAGACAGGGAAGTTGTCAAAAGAGTCTTCCCACATTCACAGTATCAATTAGCAACGACTGTGGTGGCTTTGGCATGGACAACTGTCTGTAAGGTCAGGGCTGAGCCCTACCAACTCGCTGCATAGGTCTCACCAAACAGCATCAGATGATGCTGGGAACAACCAGGGCCTGCAAACTGCCAGCCACACCTCCAGTTTGTCCTTCCCCAGGGAAGGACAAACTAAAACTCAACAGACAGAGGGTCAGTGGTGAAGGATACGAAGTGAAGTGGAAATCAGCTCCCACTGCTGCCGACATCAGAGCTTCGAGGCTCCTGTGCTCCTGGTCTCCAAAGGAATAGCCATTGGCTTTGTCCACTGCCTGCATCACCTGCTGCATGCTCTGCTTGTCCTGGAAGGGAGGGAGATGACACACAGGGAATCTGGTCCTTCCCCTGGGGCAAGACAGCTCCTTCCCCAGGGGCGCAAACAAAGGGACACAGGACAAACAGGGGCACCCACTGCTGAGCCCGAATACGTGATGGGCTGACACCCTCCACCTTCTCCCTCCCTTTCATCACCTCTTGTCTCAGCCCATTTGCCCTTGTTGGCAGCGCTGCAAACTACCAGATGAACATTTGCAGCCCTTCCTCCCAAATGTATTCCTCCCAGTCTTCTAGTTATTTTAGGCTCCCTAATTTAACGTTTTAGGTTAATACTTTGTCCAGATTTGAACCACAGGCACAGAAGAGCTGAATGCAGCGGGACCCCAGGACACACACAAGGCCCACACAGCCCTGAGCTCATCAGCCTTTCTTTTCCCTTGGCTGCCACAGATCACTCACAAGCGTTTCACTCTCCTCCTCCATTCCCAAGTCTTTCCACAGCTCCTCCTCCCTCCCCAAATCTTTCCACAGCTCCTCCTCCCTCCCCAAATCTCTTTCAGCTCTCATGGCTCTAAGCAGACACAACCTGGCTGCTACCAAACTGCTGGCCAAACACCCAGTGCTCCCTGCTCTCTCTGCCCCACTCCTGCCTCCTCACCTGGACGTTGAGTGGAACAAAGGACACCAGGCTGTAGTCCTCAATCACCTCCACCAGCTTCTCATTGAGGCGGCGGTAGTTTCTGAAGAAGGGGTCAGAAGCTAAATGGTCAACCAGATAGGAGAGGTCCAGGACCTCTGTGTAATAATCCAGGTTGAAAGCTGCATGGAAACACCAAGAAGCTCTGAAGGCAGCTTGTAAATTGAAGAACCCAGTGAGATTTACACCAGTTCCCCATCCATCTCCCAGCGATGCATCCCTCAACACAGCCCAATTCCATGTGTGTCTCTCTCCCAGGCTCTTACCCAGTTTGCCATATTGCTCAATCAGGTCCATCTTGGAGAGGACGTTGACGTGGGGCAGCTCCACGTGCAGCATGGTGGACAGGGAGGTGCAGAGAACAGAGATGAACTTGCCAGGGTCTGTGCAGTAGTGAGAATCCACCAAGTGCACTGCAGCCAACTGGACAGCAAAGGCACAGAAGGACAGCACCAGGTCAGACCCATGATGGAGTGGCTATAGGACAACCTGTTCAAGACCTGACTATAACCACATAGACCCCCATATAGGGAAAGTTATCACCTACCTCCTGAATAGAAAACATCCTCACATACAAGTGCATGCATATAGCAAGTCTATCCCACACACTCCCATCCCACCTTGGGGATTGAGAACTCAGGGTGCTGCTGCTCAGAAAGGGCTGTAGGGATGGTTAGAGGGGTGCTGAGCCCCACCAGCACTACTGAAAAACACTTAAATCTGCAACTGCTGCCCTTTACTTCCTTTGCAGCTGAAGTTTCCATGCCTGTCTGGACTCGGCAGGGTTTTGGGTACTGGGAGCTGGGGTTAACTCTCCTGAACACCACGACTGCTTCCAGATGTCCACCTTCCCCTCAGGAATGCTCAGGAGCAGTGACTGCAGCACACCACGTTCTGCTGGGAGAACCAATTGCCCTGTGGTTTGCAATAATAATTAATAATTACACTAATGAGCAGGTTGATTCCTGGCGTTTTGTGGAGCTGTAACAATGTGGTCTGAGATCTCTGTTAAGTTACTGCCTCTTACACAACGTTACTCAAAGCCAGGGCTCTGTAGTTGAGTGTGGCTGAGTCACAGCTATGCTTCTGCAGCAGAAAAGAGCCAGTTTCAAGCTGACAGGCACTCGGGCCAGCATCACCACAGCAATGCAACTCTCTTTTTTTAGCAACCCCAATTGCATGCACATTTATTTAAATCAAAATCATCTCTAATGCGCCGATTCCCAGTGACATTCTCAAGCAAATGAACTTGCCCTTCTTGCTCACACCACACACGGTTTGCACATTCATGCTTTGGCCCAAATGCAAAGCAAATGCAACGTAAGCAAGTTCGCTTGCTTGTGGGACTCTTCTCACCTGTGCTTCCTCATTTGCATCGTCCATTGTGCAAGAAAGCACAGAGCACGTACTACAACGTGCAGAGCACTGGGGCTTGGCTGTAGGAGAAGCCAGGGTGGGCTCCTGCACGGGACACAGTGAGCAGTGCAGGGTAAAGGATCCCTCCTTGCCCAGTGCACCCATCGACCCCTGAAATACAGCACCCGCTCTGATATAACACACAAAGTCTGTGGAGAGGACCCTGGAGCACAGTGTGAGCGTGTGAGGAAGGAACCCATGCCTTTGGTCATGATAATCCTATGCAGTCTTGCCTGGAGAAGAGAAGGCTCCAGGGAGGCCTCGTAACAGTCTTCCAATACCTAAAGGGAGCCCCCAAGAAATATAGAGAGGGGCTTTGGACAAAGGCCTGTAGGGCCAGGCCATGGGGAATGGCTTTAAGCTGCCCGAGGGGAGACTGAGATGAGCTCTCAGGCAGAAGCTCTTCTCTGTGAGGGTGCTGAGGCACTGGCCCAGGGTGCCCAGAGAAGCTGTGGCTGCCCCATCCCTGGCAGTGTTCAAGGCCAGGTTGGACACAGGGGCTTGGAACAAGCTGCTCCAGTGGAAGGGGTCCCTGCCCATGGCAGGGGGTTGGGACTGGATGAGCTTTAAGGTCTCTTCCAACAGAAACCAGTCTGGGATTCTATGATTAAATGCCCTGAACAAGCCACTCTTTTGCAAATCCTCTGAGCGTAAAATGGGGTGAAATCCCCCTCCTGCCCTGATAAAGCCATTTCACTTGAGATGCCAAACAGGTCAGTAAAGACCACAGTTTGTTAGTCCCCACCATCAAAAGCTCTTCCTATGAAGCGTGCAGCTTCTGAGCCCTTTGCACAAGCTCACGGGGCCCTGTGGAGCCTCAAACTTACCCTGAAATTCCACTTGACCAACTGTGCGAAGATGTTCTTCAGGGCATCGTGGTGGGTGTAGAGCTCCACCTGCCCCGGGCAGTCAAACAAGTAGTAGTGACCCCTGAACGCAGCCAGCTTCTCCTGCAGCCAGTCGAAGTTGGCCTCCAGGTACTCCATGCAGTAGATCAACCCCCCGTTGGGCCCCAGCTTCAGGCTCTCCATGACGTCGGGCAGGGTGATGAGCTCGGCGATGTCCACGGAGCATTGGTAGGGCATGGTCTCGTTGGCAGGGTCCAGGTTCACCACCGTCACCTTGCGCCCAAGCCTGCCCATGAACTCCTGCATGCCATGGCAGTACGTTGTCTTGCCAGAGCCCGGAGGGCCGATTACCACCTGGCCAAAGGCCAGCGAGCTCCCCTTGCTGCCCTCAGACATGCTGGCTCATCTCCTTCCCTCGGCTGCACAAGGAAAATCCACCGTTTACCGTTTTATTTGCACTGATACGAACGGGAGAGCTGCTGGAATTCACACCGAAGGGAGCATGTGGAAAGGAAGGGGAAGGGGCCATTGTGTCCCTGCTTGCACTGCTGAGCCCCACACCGGGGGGGACGTTACCCTGTCACCCACCAGCTGGTGATGCTGTGGCTGGAAACAAGCACAAACACCCCCCCCCCCCAACCAGACCCACAGGGCTGTGCCTCAGGGGGCAGATCCCTCCCTGCTGCCCGCTGTGGGGTGAGGTTTACCCTAACGGGGTCCTTCCTCATGTGGCAGGGGCACCGGTTCCCTCCCCTCCATTGCTCCACACCCTCCCTCCTCCCCATAGCGTTCCACATCCCCTCTCCTGCATGCTCCTTCCCGCACCCTCACAGGGAAGCTCTTCCACCTCAGAGCTCACCCCAATCTCCCCCCCTGGCACGTTAAAGCCATTCCCCCTCGTCCCATGAGCCGCATCCTCTTCTCCCCACGTCCCTTTATCCCCCACCACGTTCCCCCTTCTCCCCAATAACCCCCGTTCTCCTCCACACCCCCTGCCCAACTCCCTTCACGGCCCATGGGCCCCACCGCCGCCCGCAGGCCGCTCGCCGCCGCCGGTGCTCCGGGCACTGGGTCCGGGTGTCCGCGGGCCCCGAGCGCTGCGTTCCGGGGTAGGAACGGCGGCTGCCAACACAGCACCCTCTAGCGGCCGGAGGGACGCGTAGCTCCGCCAGCGCCGGGACTCGACCCCGGACCTGAATCCCGGCATCAGGGGGTGGTGTCGCGAGTTCGAGTCCCGGCGCCGGCCCTTGTCCCTCCAGCACAACCCAAACCCTCCGTCTGCCTCCAAGAGAAGGGGAAATCACTCCCTGCATCCCACCCGACACAGCGAGAGCCTTAAGGAAGGTCAAGGGGAGCCCGCCAGCGGAGTGCCCACCAATCCCCATTCAACCCTCCAGTACTGGGTCACTAGGACAAAGGCTTCCCATCCCCCTCGGCATCCAAGAAGAGTGCCTGCGTCAGGAAAACGGGGCAGAGCATGTTGAGAGAGCTGTGGAAGGAAGCACCCGCTACGCCCGACCGCAGGGCAACGCCTCCCGCAGAATTCCTCTGGAGGCTGCCAGGACAAGTCTTTCATCCCGATGAGTTTCTCCCAGGAGTGTGGGATCACCACACCCAAGCAACGCGAAGCTGCGGACAAGCAGGGAGCTTTCAGCAGGACAGTTACCGTGCCACGGCTCGCCCTGTCTGTACTTGTCCTTCCCTGGGTCTCAGGCAACCATGAACTATGAGTTCTGGGTTGTTAGGCTCACCTAGCACACAGGCTTGGTTGATTCAGGCATTAGTAGCGACTTTAAACCACCAGTCAGAAGTGCAACACCCTTCCCAGTTCCCACTGGACAGGATCAGTGCTATTTTCCCTCATTGGAGGGTTCAATTAGGGGAAAAAAACCCACCAACACCATTTGTTACAAGTGTGTATTTCTTCCAAAAATAAATATAAAAACACCCTGCTCCAAACCTGAGACCAGGAGCCAGCCTGTGCTCAGCAGGAGTGGAACCATCCCAAAAGCTCTGTGACAGTCTCTGCTCAGTGGGACTGGGCACTGAAGCTCTGCAGAGCGCCATGGGATGCCCGGACAAATGCCATGTGCTGCCTGTACTTCATGGCAGTGGGTGGCTGGCGCCTGAGCAGTTGGTCACCACTGTCCTTTGGGTCAGGGTCATCGTAGATGGTTGAGATGAGGATGGGAGACTCCTGCCGGGGCTTTTTCACCCTGATGAAAGTTGACAGTTTCTCCCCGTGGTACCTAGAAGGAAGCAGGAAACGTTTGGTCCCACATTGCTGAGGCAGACAGGCACCCCTGTGCAACCCAGCTCCTTTCCTTCACCTCCTGCACAGGAGAGGTGTCCTTGTCATAAGCATTCTTATCCTATTCCTGGCTGTGAGAACTGTAGAACAAGAGCCAGCCCTCACAGTGAAGCACACCACCACACAAAGCCTCCAGCACCTTCTCCTGAGAAGGCAGGGCTGAGGTGCATGGCTACAGCTCAGGTAGCTGGGGCTCTCCCTGCTAGAGTACCATAGCAGAGGTGACTCTCAGTCCTCAAGCACAGCTCTCCCTTTGTGTTTGTGTGCTGTAGAAACCTACAAATGATCTCCAGTTCTACTCTTAACACCACACGCCCCTGTAAGGAGCACTGGGCCCATCAGGAACAGCAGCATAGTTGGCTCTGGGGTGCTGTGGCAGGCCCTGCACAAAGGCAGATCCCTGTTCCTTCTGCAGCCAGTTAGCTGCTGTGTCAGCCCAGATTGCTCAGGCAGAAGTTCTGAACACCACCCAGCAAGTCACGGTTGGGTACTTACCCCAGCCCCCTCTTACATCTGGGGTTCTGACCCTCATTGTCCAGAGCTTCAGCCATTCCGGAGTTGCTGCTCCCCAGCCCCAGCCCCTCCGTCCAGCCCTGCTGCTCCAGCACCTTCCTGCCAAAGCCCTGGGAGAGAGGAAAAAAAACATCACAGAGCTGCTGGACAAAGCCCCCCATATCTTCTGCAGAATGCTCTGCCCCTTCCTCACATCTAAGACCTCTCCTCCCCCTAACCCACAAGTGCTGCCACCTCCTGCCCTGCCCCATCAGCTCCTGAGCATGTATCCAAGGCTCACCTTGGTGTATCTCTCAAAGGCACCAATCTGCTGCCTTGAAACAGACCCATCCTCCAAACCGTCCCGGAGTCGCTGCTCCAGACGCATCTGGACCGAGTCCCGAGCATCCTTATCACCTCCATCTAGGGAGAAAGAAGCAAGAGTCAGAGCAGCACAGCTTAGGAAAGCTGCTCACTCCCATCATTTCCCCCAGAGCAGCACGCAACAAGGAAGCAGAACCTGTTCTTCTTGGCAGCTCTCACTGCCAGACAAGAAGAAACGCTGTTTGATGTACCCTGACGTCTTGGACGCTTTCAAAGGATGACAAAGCCAAAGAATTCCTCACTGCAGAAATTCTGCAGGGTCAGAGTTTCCCAACCTCCCTGGTTTCCTGAGTGTGTGGGGGGGTTCAGCTCAAGATACCTTTGTCATAGTAGATGCTCATGTCCACATCCCAGTCATCTGCAGTCTGCTCATCGAAGTCTGCCAAGAGAAAGGAAACACCAGTTTTGGGGACAGCTGTGGAAGCCTGACACAGAAGAGCTGTTTGATGGTGGCCCAGATCCCTATTCTCTCTAACAAAATGGGAAGGAAATGGTATTAGAAGCTCTGCACACCACAGTGCTTACACAAGGGGCTGCCAGCACAACCACTGGGGTCTCTGGTGACTGGATTGAACCACTGCAGGTTTTGTGCTTGAGGGAAGGTTTAAAAAGCAATGGCAAGATACCCACATCTGCAGCTGATGTGGAGTGTTCCTATGGGGTGACGTGATTTACCTGCAGGCCTGGGCCCCCCCAGCTCGTGGTGGTTAGTTTGTGGCTCAGTGACACAAACACCAACATTACCTCCATCCTGCTCCTGCCAGTACTGAGCATCTGTGTAGAAGACAAGGCCAGAGCCGCCCTTCTCCCACTTCAGCTCAATCTCCTCTTCAAAGAGCCTCTCCTCCACACGGTCCTGCTTGGTCACGTCCTCGTACAGAGCCTCGTGGCGCTCCCATTCCTCACAGGTATCATTGTCCTGCAAAGGAGGTGGAGAAAGGTGGGTGCCAGACAGCACCCGGCCTCCCCCGTTTCCCTCACCCTCACAGCACCTTCCCTATGAAACAGCTTTGTCGACAGAGCTCGTCTCAGCCTGCTGCTTTCAGGCACTAACACGACCAGCACTGATGACTTCATTCCCCTGACTAATGCCATCTTCAGAGTCAGCAGAGAGAAGTGGTGAAAAATACCACATCACACCCACTTCAGAGCATGCTTTCAGCGGTGTACTCCCTCTGGAGCACAAAGATGCCCATGTAAGGAGCAGGTGTGTTGGACAGAAAGTCAGCACTAGCAACAAATTAATTCCACTCATGTTGATCCCTAAAGAGATTGTGCTGGTTCCAGGGAAGCAGCTCACTGGTATGGCCACAGAGCAGACTGACAGCTTTACTGCTGCCTGCCCACTTCTGGGTAGAGTCCTGTAATGAAGACATTAACCAGCTGAGGAAGAGCCAAAAGAATGGCTGGAGATCCAGGAAACAGCCTGTGAGAAACAGCTACAGGAGTCTGTTTAGCCTGGAGAAGAAAACACTGAATACAAAGTTTGTAAAGCAAGGAACAAAGCATTCCCTGTGTCTGCTGTTGCTAGGAGAACCTAATGGCATAAAACTGCAGCAAGGATTCAGCATCTAAGTTAATTCTGGTGTAGCAAAGAACGGGAATGGCTTGCCTCAGGATTGTGCTGGCTCTGTAATAATAGAGGGCTGTGAGAACAGGCTAGACAGGCGTCTGTCAGGTGGAGAGAAGGGAGAAAGTCTCCGGAGAGCCTGCCCAGCCCAGTTTTCTAGGAGTCTTTGTCATGAAAGCCATTTTTCTCCGAATGACTACCTTCAGTGCAGGAGCAATCAAGGTCAGCCATTTGTGCAGCTCCATGCATCGTTTCCAGCACATGAATGTGCTCCCAAATCTCATTTACAAGCAACAGCAGAGCTGGGCCAACCTGCCACACAGCAAGGCAGGGATCTGCTCCTGTAGCACCAGCCTCCTCCTGTGCCTGCTCCTCTGGACTGAACCCTTTGGGCTCAACCCTGACCAAACCCTTTGGGCTCAACCCCTACAACCACCCTGCTTTGGACAGGCAGTTTTGGAGGTGTTAATGCCTACATTGTCCACGTGCCAAGATGTGAACACCCTCATGCTAACACTGTTTTTAGACAAGCAATTTATACAACAAGATAAAAAGCAAGCTCTGAGAGCTGTACTGGCCCTCCCAGCTGTGCAGCTGCAGTGGGCAGCTCTGGATGGTGCTAGAAACATCCACTTACATCATCCGAGTGCGATTCCTCTTCCTCCTTCTCCTGCCCCTCCTCGTCTTCCTCAGCACGGGCTGGGTGAATCACCTCAGATGTTGCCACAGGCCCCTCATCCTCTGTGATCTCATCCCCTGTAGCAGTGTAAACTCTTTCTTCTTCTATAACTGTCTCAGTGTTCCGGTATTCAAAAGGCACATTCCCATACCGATGGCATGAGCCAGTCTTTGGGAAATTCAGCTGCAACTTCTTGATAATCCAGGGAGGCAGCCTGCAGGCCCGGATCAGCTCCAGGAAAACCTTCAGGGGGGTGCCCACGTTCCCATAAGGCATGAAGGAAGGAGGGTTGAACTCAGGCAGCCGCTTCAAGTCTGCTTCAGCAATAGAGTCACCTGCAGCCGGTTCGTGCCCGCAGCAGGGAGACGTCTCTGCGCCTGCAGGAGGGAAGGAACGGCTTTGTGAGGGAAAACACTCCACCACAGAGGAGTAAATCACGTCCCTCCCAGGCAGGAGAGGGATAAGCAGGCTCCAAAATGACTCTTTGTGCCTCAGAAAGGATTTAATGTCTTAAGGAAGCCCTGTGAGGGCTTTCAACACTTAGGCTGGCGCCCGCAGGGAGCCCAACGGGTTCTCCAGGACCATCAGAGGAGACCCGACCCGACCCGACCTCCCCTCCCGTTGCTCGTACCTGTACCGGGGCTGAAGCGGACCCTGCGGATGAGGCAGCGGCCGGGCAGCGAGGCACCGCCGGGCCCGACCCACCGCTTGCCCGAGTACATGCGGACGAAGCGGCGGGCGCGGCCGGGCCGCACGGCCACCAGGCAGGAGCAAGTGCGCGGCGCCGCGGCCTCCTCACCGCTCCCCGCCGGCGGGCGCTCGGGGCGGTGCCGGTAGTGGAAGCAGAGGAAGCCGCCGGCCTCTATGAACTGGCTGAAGTAGGCGCGGAGCTGTGCGGAGCGCAGCGCGGCCGGGATGCCGCTCACCAGGCAGTACCGAGCGGCGCCGCCATTACCCCCCGGCGCCGCCATCTTGCCCAGCCGGCACGGCGCGCTCTGATGACGTCGGTCTCTGAAGCGCGGAGTGGGCGCCGCCTGGTGGACAGGAGGGACCTGGGGGGATCACAAGCTCTGGGGATGGCCAAGCCGCAGTGGGGGTCACAAGCCATGGGGGTGTGAGGGTGCTGGGGGTCTCCAAGCCGCCCATGCCATGCAGTGTGGCCCCATACAAGGGGTTCTCTCTCTTGCTGAAGCTCCAGTGCCATGTGTCCCCCCATGGAGGGGTGCCCCGTAGCATCAGACCTGCTCCATGGGCAGTGACACCGGGGGGGTGTCACAATAGAGGGGGCAGCGCACAGCGATCCCTGCCCCGGGGGCAGGATGGAGGCACCGGGGGCTCTGCCCTGCGCCTGGCTTCGGGGTAGCTCTGGCACCCACGTGCCATGACTCACACACGTGTCACCGGGCGCGGGGCTGCCCGTGTCTGGCGTGGGCCTCATCCGGTGACTCACGCCCTCCCTGCCCCATGGAAAACGGCCGTCATGGGGCTGAGATCACCTTGGAAGCCTCTGTCCCTGCTGAGCGGCACCGGAGGGAGGGCTCGAGGTGTTTCCATGGGCAGGAGGAGGACGGGGCGTGGGGAGCCTTCGTGTGGCTTCACCCAACCCTCATCTGGGCCGGGCGTTTGAGCCTCTTGGCAGCTGTATGTGCATCCAGGTGAGTCAGAGCATCCACTTCTGACACCACCAGTGGGCCGGGAGCCTTGGGTGAGGCTCAGCGCCTGGAGAACCGTCAATTCCTTGCGTCCCATCACAACGCTCCCTGCCCATGGCAAGGCAGATGGATTTCTATGGAAAGGCCCTTTCCTTTGGAGCACCCTTTCCATGCCACCCCCCCTCAGAAATGGCACCTCAGCTCTAACAAGTCACCACCACATTCCAAAACATAAAACAGTTTATTAAAAAAATAATTTATTACAACTTATATACAAACTCCAGACTGTTTCCTTATAAAATACTGACATCTAACTTGTGGCAGAAGCTGCAAGCAGGAGGAATGAGCTTTCCAGGCTCTATCTCCAACGAGGGATCTTTGGCTCAACTGCTAAACCAGCTCAGTTCAGCTCCACAGTGTTTGCAGCTCAGGGTTTGCTCACTGGCCCAAATGCTCTTAGTAACCCACTGTGGCATTTCATGGTATTAAAGAGAAAAGATGGAGTCAGACAGAGAGGGAAATCTGCACACTCTGCAAGATCTGATACTGGTTTTTCCCCTTTTGGTGCCTTAGGAAGATCTTTCATGAATAGTTCTAAGATTTCAAGCACAATAAACAGAGCAAGACTTCACCCAGACCTAATCCCACCACGTTTGTGACCAGGAAGTGATGCTGAGGACATGCCTCAAAACCACAGAGTCAAGCTGTTAGCTGAGGACAAACTTGGAGTTAACAGCAAAATGCACACTGATTTCAATGGGATCAAGGATTCACTGAGTAAAAACCAGGCTGGGCTCTAACCTGCCCTGCTCCATGCTCTGTTCTCCTGAAACGGAGACCAGGAGCTGCTGTAAACACCAGCTGAACTGGAGTTGTTTCTCTGCCTGCTCTGCAGCAGCCTGGCAGAATCCTCCTGCCTCATCCTTACTGCAATCCCTGCAGAGTCCAAGGCTAAAGCCCTGCTCCCAGATGCACGTTCCTCGCCTGGTGAGGTGTGGGGAGCACCCATGGGGCTGGGGGCTGAGCATGGCTCCTCAGCACGGTGCAGGAGCCAGCTGCCTGCCCGTTATCTCACAGAGCATTTCGGCAAGGAGCTCCATGATGTCCGCATTGCCGATGATGGGTCGGAAGAAGAGATCCGTGATGAGGGCAGGAGGGATGGATTTCAAGGTGGAGGTGATGAGCAAAATGCGGGCGAAGCGGCCCTGGTCCTCGGGGTGCAGGGGCTGCAGCACCTCCTGAAGCGCTCGCTGGGCTTCCTGCTGGAGGCTCTTGATGTACAGGGAGGCCCTCAGCCCAGGGACGTCTGCCGAGGGACAGGGGAAAAGATGGGGATGAAGGAGGCTGGAAAAACACCCCAGCTTTTGTCCATCCCACCCTTCCCTATTTCTCAGAAGGGATCTCCAAGGCCATACTAATGAGGTGTATGCAGCACTACGGAGTTGTGCCAGGGCTGCTGTTTGAAGGAGGAAAAGTAATTAACTGGGCAAACTACTGCTGTACATCAATCCTGAAGTGCTTTAGTGCATGCAGGGCTGGCAAAGCTCTCTGACATCCCTCCTCCCCGCTTCCTGGCACTTTCGGTAGCAGGGAGTGTTAAGAATGAGGTAATGGGATGATCTGAGGGTCCCCAAGCCAAGGGGCATGTGTGGAGATGCCGATGGGAGCAGGGTGAGCTCTCCCACCAGCAGGCAGAGCCATGAGCACTGAGCACTCACCAGGATTGAAGAGAATGGCTCCCTTCAGGTAGGCATACTCCTTGGGGCTCAGGTCCAGGCTCCAGAAGGTGTTGAGGCAGCACTGCAGCCGCTGCACAGCCGCCAGTGTGGGCTGTGCCCACTCAGGCTCCTGCCATTTGCTTTGCCCATTGAGGAGGATCTTCTTGAGCATGCTGGGGGCTGGGGTCTCCATCACCTCGAAGGTCACCATCTCCTGGACCAAACCCAGGAGGAAAAGGGGGACCCAGCAGCTGTCCAGCAGCAGGAGCTGGTCCTCTCGGGGCAGCAGGTTGAAGGAAGGGAGGTTTTTCATGAAGCTGATGGTCTTTACCAGCACGTTGGAGGCTGCCTGGCAGGTGATGTGGGGCGTGCGGAGGCAGACGGTGCGGTGCTGGTGGCAGAGGCAGCGCTGCTGCACTGGGCTGTGGCTGAGGTTCTGGCTGAGGAGGGTGTAGAGGATGGCGGTGTGCTTGTCCTCGCTGTGGCACTGGCACCTCTCACAGTCCATGGCCATGCTGCTGCTGGTCATAGCCGAGCCGAGGGGCTGGATCCTCAGCAAAACTCAGCTCCTGCTACAGCAGATGGGAGAGAGACATAAAATCCCTCCGGAACCCTCCGCTGCAGGCTGGATTCTCCCTGTCTTCCCAGCTCTGCCAGCCCATAGCCGCTCAAACCAGCTCTTATAAGGCCGGGCCAGGAGTGAAACACCCCTCCACAGCCTTGACCGCGCTGTGATTAAGCAGTCATTATAAAAGCCCAACCACCCACCGTCACCTGGGCTGATTGGCCGGGGCAAAGGAGTTCTGTGCACCGTGTCAACGGCTGTTTTCTCAATGAAGCAGCAAGGGAAGGGGCCAGTGGGTTGGGCGACCTTATCACCATTCCCCAAACAGTATAAACAAAGTCATTAACCCAGCCTGTACCATGGCACCAAGGCCCCCGCGCTGCCGGCGGTGTCGCTGCCGGCAGGGTCACACGCACTCATCTGGGGCCTCCCTTCCATGACCCGCGTGCTCCGGCCTTGGAACAACCAACCTGGAAGTTATTTTAGCAGCACCTGTTTGCCTGACCTTGCTCAGGAGACTCTGGTTGTTAGAGAGGAGGAAGAGAGAGGCGGCGAGCCATGGGCTGCGGCGGTCAGCCCCAGGCGAGGCACAGGGATCCGTTCGGGTCTCTCGGGGGAAGCGCAGGGCAGGAGAAGGGCAAATTCTTGGATTTTCACCTGGAATTATTGAGTGGTTTTAGTCATTGAGCAGCAGGAATTGAAGCAGGGAAGCGGCAGCTTCTAATCATGGGTTTCCAGAGGGGGCGTGTGCGTGTGTGTGTGAAGAGGAGGAGGGATACCTGCGGCACAGAGGGAGACCCCCCCCCCAATCCTAACACACACACACAGGGATGGCAAAAAATGCCCCATTTGAAGGGGCAATCAGATAGGGGCAACTCGTTTTACCTTGCTTTCAGATGTGTTTCATCGGCACCACGGGCTGCCAGCCCCCAAGCACACCAGAATTGGGTTGTTTGGGCAGGGAAGGCTCAGTATGGCACAGCTATAGAACCAATGAGCCTGGAAAAGACCTTTAAGACCATCAAGTCCAGCCATTACCCCAGGAGCACGCCTAACCCGCGACAATGAGGGCACACCAGCACATAGGCAACAGGAGACATAAAAGCGTGAGGATTTGGGGTTTTTACCTTCTCTGCTACCCCATCTCCTCCCCAGGGGAGAAGAGGAACCAGAGCGATGGGACCAGACCACTCCAAGGCACCTCCTGTCCCTCGAGCAACCTCTGCTCTTCACCCTATTCGTGTGCCAGGATCATTCTCCACCACCCCACGCTGGTTGTGAGGCCGGACCCAGGCTCGCCGGTGACGGGGGCCACGGTGCAGAGCCGGTGTCCCCGGGAGGGCAGCGCAAGGCCCAAGGCCCAAGGCAGGCTCAGGGGCCTGCACCGAGCTTTCTGGAAAGGCCTGGACAGGCGGTTGCTATAGCAACCGAACCCCGCGCCTCGCGTCCCACCCTTCCTCCCACTGATTGGTTCGTGCTGTTGTCAATCAGCAGAGAGACGCCCTGGGATTGGTGGACGTAAGAAGCGCGCGGTTGCGTTTGCTCTTCCGTTGGCGCCGCTTCCGGTTCCGGTCGCCGGTGTGAGGGGCTGAGGCGGGCGGCAGCGGCGGGCGCCATGGGGCTGAGCGCGGAGGATGCGGCGGAGCAGGAGGACCGCTTTGACGGCATGCTGCTCGCCATGGCGCAGCAGCACCAGGGCGGCGTGCGCGAGGTAGCGCCGCCGGCACCGGGAGGCAGCGGCGGGAGCTTCCCCGTGTTCCCGAAGGGGAACGGGAACGGGGACGGGGGGGGGGGAAGGATGGACCGGGAGGAGAGAGTGGTAAGGGGCGGGAGGGTGGAGGGCCCGGTTTTCCTAGGTGCAAGCGGTGCACAGGAGGCAAGTGTGCTTCTCTCTCTTCCTCCTACGAGAGCGGCACGGGCCTAGCGCCAGCTCCGGGGAGCGCGGAGGAGCCGGCCGTTAATTAACGGGGTTAATAAGTGGGGTGAGGAGCTTCGGCCTACGCCCTCGCACCCCAACGGAGGTACAGTGCAAGCAGGGCGACAACAAAGCAGAACACCCGAGAGGAGGCTCGGTTCCTGCCGCCCCCCCCACGTGCCCAGTCCCTAGCGCCCCACCCCCCCCCCGATAACCGATGGGGGGTTGGACTCGACCATGAAGTGCACTTGAACGGGAATGTGGTGCCCTCCTCTGGGACAGGGCTCTGGGGAAGCACCTCATGCTTCCCAGTGTGCCCCTGCAGCGTTCAGAGCCTGCTTTGCTGGACGTCTGGGACGCATGAGAATCGTTTAGGGACACAGCTCCTTAGAACAGCTCCTTGTGCTGCAAGGAAACCTCTGGTTGAAATATGGAGAGGACGGAATGCTTTGGAAATAAAGATAAGCCAAGTCCATGAAGAGTATGGATGTCCATAGGGGTGTTCGGGGGTGCCAGTTTAAAACAGCCAAGTGCATGAGGTATCTGGCAGCCAGTTAGGTGTAAAAATAAAGAGGTCTTGGGGAAGGGTGAGTTTGCACAATTTAAAGGTTTAAGTGTGCAAAGAAGCAAAGTACAGTACATGTGTATATAGAATCATAGAATAGTTTGGGTTGGAAAGGACCTTAAGATCATCCAGTTCCACCCCCCCTGCCATGGGCAGGGACATCTCCCACTAAACCATGCCACCCAAGGCTCTGTCCAGCCTGACCTTGAATACGGCCAGGGACGGAGCATTCACAACTTCCCTGGGCAACCCATTCCAGTGCCTTCCTTTTCACTCCAGTCTTTTGACTGAAAATCTAAAGTAGCAGAAAACTACTGAGTATTTCAGTCTATGTACGTGCATAGATGCACATACATACACATACCCACCCGAATTCCTGCCTCACATAACAGCATGGGGTGTTGGAGTAGCTGTGTCTCCAAGGTGACCTGACAATAAACTGCTTGCCCTTTCCTCATGTCAACCACACAAATGCCTCTTCTGGACACTGGGAATCCCGGAGCTGGATTTCCACAAAAGCTGTTGGATTGGGAAACAGCCGCAGGGCTGATTTAAGTATGATCCTGGTACATGGATAGGGAGGATGAAGAGCAGAGGCTGCTCAAGGGACAGGAGGTGGCTTGGTGTGATCTGGTCTCATTGCTCGCTCTTTGTCTCCTCCCCTTCTCCCACCCCCCATCCCTGTTTCTTCTCCCAGCTTGTGAACACGTTCTTTAGTTTCCTGAGGCGTAAAACGGATTTCTTCACCGGGGGAGAAGACGGAGTAGCAGAGAAGGTAAAAAAACCCCAAATCCTTTATGCCACTTCTGTCTGTGCCGTACTGAGCCTTCCCTGCCTGAACAGCCCAAAGCATTCCGGTGTGCTTGGGGACACTGTGATGCTGATGAAACACATTGCTGAAGCAAGCTAAAACCAGTTGCCTCTATCTGATTGCTCCTTCAAATGGTACCAGTGGTGTGGCAGGTTCTGTTGCCACGCTCTGGCCAAAGGCTTGTTTGGAAAGCAAATCTGCCAGACACACTGACTTAACGGTGACACACACCGTGGTGTTGATAACCCCACGTTACGTTGTTTGTTCATCTCAGAAAAAGCACAAAGTCCACATCTCTGCACAGGCGCCTGCACCTTTGTCTGTATGGAGCTGGGAGCAAGCCTGGGGGTCCGTGCACTGGCAGCCTGAGCTCCTCACCCAGCTCCAGAGCTGAAAAGCTCAATTGTTTCCCTGCAGGGAAATAAGATTCAGAGTATTCAGACATGAACTGGCCAAACTTTCTTGCTTATACTTAGCAATATAGCAGTTGTTCTCCCTGGACTGCTGGAACTCCAGCAAATGGGGTGCTGCTGCTGTGCTGAAGGTGTCAGGGTAGATGTTAGCTGCTAAGACAGTGTGTAACTTACTGTGTCTAGTCTTTAAAGGGACAAAATGAAAGCAGGAAAAGGAAGGAAAAGAGGATGGTTGTAAAGTAAGAAAGATGAAGCCTGCTGTCATTTTTCTTTGCCTAAAGAACAATTTTCCCTGAATTCCTGGGCATGCTCCCAGCGGGTGAAACCAGAGTAGCATTTCAGAGATGACACTGGCCCATGATTCTGGAGGTCCTGGCTACTGTTGCTGCCAACTCCATAGAAATCTCTGTCTTTGCCTGTAAAAGGACAGCGTGTCCTTGGCTGGTGTCTGTTAAAATGCTGTGTGGTCTTCTGCAAAGGTGCTCAGTGCAGTATCTCTGACACCACAGGAACTGCACCAAGAATTGAACAAACTGCTCCTCTGAAGCAGAAATACTTTGTGTCGGTTACAAAACTCCAAGGTGTGGATACTTCGAGTTGATTTGGGAAAGAAGTGAACCCTCCTGAAAGTTTCTAGGGTATATATAAACCAGTACCTGACCCCACCGCCCTGGCTGAGAAATCTCTCCAGTTCCTTTTCTTGGGTTCTATCTACATTGTTTTCCGGAGCAAACTTCAGTTCTCATACGTGCTTCTTTGCACAGTGCCCTTGGTATTATCAGCCATGGGGCAGTTGCTCTGGCTTCCTGCCTATGTACTCAGCTTCCCTGCTGAGCAGTAGAGCCCTTTGCATCAGAGACCTTGACATTTTGCTTTTCATAGTCACAACAACATGAGAATTGGGACTGGATTTATGTAGGAACTTGCCCCTGAGTGTAAATCATTGAGCTTTTCAAATGTTTCTCCTCTAAAACGTGGCACCAAGTCTCCATCTGGAAAAGCCCAGTCATGGGTAAGGTGAGAAGTAGGTAAAAAACCTTTGATCTGGTGTCTCTTTTTTTCCAGCTGTGCTGTCTTAGATGGAGTAGCTGTCAAATGGCTGGGTTAGGCATCTGCTCATCCTGGAACTGCACAAAGGGCAGGACAAATGGAGAACTGTTATTTCCCTCTTACCTCCATGAGAATCCCTGTGTAAGGAAGAACTAGGAAGGGCTACATGGAAATACTCTTTTTCTGCCAGTTTAGATTTTCAGTCAAAAGACTGGAGCGAAAAGGAAGGGAAAAGCCACAACATCTACAGATGTTCTCAGTAAACAGTGAATTGGCTTCATTTGGGTTTGAAAGAGTAGTGGTTGGTTAACCCCCTTTGGTGCTGTTCCTGTCTTTCAGCTGATCACAGACACCTTCAACCATCACAACAAACTGGCCCAGAAGGAACGGAAGGAGAAGAAGGCTCGTCAGGAGGCAGAGCGGCGTGAAAAGTCAGAGCGAGCTGCAAAGCTTGCTAAGGAAAAGCAAGAAGCAAACGAGCCAAGGATTAAGGAACTTACAGATGAGGAAGCAGAAAGGCTGCAGCTGGAAATCAACCAGGTAAAAGCGAGGTCTGGTGCCTTCAGGTACCATTTGGGTCATTTTCACTGGCCTGCATGTAGTTCTGGTAGCAGTGAGGGCTTAAAATGGCTCAGACTTGTTCCGTTGCAGTGTCAGCTGTCAGCCTGGGCTCAACTGTTGCATTGTAGCAACAACATCTGCTACAGTCATCCAAAGCTGTGAGGACCAAGGGAATCTTCCCCTTAGCAGCACTGCTTTCCTGTAACACTGTTCTAAGGGCTAAAATTTCTTCAGTGCAGGTCTTCAGTCCTGCTCTGTGGTTTCAGCTGAAGAGGTTGAGGCCACCTAGTGTCAGATCAGCAAGTAACACAAGGTGCCAACGTTTGGCTGAGGGTGTTTGTTCTCTTTTTAAGCAGAAGAAAGAGGCACAAGGACAGGTTAACAGTGTCCCAGTGAAACCCTCGGAGGAAGAAGGTGACTCTTCAGATTCTAACAAACAGGTAAAGCTCATTTAGGGGCTTTATTTTAGGCTGAGAGAAAAAAGTTTCTGGACAACCCTGGAAACCTCTTTGAATGGGAGGGGTGTGCCCAGTCTGGCATTCTCTAAGAATCACACACTTAATTCCACACTTTACACCTTAAATTGTTGCTTAGGAAACAGATGATGAAGAGGAAGATGAGAAGGACAAAGGAAAACTTAAACCCAATTCTGGCAATGGAGCTGACCTTCCAAATTACAGATGGACACAGACCCTTTCAGAACTCGATGTAAGTGTTGCCTTAGTCCCAGGATCTGAGGAATCTGAGATAGGGACTAAGAGCAGGTGCTCTAGGAACAGTGGAGTCAATGCCCTGGATCTCAGCTATCTGTGGGACACTCTTAGTTGTACTTAGCAGCATTTCAGTAGCTGGGAGAGAGCTTGGCAACTAAACCAGATTCCCCAGAAGCTGTAGTTAACTTTACCAAACCATGGTCTTGTTTTAGCAAGACATTAAAATCTGCTTCCCTTTTATGGTTCCTTTGAATTATTGGCCATCTTGTTGCCAAACTTACTCTTGCATTCTTTTACCTCCCACTCACTCAGTACCCCGAGGAAAATATTCCATGTTCTGTCTTACTCTGATGAAACCAAGGCAGAAAGTCTTAGAACAGTAGCATGAGAGGGTGAGGAGAGACTTCACTGCTCAGCTCCTGAAATTTGCTCTTTGTCTCTTCCAGCTGGCCATCCCTTTCAAGGTGAACTTCAGGTTGAAGGGGAAGGACATGGTGGTGGATATCCAGAGACGGCGCCTCAAAGTTGGCCTGAAGGGCCATTCGCCTGTCATTGATGGAGAGCTTTTCAATGAAGTGAAGGTGGAGGAGAGCTCTTGGCTGATTGAAGATGGCAAAACAGTCACTGTGCACCTGGAGAAGGTAAAGCAGAATGAACTGGGGAGGATTCAGACTTGTCTGCCTCTTCCCTGAAATTAGAGTCTGACAAAACCTGTGAAAGCCCTGGGCTTTGTCAGCTGAAACAAGAGCCATGCTTATCCTTGGTACCTGGTCAGGGCTACTGCTGGAAGTGGGGTTTTGCAGGTTCCCCCTGTCTTCAGCCTGACTTCATGCTAGTCCAGGATATCACATTGCTCAGCTGGAAGGAGATCAGTCATTTTAAAGTTGTGCCTTAATGGAATAATGCCATGTTTTGACATCTGTTAGTGACATGAAAACCCAAGGACAGACACTATTATTATTGTGTCCCTTCTGGGCCTCTCCAGGCAATTTGATTGTAATCCCATTTATGTCATGCCAAAGGTGACATCTGACATGCTCTCAAGTTTCCCAGTTGTGGAAATTCAGGCTACCTAAAGTGGTTTGGAATGAAAGCTGTACCCTTTATCCATGTTCAGATTTTCCCTGTGACTGAGGCATAAAATTCCTAGAGCAAGCCCAGGAGAAATAAAATACTTTTGCTACTTCATCCTTCAGATCAACAAGATGGAATGGTGGAACAAACTCGTCTCCACAGACCCAGAAATCAACACCAAGAAAATTAATCCAGAGAACTCAAAGGTAAGAACTCCCTTTGTTCTACTGAATGGAGCCTTCTCTTACATGAACTTAAGTGCTTCCAAAACTCCAAGTGAATGAAGCTGAGTTTATAAATTAGTGTCTGTATAAGTATTTCTGCAGCCTGTGCTCACAGCAAAGCACAACGTCAGTGTGTAGGATCATTAGGATTTTCAAGGACCTTAAGATCATCAAGTTCCAACCCTGTGCCACAGGCAGGGACACCTTCCACTAGAGCAGCTTGCTCCAAGCCCTGTCCAATCTGGCCTTGAACGTTGCCAGGGATGGGGCAGCCACAGCTTATTTGGGCAACCTGTATTTGTCACCTCAGTGTATTCAGGTTCTCTGCAAGCAGGGTGTATGTTTAGGTTGAGAAAAGTTATTCCACTTTTAATTAAAGCCTGTGCTTGTAGTTGTCAGACCTGGACAGCGAAACTCGCAGTATGGTGGAGAAAATGATGTATGATCAGCGGCAGAAATCCATGGGCCTCCCCACATCTGATGAACAGAAGAAGCAAGACATCTTGAAAAAGTGAGTAGACCTCATTCATTTGTGGAGTTTCCCTTCCCCAAGCTCCTCTCCTCTTCCTCTTTGACACAAATACATGAGCAGAAAGCAGGTTGGCCTTCAATCCTACCTGTGTTCACATCTGCAGTTACGTAGGCATTGAATTGTTGGCCAGCCACCAGTGTCTATAAAAGCCCCTGGGGGTAGAAAGCATAACGGGAAATTCTGGGAATAGCCTAGCTCTGGAATTACCCTAATCTGCTTTCAAGTCCAGAAAGCATGTTAGGGACTGGAGGTCCCATCTCTACTGAACTTTAACATGATCTCGATTGTTTTCTAATCTCCCTCTTCTCCATAGCCCAGATAATCTCCCCTCCCTGCAGACTTGCCACCAGAATGCTGTCTCCAAGCCAATAGCACTTTTATGTCTTTATTGCCCTGTTTGGCATAAATGCACCTTGGCAGGGAGGTTACTTACAGATCTCCCAAGGCCATGTGGGGAGGTGTGGAGGCAATTCTGGGTCAAGCAACTTCTTCAGCAAGTACAGACCCACAGCTTAGGTTGGAAGGAGGATCGGTGTCGCAGGCCAGACTCCTCTTCTTCCTTAGCTTGTCTGTAGTGGCAGAAGCTTTGCTCTGATCAGTGCCCTGAGGTACAGCATGGGGTGAAGCTGCTTTGGAGCAGAGGCCACACACACTTCCTTAGTGCCTGTGTGTTTAGTGGAGTGGGAGGTAGCCCTGTCCTGCTGGGAAGTCCACATGCAGGATGCCTTGCTGGCAAGGTCACTCGTTCAGTGCTCTGGAGCTGGGTAGGTTGGCTGGCAAAGAGCAGAGAGGACATTTAGATGTTGTTCAGGCCAAAGCAGACTCAGTGACACCCAGGTGGGTCCTAATCTCTGCCTGTGAAGCCCATCTGGCTGCTAAAAACAGACACTGTTCTCGCAGCACCTATTTCCATGGAAGTGGAAAGTGGAAATGCTGTGGTGGTGTTTCAGGGGAAACCATGAGATGAGAGCACGGAGGAAGACAGAGGCCTGCCCTTACTTTATGCATCTCCATCTGGTCCTGTGTTGTGTCCCTTGGTGAACTGCAGAGCAGAGGAGAAAGCCAGGAGCTTCTCCGTGCACTCTTTACTCCTGATCACGCAGAGGCACAGTGTATTGTTCTCAGAACCTTCTGATGTGGCAACCTGAGTCCAAATACTCCTATCTGCTGGCATTGATGTGAAATCAGGTTGCACCTAGCCGGAAACCAGGTTTCTCTGGTCATGTTCTTCATGAGTTTTCACTGTCATAGCACTGGAGATACTCCCCATGTCCCCAGGAATGCTTAAGTTAACAAGTTTGATCTTAAATCATAATCTGCTCTCACAATCTCCCCTCTGCCCTGCAATCTCTCGTTCCTGCTACGTGTCTGTCTGAGAGGTAACAGCTAAAGAGTATGTGTTTGATAATTAATAGCTTCCCTGTGTCTGGACTTGCTGACCTTAATGGCTGGTAGGATTTGTGATACCATTGACCTGAGGAAAAAGGTTGTAGTGTGGGACTGTCCCCTAAGGAGCTCAGCAGAACAGTCCCTGCCCTGCAGGGTGTGGGGACAAAGCAAACTTGACAGTGCAGGAAGTAGGGATGCCTTTTGTCCTCCCGGCAGCCAAGCTGTTCTGTGGCTCCTGCTGACTCATGCTCTTTCTTTGTTTTCCTTGCAGGTTCATGGAACAGCATCCAGAAATGGACTTTTCAAAAGCTAAATTCAACTGAGCCCTCCCCTTCTCCCCCCTCTTTCAGTCATCCCATTGAGTGGGGCAGGATACGTATTGCTGGACATCCCTTACCTTGGGCGAGTAGACACTTGAGCATCCCCACCCGAGCTTGCAGTGGAGGCAGCTTCACAAAGTCATCCTCAGTTGTCCTGTGTTGAGCAGAACACAAGGCTGCAGCAGCTCCAGCCGAAACCATCTGAGACACTTCCCAAAGGGCAGTTAAGAGAGAAGGAGGGGATAGAGCAAAAAGGGAGTTAGAGCAACAGGAGCCAGAGTCGAGAGGTTCTGGGACATACCCTTGATATATCACTTAGCTTTGTCTCCTGGCTCTTCCGAGCTGCTCATGCACTCTTTGCCATTGCAGTTTGGCAGTAGGTACTCCTGAGTTTTTACTCCCTTCTTATCAGCTTCCTGCTTTTCTGTGAAAACAAGGGCCAGTTTAGTTTGTAAATTCTCCTTCTGCCTCCTTGGGAAGGGAAAACACCAGTCTAAAACCACCAGCTATTGCAGTGGAGACACACTCTGCTCCTCCTTTGCTGCTGCTTCTAGGCTGGAGGGGTTGATCTGCTGCCTTATGGTAAGGGAAGGCTGGGGAGCCTGTGGCTGTGGGCAGGGGAGGGGATGGGGGGCTGTTCTTGCTGGGACTGTGTCTCCTACCTCTTTCCTAAGAGCCTCTTCCCTTGCTGACTGCTGACAGGCACTGCTGTTTCCTGAGCTCCTGCTGCCGAGTGGCATTTCTCTGCATGTTCATATCGTGTTCAACCGCAGTGCAACATAAAGGAAAAAATGTGGCTTATTTCCAAGTAGAGTGCGTGGTTTCTCCTGCAGGGGTGTGAGCAGGGAGGGGGCAATGCCTCCAGGCTCCCTGCTCTGGACTGTGGTGCCTGCCTGGCCAAGGAGAGACAGTTGGAACCTCGTGTCTTGCTCCTGAGTGCTGATGAACTCCAGGCTCCACTTAAACACGAGGCTGACCAAGCCCTACTCTCCACGTAGCAGCACATGACTGTGCTGAGGAAGCCACCCTTGCCCCAGGTCTCCTTTATGATGAGCTAACAAGGAAAGTCCTTTGCAGGCTACCCCAGATCCCTGCTGCTGTGGTTCTTGTCTCTGCCTCCCTGAAACATTTCCACCTCCAGCCAGAGGGAGTGGGCACAAACGGCTGGAAAACCGGCTTGGGCGAAGTCCAGCCTGGCACTGCACCTGCCTGCTTGGGTTTAGGGCTTTTTTCTACACAATAGGACCTTGTCTGCATTTAATCTCCCGGTTTTATAGCCTCTTGGGATCAAAACAGCACCCACCCAGTGGAGTAGTGACCTTGTGGGTGAGGAAGGACCCAGGCTGGGGTGGCTGCCGTTGGGATCCTTGTGACTGTTCATCTGACAACTGCCTGTGCTTTGGCCGTGATAAAGCAGCGCCTTGGAGGTGCTTTGGCCTGGGGTGAGGGTACCTGGCAGTGTCTGGGCTCCACTGTGGTGTGGGTGAGCTGGCAGGGGTGTGATGAGTTTCACCCTGTTCTCAGCTATGTCAAAACACTGCTGCTGCTCCCTTGTGCAGCTGGAGATCAAGGGGAGCCGGCTGGGCTCTGTCCCTGCAGCAGGATCCAGGACTGTAAACGGGGCCAGTTCTACACTCTCACAGTTCATGGCAGCACCCTGAGCCCAGCCTGAGCTTTGTTACTTCCCCTTCACCACCTCAGCCCTGTAACCAGCACCAGAAACCCTGAGCCTGACCTGATCTGCTCGCTGGCATGAATCAGCGGGTGGCAGGTACATGGCCTTGGGGTGCCTGTGCTGCTTGTGGAGCTCATTCCGTGTCACCAAACCCAAAACCTCAGGTCCTCAGCCCCTGCAGGGTCGTGGCTCATGGTGTGTTCAGCAGGGGTCAGGGTAATGGCATCTGTGACAATCCACATCTGCCCCTTCAGGCTGCAGGCTGGGAAGCACCTGAGAGCAGACAGAGTGAAGACAAGGAAGAAGCAGTGGCAGGAGCCCCAGAGGAAGCAGAGAGGGAGGGTTTGGGGGTAAAGGAATGTCATCTGGCCTTCCAGGCAGGCCAAGGGAAAGGCAAACAGGGCCCTCACTGTGGCTCCAGACCCGCAGCAGGTGAATGCCCGGCGCTGTGTTTGTGATCCCAGGTTGATCCCAGCACTACCCCTGGACTTCAACCCTTCCAGCCAGCGGAACAGAAGGTGTTTCTCCTGATGGCCTTGTGGTCTGCAAACATCCAGCTGCCACTGACCTTCCCCCAGGCCAAGGGGAATCCAAAGCACCCTTTTGCTTCCGAAGGACAGTTTTCCCTGGAATAAATCATGCCAGGCAGGACAGCTCTGGTCTGAGAAGCTGCAGAAGTGGTTTAAAGCACGGCAAGCCCCATCTCAGTCTGAGTTACTGGAGACCACAGCAGGGAAACACTGAGCACCACTGGAAACCCAGCCCTGCAAATCCATCCTCATCTCTGCTGGCATCTTCCCTGCCTAAGGCCCAGCAGAGCGGGGAAGGTCCCTTTGCTTTCCTACACCCAAGTCACCTGGAGAAGCCGTTTGGGTGCTGCCACCCGCCGGAGCCGCAGCAGAGCACAGCCCAGAGCTCCTCCAGTGGCCTGGCCCCTTCACACCTGCTGTAAGAGCAATCCCTTGAAGGGCTGCAGGCTCTGCAGAGGATGTTCCATATGGTAAAGGGTTCTCCCAGTCTTTCCTTTTGCTCTCCAGCAGCTCTTGGCTTAGCTTCTCAATGACCACTGCAGATCAGACCGTTTGGGGAACAGCCCAGACTGCTTTGGAAAGAACAACGAAACAGCAAAGCCCCAGTGAGGGAAACAGAGGCACTGGCTACTGAGCATCACCACTTACTTTGAGGAGAAGCCCCAGCTCCTCTGCTACCGCCAAGGCTGTAAAGAATCAGTGTCAATCCATCCACTTTCTAACTCCTAAACACACTAAAATCAATAGTGCAGGGTGTAAAAGGGAGATGGATTGATTTCTTTAGCACTCAAAGAACCGTTCCCAGCAGTTACTGATCCTGACAGGGGGTTCCTTGGGCTGCTCAGTACATTGGATCTTACTGAAGCCACTAAAGAGCAGCACAGCCATGGCATGGTGAGGACACCGAGTCTCTGGAGAGTCTGCTGCCAAAACCAAGCCCAATAAAACTCAAGCAACGTCTTCAGGAAAAGAAAGGTGCTGAGTCAGGTTCCCAGAAGGAAGTACTGGGGTGGAAAGCGTCCGTTCACATGCACACAGCCGGGTAAAGCCCGCTTGTGCTTGTAAGATCCCCACTTGGGCAACCAACCCCTGCCAGGTCCCTGCAGAACACTCAACAGAGCAAAACCCCCACAGCAGCAGCCCAGGCAGCTTGGTCACCACAAACACAACCTTCAGCAGACAAAACCCCGCTGTGGGTTCATTCCGTGTGTGGCTGGGAGCGAGAAACCCCACGGTCCACGCAGTGAACTCGGAAGCAGGAGAGCTGGCCACAGCGTTGTAGTTTGAAACGCAAAGCTTGCCGGTGTTACCAGGAATTGCAGTGATCCCATAGCAGCAGTTTGGCAGCAGTGTTCTGGGGCAGGGGATGAGCTGAGAGCAGAGCTGTACTGAGCAGGGGTTAGACTCGGATTCCTCAGGAACAGCCTCTTCCCAAGGATTTGATGGGCCTGAGAGAAGCAGAAGCAACGCTGTGTGCTACAGCTCCTCAGTCACTTTGGTCACTGCAATGAGTGCTGAGGGCAGACATCCTGCTTCCAGGAAAAGCACTGGAGGGGGTTAGAAAGGAAGGGCAGGCAGAGGGCAGGAAAGTGTGGCCCAGGCTTGTCCAGGGAGCTAGCAGGGAAGTTTAGGAGCAGATGGGGACATGGCCACATCCCCACACAGGCTGCTAGAGGTGGACCAGCAAGCTGCTGCCGGCAGCCTTTGCTCCATGTCCCTGGGGCCCCAAGCAGCTGGTTCAAGGGCTCCAGGCACAGTATCTCCTCTGGAGACCTGTCTCAGAGAGAAAGCAGCATTACCTGGTTATGGCTTTGAAATCCTTCCAGGAAACACATCTCACACAAGTGCAGTGGGCTGTGCCTGGTGCCTAAGGGTGGACTGGTTTAAGAGAAGCAGGATAGAACAGGCAGGGGACAGTGTGCAGGACTCAGGTTTGGGGTTAAGTCTTCTGCCTGTCTGCATGGACCAAAGAAGTCCTCAACAGACTACACTTAAGGAAAACAAAAAAGGGGTTAATGCCAATCCTTCACCCCATCCACCCTCTTCTGCCTGGAGATGTCCTATACACCAAGGGGAAAAAACCCACCACAACCACCTCCCTGTGTCCTCTGCCCACGGAGGGGGAGAGGAGGTCAGTGCCAGGGAATGGGGCTCTGCAGGTCATCAGCTCAGATCCTGCAGTGAAATCAGTGCAAAACTGGTCACAGGGGCAGTGAGTGAGCCAACCTCCCCCCTGCAAGCAGATCCATCCAGCCCAGCAGCCACTCCAGAGCCTCTATTAATGCCTGAGCTCAGTTCCAGCATCACCTCTCAGGGAAGGTCCAAGTTTCCCTGTGTGCAAACAGGCACTTCCCAGCAGCTCCTTTATTTGCCCCCAGCTTCCCCGCGTGCACCAGCCCACAACGTTCAGCCTCTGAACAATCAATCCCCCTGGGCACGCACTGCCCAATGGACAGTTACCTTTGTCCATGTGCTGCTGGGAAAGCAGGGACCAGCAATGCTCCTGGCCTGGCCCAGGCTTCCCCCGGCCTGCTGCCAGCAGGAATGCAAGAGACACAGCACAGGTAAAGAGCACATCGTTCTGCTTTATAAAAATGACCAAATCAGACATATAAGGCCAAGGAGTGCAAAAGAATCCCGTAAGACACCACAGGGGCACCAGCTTCAGGGACCATCCAGTTGAGAGTCTTCCTCTTGGTGGGGTTTTGGGGGGTGGGGGGGGTTTGCAAGCTTAATCCATCCACATTCACTCTTCATACAAAGACTAAACATGAAAAACGTGCTCTTGCATCTGTAATGGCGATTGGCAGCTCTTTGCAAGTCCATCCTCAGCCCTCGTCTCCACAGCTCAGCGCAGAGCACAGAGCTGCATGTCAGCGTGACCCATGCTTGATGCCTCAGTGCACACGTTGAAGTAAACTGGTCCAAACACAGACGTACAAATCCATTCAGAAGCAGGAAGCCAAAAGGGGTCCGTTCAGTAGCATTTGGAAGGAGGCGACCAAACACAGCTCCTCTGGGAGTCCTGGCCTGGCTTCAGGGCTCCTGCTTGCATCAATGGGGTTCTTCACAACCCAACAAAGCAGGGAGGGGAAGGCAAATCCAAGTCTCAGTCTCTCCCCTACATTTTCAAAGGCTCTCTCCGTCAGCGTCCCCAGGTGTGGGCTTGGTCACGTCCATGAGTTAGGAAGGCATGCTCAGGAATGAGCAGGTCACAAAACCAGGCTCCAACAGGCACTTGAACCATTTCAAAGGGATCTGGCTGGTTAAATAAGCCTGGCTGCTCATGGGAGGAATTAAATCCTTTCCCTCCCTAGCAAACCATTTGAAAAGTAATCACAGGCTAGGAAATAAAGGCACGGTTTAGTTCAAGTCAGGCACAAAACCATGGTCCACACCAAAGCACGGGGGCTATTTTGGTTTCCCTCTCCCCCAGAAACCAGTGGGTGCATTTATGCCATGGCTGGTAAACACAGCTGAAGTGTTTTCTGCTCACGTCCAAGGGCACCTGAACGGACAAACAAGTCCCATGGCTTCACCTTGTTTGCTTTCTGATAAACATCCAAGTGGTAACAGCAGTAAGATAGAGCTTCCTCCTGCTGCAACGCCGCAGCCCTCAAGGCCAGCTGGCACTGTGCCCTCGGGGTGGCAATGCCCCATCTCCTGGCTTCTGAGCAGCTGGAGCGGAGCAAAGGGAAGGAGAAGGCATGGAAGGGCAGGTCCTCATGGACCCCTGGAGACCCCCTGAGGGGATGCTTTTCTCTCAAAGCAAGAATAGGCAAACAGCCCTATTCCTAACTACAAAACCCATTCAAAATGAACCAACTTTCCCTCTGCTGCCATATCCCAAGTGCAAGGCTGGCCCAGCAGCCAGTGTGAATGCCAGGCAGAGGGCTGGGCAGATGAGTGAGGAAGAGCTGACAGGTCAACCCATACCTGGCAGTGACTGCAGCACTGACCCCCGTGGTCTCCTTGAGAAAGGGGATGCCTGTGCGGGCATCCCACCCCTCTGTGACTGGCACTATCTCAGGAGACACCCCAAGAGGCCAGAGATTAAATGAACCACGTTACCTGAACCTTCTCATAAGTGCAGCAGATGATGACACCACTAAGGGTGGTCAGTGGAGAAAAAGGCAGACCTGGCTTCTGCAAGCACCATGGATAAAGGATTTAAATGGTTTTGGGACTCACCCAGCAACTTTAAATAGAGATTTGGGTCCCTGGAGAGCAAGTGCTCGGTCCTCAACTCAGGATCAGCACAAACACAGAGACATCACCCAGTTCTTCCCTACCCAAACTGAGTTCTGCAATGCCAGAAAGCAAGAATTGGGCAACAGATCCTCAAAAGCAGAGGAAAAGGGCTGGGCCACAGAGGTTGTTGAAGCTAAACATGAATTATGGAAATCACAAAGGCACAAGTTATTTGATACTTCCTTGTCCGTCATCTCTTCCCTGGGCACACGTTTCACCTGCCAGGTTCATTAGCTCCACAGTTCACTTCCTTGATGTTCTATATTGTCCAAGAAAACACAAAAATCCTGTGAAATCTAGAGAGCAGGAGAAATTTGGCTTCAACCAAGGATCAGGGTGGACTGGGGGGAAAAAGTAAGTGGCATAGCACACTCCATATTGAAAGAGGAGAAAACTGATAGCAGCAGAGCCTCGGAATGCCTGCCTGCTGCTTGGGTCCTTTTCCTTAACAATACACCTGAAGCAGAGGTGCCCCGGATGAGTCAGTCTCTGTGTCTTGGAAAGAGGAATCTCTGCTTGTTGGAGAGCCTTGGAGAGGAAAAAGAGAGGGTGACATTAGACAGCGTGAACTGTAGCAGCCTGGCAGTTAGGCAAGCATCTGCCACAAAGGCTTTGTGTATCATGAGGGAGGAGAAAGCCACACAAAGCCCACAGGCAGGGAACAACCCTGCCTGTATTGTAGCCATCTCCTAGGACAGATCTGTTATTATGCATGAGAAAACTTGTCTTTTAGCCCTGGGCTGCTCTGTGGAGTGGAGCATGTAATGCCGGGAGGATCAGAGCTCAGGGGACAGCCCATCACCCTGCCCTGCTTCTCTTTTGCACAGTTCCTTTTGTTCCCAGTGTAACCCAGCTGTGACCTTAGCCAGTCACACCCCAAATACAGCCCCACAGACACCCCAGGACAGAAAGCTCTCAGGCCAAGCATCGTGCATGGACAGAGATCACTCCAGACTTGGGTTCCATTCTTTTCCAGCACCCACCGACCCAAGCAGTCTTCTGAGCTCCTTTCATGCCCAAAGCTCAAGAGAACTACTCTCCTTATGGTAACCTAAAGAGACAGGTGTCAGCCCAGCCTTTGGGCGTGAAAATTGAGGGATGGTGTAACATGGGAGATCCAGGGCATTCCTCTCACTCCTGTGATGCATATCCGCAATGAAGAACCCTGGCCAGGTATGTTACCTGCACTGCTGTGTCGCCTCATGTTCCTGGCTATCACATCTGCTGATGTTTCTTCAGATATCTGCACGTCCAGATCTGGAATGAAAGCCAAGAGGGGCTGAGACAGGGAAGAATGGGCAGCTGTGACTCAAGACTGATCCCAGCCAGGGAATACACAGGGCTCAACTTGGAAGGCACCACCCTCAGGTAATAGGAGAGGTAAAGTCCCATTGATTGCTTCCACCATTGTCTTGGTAATCTGAGCTTTGTAGTTCTTAAACACCAGGAAGCAACAGCAGCCTTAGTGCTAAACCACCCGGTTTCCTCCTCCGTTATTTCTGGACCTCTCCTTAACCCCCACGCTGAGCTTTCCAAGGTCTCTCTTACAAGCTATTCTGGAGGTCAGTGCTCCAGACCAGGAGGAAAGCATCCCTCAAACAGCCAGGAAGCACTTACGCTGTGGCAGCAGCCCTTCCCTCCTCTCTGCAGGGATATTTACTGTCAGCTCCTCACCCACTGTGTGGAGGAAGTCCCAGCTCCAAGGAGGCTCCCAGTCACAGTATAGTCTAAGGGTGGCATTAGCAAAGAGCACTGGTAGCTCACGCGAAAGAGGCAGCTGAGTAACTGGACATCCTCAGGCACAAGCCAGCTCGTCTGGTCATACCAGTTAAGTTTGACTCAGTCTTTCTGCCCAGCTTAGAGGTGAGGAGGAAAGCAGAATCACTGCAGTAGCAGCAGAACTTCTATTGCTCAGCACAAACTTCCTTGACAGTGAAAGATACTATCTAGAAAGCCCCAACACAATGACTGGTGAGAAGCAGAGATCTCCAGTAATACAGAAGGAGCTCCATTCACACATCCCAGGAAAAAAAGCCCAGCCTGAAGACAGGCACCAGCCTTCATTTCTGTTCCATTGTCACATCTCCATGGCTTTGATAAAATCAAAAGCCTTCCAGTATCTACAGGGGCCAACAAGAAAGCTGGAGAGGAACTTCTTGAAAGGGAATGTAAGGACAGGAGAAGGGGGAATGGCTTTAACCTGCCAGAAGGGAGATTGAGATGAGCTCTTAGGCAGAAGCTCTTCCCTGTGAGGGTGCTGAGGCGCTGGCACAGGGTGCCCAGAGAAGCTGGGGCTGCCCCATCCCTGGCAGTGTTCAAGGCCAGGTTGGACACAGGGACTTGGAGCAAGCTGCTCTAGTGGAAGGTGTCCCTGCCCATGGCAGGGGTTGGAGCTGGAGGAGCTTTAAGGTCCCTTCCAGCCCAAACTACTCTGTGATTCCATATAAATAACCCTCTTGTTCTGAAGCAGTAGCACCAGGAAAGCCACACGTACCATCCTGGCTGATGACCATGGACTCCAGCATGGTTTCATTCCCGCTGTCTGGTGCGTTGCCTCTGCTGGACTTCTCCTCATGGCTCTGGCTGGCTGGGATAGAGATATGGGGCCGGACTCTGCTTTTCCGGGTGCTGATGCGAATGATGCCTCGGACCAGCCTGCATTCAGCATCCTGCTCATCCAGGTTGTAGTCCTGAGTTATGCTATTGATGAGGTCTGAGATCTTGTTGGTCTTCTCCAGGAAGACAGTGTCTGATGTGCATTTGGCCAGCTCATCGATCTGGTGGACGCTGAAGAGCTCCGTCAGCTTCTTGAAGATCAGGACATCAATCTCCCTGCTGGACATGGAGCCATTCAGCTCGCTGATGTCCAGGTCAGACTCGTGGAAGGAATAATACTCCTCTGAACTCCGGTGGCTGCTGGGGAGGGGTGGCTTTTCTATGCTGTTCCTGAAGGGCTTCTCTGGCAGCAGCTCTTTGCAGCACGAATCTGATTCCAGGTGGTGGCTGGGGCTCCTATTTTGATAGACAGGAATGCCCTTCAGTTTCACATCTGGGTAACTGAAACTGCTACCCATGCTGGACTTTTTGATCTGGTTCCCATTTTTCTCAGTGGGAGAGACGTTGGCAGGGCTGTTTGGCAGTCGCCCATTATAATCTCCATTCTTTCCATCATCGGTGGAGGTCTCAGTGGGCCCTGGATAGGGGATACAGACACTGCAGTCCTGAAAGCAGCCCCCACAGGTCACTATACAACAGAAAACAGCCTTGTATGTGTTCCAGGCCTGAGACAGAGAGGAACAGCAAAAGCTCTGGTTTGGGGGAGCCTCTGCTGTACCAGAAATAAAGGTAATCGTTTCTGCCTCTCTCCCATTGGAGTCTTTGAGATCAGCTTTGCGAGCTTTCCTATCCCGCATCTGCTGGGCTCTGCTGCGGCCCTGTTTGATTTCAGGTGTAGAGCCACTGAACACCTCCAAACTGACATCTGCCTCCTTGGATGCCCTGGTCCGCAGGGGCACAGCCTCCTGGTAGGACTGGTTCAGCTGGCGGTGGCTGTTCAGCTCGTGGGGGAGTCCTGTTTTCCGGCCCAGCATGGCTCACTGCTCAGGCACCTGCAGAACAAGGAGGTCTCAAGTCAAACAAAGGATTCATCACCAGTTTCACCTTAGCAAGCTGCTGATCAACAGAGAAGAACCCAACATTTAGATTCAGTGATTCCCCAATTTGATAGTCCCATTATTTGCACAAGTATTTTGCACTAGGATTCACACTGCTCTCACTTGCACAGGGAGGGGATCCAGCCTGTGTTTCAGGGTTCTCCAACCATTCAACTTTGCTGCTTCCTTTCAGGAGATGCTTCAATCAAAAGAGCTGTTTTAAAAGGACTGTTTTTAAGACATCAAAATCCCTGTATCCTTCAGAAGAGGTTTCCTCCATGCAGCTGGAAGACTCAGGCTCCAGAGCAGTAAATGAGCATCACAGCCATAGGTGGAGCCAGTTGACAGGCTCCAGAGGGAAAGTATCTTCTTTTAAACAACTTCCCCTTCGTCTTGCATTCTTTAGGATTAAACTGGGCCCTGACAGTGCCTATCCATTTCAAAACACACCATGCCCAGGAGGAGATGACAAGCAATCAATCATTATGCAAGCTGCCAATTCAGACTCCAAATTATTCAATGCTATTTAGAGGGTTTAGCAATAGCAGCGTTACTAACACTAATGTTTTTTGCTAGTCATGCTAAGGCCAAGTTATGCCAAAGGCTTTCCTACGAAAACTGTCTTCTTCTGGATTAAAGAGAAAATCTTGTCATCAAGTCACTCTCAAATCAAGCCTCACAGGAGCAAAACCTTCACAAAGCCCTACTACAGACACCCTACCAGCAGCCTACGTGCTCAACCATTCTCACTGACTAACACAACAGCCCCAGCTCTGCACACAGGAGTAAACTGTGTTTGCACACTGTCACACTTGAGCTCCACACATCCATCAAGCAGAGCTTGGCACATTTTATCTCCCTTTATGAAGGAAGCTCAGCACTGGGTGGTGGAGAGGAAAGTCGCATCAAGGCTGTCACCCTCCACTACTCCTATTGCAGCTGCTTTTAGCCCAGACTGTGATGGGGCCCTAAACTGCCCACGGTTTCTAAGCCTCTTGGCTAACACTGCTTTCACCCCCAAGAGATCCTTTTAAATCCTCATTAGGCTAATTAATAAGCAGTGAAAGCCCAGCCATAGCTTAAGCAGTTTTGGACTTTCCCTGCTGTTCTACTATGCACTTTCTTAGGGCATCCTAAGCATGAATATATACCTCTATCCTATCCTGTTAGAGTACTGCCTCCTTTGCCCTTCTTAAAAACAAATAGTTGTGTTTTCCACACACAGAAGCAGGCCCAGAGTGAAAGTCAGGCAGTTACAGCACACCACTGCTTTCCAGGAATGCTTTGGCTCCATTAGCTTACAAAAATCCATAAGCAATGCATGTCCCAGGAGCTCCTTCTGCACATTCCTGGACAATATGTTAAATATAAAAGCCCCAGACACTCCAATTTCACTGCTGAGCAGGCAGAGCTCCCCCGACTGAGCATCAGTGGAGAGTTTTGATTGCTTTCACTTAGGAACAGGGCTTTTACCTCAGCTTCATCAGTACTGTAATGCAGTTTAAAATGCTCTTAATAGCATGGCCTCATCAGATTTTAATGCATGCACTGCACAGTAACAACCACTTATATAACAATATATAACATCCTGACATTTCAGAGCATCTCTGACACAGGGAGGAGCATTATCGCAGCTCTGCAGAAAGACACCTGCAGGCACAGAGATTAAACCTCTTGCCTGCCATTGCACAAACCCCCGGTGGCATCAGGCATCAGAGACGCCTCCGGTCCTGAGCACTGAGCTCGCCCCGTTCCCTCCCCTTCTCAGCTCAGGCTGCTGTGACCACCAGCTCACACCTTGGAGGAGCTCCCCAGGAGCACAGACAAGACACAGCACCTCGATCCAGCGGCAAGGGACTGGTCTGAAACCTGGAGCCAGCTGCCTAACACAGCCCTAAAGAAAAGCTCTGACTGAACCCCATGGCCGAGCTGATACTCACAAGACGGGTGGGAGCTTTCTCTGGTCTCACACAGGTACCAGGTGTGGAAAGTGAAGATCCCCCTAAAGAACTTGAGCATCTGCTTCAGAAGAACGAGGAGTTTGTGCATCTATGAGTTAGCCGGGGTCTAAGATCTTCATTGTTCAGAGGACAGGGTTTCCTTTGAGAGTTTGGAAAAAGCTAAATTAAGTAGTGAATCTACTTAACAAGGTCACATCGGTTTGCCAATAGCCACACTGCCGTTGTTGTTAGGGACTAGGGAAGCAAGAACAGTAACTGAGGTACCTAAATGCAGGATACACGACCCAGCTTATCATAAGTAGATGGAAGCATCAAGAAGTGGTTTCTAAACAGCCTTGCCAGATGCCAAAAGCCACCCCATAAAGCTCTCAGACCCCTGGCACCGGGCAGCAATAGAGACCCTGGCCTAGAGGAACACGGAGCTGGCTTCTTCGCTGTGCTGCTGCACCCTCTCAGCTGAGCCTACCTAGGATACAAACAGCCCAGACAAGGAACTGCCTCTTGCCAAACGCTCCCCGGCACCCCCGGCCCAAAGCACCTCCTGTTCCAGCTGACAACAGGACTCCACTTCGGTGCTGCCCCTTCCTCCTCACTAAGGGAGCACTGCGGGGAGGGGTAGCCCCGCCTGGGCCCCCAAGCGGAGGCTGCTCTGCCCTCTCTGCGCCCCCGACATCCTCCAGACGGTGGATTTTGGGGAGAGGAGAAGCCGGCAGCAGAGAACAGCGGGTGGGGGAGGGGGAGCCTCCCGTCCCCGCCGCGCTCCCCATCAAGGTATCAGCTCTCCAAAGCCAAGCCGACCCCAGGAGGGACCAGAGAGACCCAGCACCCCCCGGCAGAGCTCCTACCGACACCAGCCTCGCAGGGCGAGGGCCGGGAAGGCCCCAGAGCAGGGAGGGGATCAGAGCGGGGCGAAGGGGGGGGGAACAACGACAGCACCGGGGCGCTGGGGGGGTGTCCCTCAGCCGCCAGCCTCCCCGCCCCGGGGCGCACGGAGACGGAGAACCCGCTCTTGGCGGAGGGGGAGGCAACGGGGGTGCCCGCCCCTCCCGGCCGCGGCCTCCTGCTGCTGCCCCCGGGCCCAGGGCGGGCGGCCCCGCCGGGGGAAGCGCCGAGCGGCGGCGGGGTTGGGGCCGGGGCTGGGGTTGGGGCCGCGGCCGGGGTCGGGACCGGGGCCGGGGTTGGGGTTGGGGTCGCGGCCGGGGCCCGGCTCCCCCCGCCCCGCTGTTACCTGCGAGCGAGCGAACGGCGCCCGGCCCCGCCTCACCTGGGCCAGGTGAGCCACGTGACCCGGCCCGACGGGCCGCCGCGAGGGACAGCAGAGCGCGGACGGCGAAGCCGACCCGGTCCGCGCCGCACGGGGCTCCAGCGGTGGGACCACGGTCCCCATAGAGTCCTGTCCCCATGGCGCCCTGTCCCCATAAAGTCCTGTCCCCATAGAGCCATGTCCCTGTAGAGCCCTGTCCCCACGGAGCCCTGTCCCCACGGAGCCCTGTCACCGTGGACTCTGTCTCAAAGCATCCCACTGCCCGATGATCCTCATCCTCAACTGTCTGTGTCCCAAACGGCCCCCTTGTCCGAGGGTCCTCATCCCCCAGGATCTCTTGGATCGCCTTCCCCAAGGATTCCTGTCCCCAAGGTCTCCATCCTTAAAGACTTCATCCCCAAGGGTCTCACTCCCCAAGGATGCCTGGGAAAGATTCCTGTCCCAATGGATTGTCATCGCCAAGGATCCTGTCCCAGAGAACACTTGTCCCTGAGGATCTTGTCCCAAAGGATCCCTGTCCCCAAGGGTCCCAATCCCCAGGATCCCCCCCACTCTGCTCTGCATTGTTCCTCAGCGTTTTAACTCCCTCCCTGTGTTGCCTGCACCAGGCAGCACATCCCTGCCAAGGGATACGCAGTGACAGGCATGGGGTGGCCACATCCCTCCCCCAGTGTCCCATGGGACCTCTGCCCTATGGAGAGCATCTCACCTGTGCCTCCCTGGGTGCTGCCTGCAGGTTTGGGTGCCTCTCCGGAGCATGTCCATCCCAGATGAAGCTTCATCCAGGCCATGCTCAAGTGCATTGACACCCCTAAAGCCTTTGGGCCACCCCTCCTGCCCCCCCCCCCCCCAGCCTTGCTCTCCAGCCTGGCCACAGCCATGGAGGGGCCTGCACCCCTCATCTGCGGTGATTTCATCCTCCATGCTCAGCATCCCGCAAAGCAACATCAACCATCCCTTCTCCTGCTGGGAGAAGTTCCCCTGAGGACAGCAGTGGCATAAGGGATGTACAAGCTGCAGTGATGCCCAGTGCTCCCCAGGAGCTCAGCCCATCCTGTTTGCTGCCGCTTGGTGACTCAGTGGTTCTCACCACAGAGCTGATGATTCACTCTTGGAGGGGGTCGGATCCTTCCCTGAAGGGTTGGAGGAAAGGAAGGAAACCAGGAGGGGAAGCAGGCAGGGAAGGAGCCTGGAAGAACGCAGCTCAGCACGGAGGCTGCAGCCGGAGCAGAGGCGCTGGGCTCAGAAGCATCAGCCAGTTTCCAAGAGGAAAGAGGAGAGAGAGAAATCTGTTTGAGGGATGGTGCCAGTGCCAAGCAGCTCATTCCTTCTCTGAACGGCAGGAAGACCACATTTATGTACTTAAGCCTCTGGCACAGGAGCACTGTACTTACATGCAGCTGGTGTCATTTCCATGGCCAGGCTTTCATCTGTGTACAACTCAAAGCACTGCTTGGAAATCCATCATCTCCTCTGCCAGGTGCCTTGAGCACAGATCCCAGCCATGAAACCTCTCCCGGTGCTGCCCCATAGCGCTTGGCACATCCAGGATGAGCTGGGCAGCACAATGTGTCCCCCTGAGCCCAGCACCATGCTGCTTAATGCCCCTCAGCTCCTGTGTCCCCTCCCAGCGGAGCTGCTGCTGCGTTCCAGAGCGCACTGCTGGGACCAGGATGGAGCTGGATCAACTCAGAAGTCCTGGGGCTTAAACCTGAAAACCTGATGCAGGATTCCTTCCCTTAAACTGGGCCAGGATGAGAGAGCAGTGCCTGGATCCCCCCTGCCTGGGAACTGGGACACCTGAGGGAAAGCTTGCAGAGACACTGGGAGAGATGGCACTAACATTAATGATTTACTGCCTTTAATAAGGCTTTGCTTTTCTGGAGCAGATCCCAATGAAGGGTTTTAAAGAGGCCCAAAATCAGATGCTATTGCACAGCCCTCAACTACATCCTCCTGCAGGGCTGCCCTAACCTGAGGCAGAGCACAACCAATGAGGGGCTGGCTCCACATCCCTGGGGAATTCGTAGAATGGTTTGGGTTGGAAGGGACCTTAAAGCTCCTCCAGCTCCAACCCCAACACCTTCCACTAGAGCAGCTTGCTCCAAGCCCCTGTGTCCAACCTGGCCTTGAACACTGCCAGGGATGGGGCAGCCACAGCTTCTCTGGGCACCCAGTGCCAGCACCTCAGCACCCTCACAGGGAAGAGCTTCTGCCTAAGAGCTCATCTCAGTCTCCCCTCAGGCAGGTTAAAGCCGTTCCCCTTGGCCTGTCCCTACAGGCCCTTGTCCCAAGCCCCTCTCCAGGTTTCCTGCAGCCCCTTCAGGCACTGGAGCTGCTCTCAGGTCTCCCCTTCAGGAGTCTTCTCTTGTCCAGGCTGCCCCAGCCCAGCTCTCTCAGCCTGGCTCCAGAGCAGAGCTGCTCCAGCCCTCGCAGCATCTCCGTGGCCTCCTCTGGATTCATTTGCTTCTCCCCAGGGCTTCAAGTCCTTCTCCTCATGGACCCCAGAGGAACGGCAACTGGTGCTGGGCTGGCTGTGGGGTGCAGCTTGGTGCCCCATCCCTGTTGTCAGTGCCTCCCATGCAGCTGCAGGGAGCGCAGGGTCGCTGCTACGGGAGAGAGAACAATGCTCTCAACCGAGCTTTGCATCAAAGAGGTTTATTCTGAGCACTGCTAATTTCAGACTCCGTTGCTAAATCATTAATAGCTCGTCAGCTCAGGCAGCAGCACGGGAGGGACTTGGGTTGTGACTTACTCTGGAGGGCACGGGCATTTCTCTCTGATTTGCCTTTACTGGCTTCTTGTCTGTTCATGGAGCAGGATGTGCTATTGACAGCCTGGAGACACAGTCGTTGTGGGGGCCTCAGCAGCACCCCAGCCTTCCTGCCCAGCATCCCCAGCCCATCTGGCCTCGTCTGATCTCTGAAATTCATTCCCAGGCATAACTGCTCCCTATCACCATTTCCTTTTCTCACTCTGGACCAGGGACAGGAGCTGGAAAGGTGATGAGGTCCCTCCAAGCTCAGCGATTCTGAGATTTCGCTTTGGGGGAGTGGGAGAAGTTCACTGCAAGACAGACCCCAGCCCTTTTCCACCTTGGGGTGCTCTTGGGAGTCCGGGTTCTACTGAAACAGAGGAGAAAATCAGAGAGGAGAATGTTCTCTTCAGTACCCGCCTGTCCCCACAGTTTCTTCGGGTTGGAGGCAGGGGGAGCAAGAGCAGAGCTTTGATCCTGAACCTATGATGATGCAGCATCAAACCTCACTTTATAGCATTGGATACATGAAGATGGTTCAGCCTGGACTTCAGCTTTCTTACAGCCTGAAGTGCAGCCTGAACAGCAAATGTCATGGCCGTGGAGCAGGGGAGATGCGGTGGGAGGTGGTGGACAAGCAGGGAAGGGACAAGCTGGCAGCGGGGGCCGGGAGCAGTGACGCAGCAGCCTCTGACGCTGCTCCGGTGTCTGGCAGACGTGTGGCAGCGCTGGCAAGAGCACGAATGCAACACAAAGCACAAGGGATGTTGTTTTTTTTCCCCCTCATAAGGTAAGGGAAACAAAGCTGCCATCAGTCCACGTGGGATGGAGGTGTTCATCCATCGCAGGCCTGGACATGGCTCTGCCAGGAACAGCTTTAGGCTGGGGTGGGTTTTTTGCTTTTCCTTCTGTCTGGGGGTGGGATGAGACTTTGGCACCTGGTTCCCATCATCTCTTTTATCCTCTCTGCCGCTCTGATGCGGGTACAAGCAGACATTACCCCACGCACCTATGTGAATACGCAGCCACTGAGCGTGACATCCCCACAGGAGGAACCCTGAAAACCAGGCTCCTCAGGGAAGCAAAGTGGCAGCAGCACCCTCCTGCTGCACCTCCCTCCCACTCTCAGCTCTATTAACACTGTCTTAAATGATAGACATCGGCAACGGCGTTGCTGTGACAGTCATGCAACCAAGGACATGCTGTCCTGGTGCTATGTCTCCTGAGCCTCAAGCACTGGGACATCCCAGCCACAGCTGGGGAGGGGACAGGGGCTGCCCTTGCATTCCCCAGCCAGCACAAGGAGCTTCTTCAGCTGTTTCTCCCAGGGGCTGCAGGCTTGAAACCAGTAACTCATCCCAGTCCAGCCTCTCTCCCAACCTTTCCCAGTAAATCTCTCCAGTACCTCTTCCTTGCCCAGCCTTTCCCACTAAGCCTCTCCAGCTTAAGCCTTCCCAGCCCTGCCTTTCCCAGTGACGCGCCAATAACCCTCTCAGCCTTTCCCAGTGATGCCCCTAAGGGAGGGGAGTTTCCTGGTGCCACCGGGATGGTCCTATACAAGGCTATACTGAGCCTAGGGCTGCGATGGTGTCAATACCCGAGCTGTGCCATACCGGGCTATACCGAGCTCAGGGCCGGTGCTGTACTGAATAATACCGAGCCCGAATCCATGACGGTGCTGGTTCTGGTGTTGTATTGGGCCGCACGAAGCCCGCAGCCGTGCCACTGCCAGTCCGTACCGACGGCGCTCCAGTTCTGTACTGAGCCGTATAGAGCCCGGGGCCGTGATGGTGCCAGTACCGTGCCGTTGTACGAGCTGTACCGAGAACAGGCCCGCGACAGTGCCAGTACCGTACCGAGCCATACCCAGCCCGGTGCCGTGCCGGGCCATACCTATCCCGAGCATCCCCTGTACCGAACCTCACCGGCTCGGGGTCGTGTCCCCGTCGTCCCCCCCTTCCCGTGCCGGTGCCGGAGCCGCCCCGTTGGGGCCGAGCCGCCCGTAGCCGGCGCCGCCCCCGGGTATATATCATCACCGCGGCGCTGCCCTTCTCCCCATCCCGTTCCCATGGCGGCGGCGGCAGCGGCGGAGCAGAGCCCGGGGCCGGCTGCGAGTCCGACTGCGGGCAGCGAGCAGCGCCCCGACCGCGGCGGTACCGGCGGCAGCAGCAGCAGCACCACCACCGGCAGCAGCAGCAGTACCACCACCGGCAGCAGCACCACCGGCAGCAGCAGCAGCAGCAAGAGCAGCCCCGGGTCGGTGGAGCTGGCGGCGGCGCGGCGGCGGCTGGTGGCGGCGGAGGGACGGCGGCGTGCGGCGGCGGAGCTGGAGGGCCGGGTGCTGCAGGTGCACTGCGCCCTGCGGCACGCGGAGCTGCGCCTGGCCGCCCGCGCGGAGGCTCTGGGCCGGCTCGGAGCCGGCGTGGCCCAGGCTCAGCTGGCGCTGGCTGCGCACACGCAGCGCCTGCAGAAGGGGCTCCGCCGCCGACCCCGGCCCCGGCCCGGTGCGCTCCTGGCGGCCGCCCGCGCCCTCCGTAGCTGCGTGCCCTGGGCCCCCGCCCGCGCCCGCGGGGCCGCCGCTCCTCCCGCTGCCGCCCGCCGCCTGCCCGCCGCGCCCCGCAGCCCCGCCTAGGGGACAGGGGTGCTCTGGGGGGGGGGGGGGCACCCAGAGGGTCCTTTAGAGAGGCGTAGGGAGTGCGATGAGTTGGGGACCTCCGGGTTTGGGGCGTCCCAGGGGGAGCCCAGCGGGGTCTGGGCTGCTTTAGAGGGTCCTGGGCAGTCTGATGACACAGGGACCTCTGGGGTTGGGGGATCTCAGGGGGACCCTACAGGATCTGGGGGACACCGGGGGGTGTGGGAACCCAGCGGGGTCTGGGCAATCTGATGGGCTGGGACCCAATGGGTTTGGGGGTCCCAGGGGGATCCTGCAGGATGGAGGGGTATGGGGGACCCAGCAGGGTCTGGGGTCCTTTAGGGGGTCTTGGGGAATCTGATGAGTCGGGGACCTCTGGGTTTTGGGGGTCCGGGGGGACCCAGCAGGGTCTGGGAAATCTGACGGGCTGGGACCCAATGGGTTTGAGGGTCTCAGCAGGGTCAGGGGACCTCAGCAATGTCCTGAGGTGTCTGATGCAGGGAGACCCTGGGGGGTGTGGGGTTCCTTAAGGGCCCCCATGTGATTGAGGCACTCCAGGGGACCCAGCAGGGTCTGGGGACTTTGGGGTGCCCTGATGAATCTGGGGGGTGTTGTTGCTGGGGGTTTGGTGTGCTTGAAGGATCCTGCAGGGTCAGGGGTCCAGGGGTGTGCAATGAGCTGGGAGGTCATGGGGGACACTGAGGTTGAGAGACCCAGCAGGGTCTGGGGTCCCTGGAGGATCTTGCCAGGTCTGGGGGTGTTTGTAGGGGAATCTGCTGTCAGCAGCCCCAGCCCAGCCTGGGGTCACCTCCCTCCCGAAGGCAGCAGGTTCAGGGCAGCCTCCATGGAGCAGGGCCCCTTCCCCGTCCAAGCCTCGCTGCCAGGAGGGGTCCCCAAGATGCTGTGGCAGCAGGACACTGGTGGGACTGTGCCTCACGCTGGGACTTGGGTGCAGCCTTCATGTGCCCCTGTGCAGACTTCCATGGGGGATTCAAGCAGGCCTGGAGTCATCCCGCTTTCACCGTCCCTGGACACTGATGCTGGCTCCAGACTGCACCCTTCTTGGGGCAGACAACAGAAGGGGACTGGTCCTCGTGATGGCACCAGCACCGTCTGCCTCCCACCAAGCTGGATTTTTGGGGCTGCTTTGACAACCGATCCAGCCGGTGATGCTTGAAGCCTCCCCGTGCTTCCAGCAAGAGTCCTTGGGCACCCTCAATGTCACACTCCAGCGGAGCCTGTCACTGTTGGCTCCAGAGGGGTATGAAGGCATGATGAGGTGGACTCAGGATGAAGCATCCCCCTCCGGGCAGAAGGCTTGTGTGGGGTCCTGGCATTGCTGTCCCCATCGCTGTCCCACCAGCCCTGAGCCGGCCTCAGGATGGAGAGCTCGGACCTGACAGCATCTTCCTGACTGGGAACTGCAGTGGTTCAGCTGGCAAAGGCCTCTATGAGCCTGCTCCTCACCGAACGCAGCCGCAGCGCTCACCCTGCCAGGACTAGCAGCATCCCTCAGCCGAGCCACCAGAACGGGATCTCGCTTTGCTGCGCTGAGCTTCCGCAGTGACTTTTCCCTGGAGGCTGCATGAATCCCTCCCTCCTGCTGCAAAACCATAACTCACCCCCCCCCCCCCATTTATTTATAATGGAAAACCCCCCTGGATTCGGGCTGGGGTTGGGGGGATTTCACTGACTCGTGAATGTTCTGCCACTACCTTGGTGGGAGACAGCAGGTCTGTTGTGCTGATCCTTGCTTCTCGCCTCTTGTGCCCACTGGTGCTGCTGCTGTGCCTGCACCGCGCTGCCCGTGCCCAAGTCAACTTTGAGAGCTGGTTTATTCACTACACGCAGTGTCCTTAGGTGCTGCCTGAAATACAACAGAGAGGGTGATTAGAATGGGGCTTAGCCAATAAGCCCTGGTAATATCGTGTAATTAATACCGGAGTGGATTTCTCTGATTATCAACCTCTTCCCTCTTTCCAGGGATGTGGAAAGTGTGTTGGGAGCTGCCTGCAGCAGTGTGCCAGACACACACAATAAAGTTCAACTTGCACATTTCTCTCTGGCAGAGAAATATTTCAGTTACCAGCATGACTTCACTTATTAATCCCTGCTTTCAAACAGTTACTCTGGGGTTCGTGCTACCTGATGTGGAGTTCATGGATGCTCGGACAGCCCTGTATCTCCTTGATGCTCCCTAATTTCTGCCCTTTCACTAAGTTGCTGCCTGCTGGGGGTTTTCCCATGCGTGCACAGCCCTAATCCCAACCAGGAGGTGATGCCCAAGCAGGGTGGGGAGTTTGCTGCTAATAGCAGCTTACAGGTCTCAGCCTGGACAAGGGACACATTATCTCTCACAGGCTTTCAATTAATAGTATAAAATGCACAGCTTGGGTTTAAATCCCTTGATTTCCCCCCCCTTTCCTGGTGATTATTTGCAAATCAGCTTTTGACCTGATTAGAGCAGAAACTGCAGGGAAAGACCTTAAAACAAGTCATAATCAACTCCATTAAACCGGTAAGACCAAAATGATTCAGGATACTCCAATGCAACGGCTCCTCCCCGCCCTTGGTCTCAGTCTCATCGCGCTTTGTGTTCCTGCAGGATCTTTAGCTGGAACACAACATTCATGACAATTCACATGCTTGTTCCCGTTTTTCCTGCCCGATGGGAAGGCTGATGCAGTTGGTGGAAGAGCAAGGGCGAGATCCCAGGTCTCAGAGCTCCACCCTGCAGATGAGTGCACATTGAGCTGCAATCAGGATACTCCTTGTGCCCAGGGAACATCACACTCTGGATGGGGGAAAGGCAGTTGGGGTCCCCTCCATCAACCAGGGTGGGAGACACCCCCCTGTTGAGCAGGAAGAGCAGTGAGAGCAGTTAAACTGTGCAAAGGGAGGGTGCATCTGAGGCCTGAGGAATAAGAGCAGCTCCTGAGACTGGGCTGGGGTGAGAAGTGGTGCCTGTTTCAGGAGAAAGAATTAAGAAGGAGAATAAAAGCTGGTCCCCGAGTCCTGTGCCATGGTGGCTGCTCATGGCCAGGGTAACACACTTGTGGGGCTGCCTCTGCTGGGTGTGAGCATCCATCCATCCCCTCCTGCATCCTCACAAACCCCTGTGCTGTGGTTTTGGGCAATGTCCCTGCAGGGAACGTGTCACCTGGTGGCTCCTGTGGCAGCTCCTACAGGATGCTCCCACTCCCCAGCGCTGCTCTGCCACGTGCAGTGAGCCCATCCCCGTGCCCCAGGCTGCAGATGTGGCAGTGCTGGTACCCACACTTCCAGATTCAAACCGGATGGACAAGGCTGGTCCAGCCACCAGCCAGGACCCTTTGCAACACCAGCTGTGCATCCTGCTTTAGTTTGGTGGGCCCCACTGTGCCCCACACAGCACAGGAGCCCTGTGTCACCCCCAGAAAGCTCCAGTGAGTGCTGTCACCAGGCTGCTCACACACTACGGGGCCAGCAGCAAAGTCCTGCTGGAGGGTCCTTGACCTATTTCAGGCATGGATATGGGGGAGAAAACCCACCCCAATTTCCAGCACAAGCTCAGAGGGAAGTTGCAGAGGAAAAGCCACATCCTTTGGTGCCTTCGGGAGCATCCCCTGCCCCAGGAGCACAGGGCTTTACGTAAACCCACTTGCATTTGTGCCCTCCAGCCAGCAATGACATTACATAAATAGCACCAAGACTTGCTGGGTTTATGGGATTATTTTGTTACAGACTTTCTGGGAAAAGTGATGTTGCAAGTTAATACCTAAGCCCAGCTTCTCTCCTTTCCACCATTAATTCCTTCAGGCTATTCCAGATTAATCCTATTGGTGTGAGGTGGGTGCCTGGGGCACAGGCAGGGACAGAAACTCCCCAGAGCTGAAATGCCTCTGAGTGATGGAGTGGGGGGCATAGAATGATCCATCTTATCCAGCTCCAACCCCCTGCCACGGGCAGGGACACCTTCCACTAGAGCAGCTTGCTCCAAGCCCCTGTGTCCAACCTGGCCTTGAACACTGCCAGGGATGGGGCAGCCACAGCTTCTCTGGGCACCCTGTGCCAGCGCCTCAGCACCCTCACAGGGAAGAATTCTGGGGTGAGGGTGACGGAGGGAGGACAGGGACAGGGTGAGCGGGATGGGGGAATGGGAGGAAGGGATGGGGTGACGGAGAGGGTCAGAAGGGGGTGGTGCCAGAGCAATGGGGATGGCAAGGACAGCGCTACCTCCCGAAGAAGGTCCCAAGCCAGCTCCCCGGAGGGGACAGCCGGCCTTTCCGGGTCGGTGCCGCAAGAGGGCTCTGCCTTCCGCGACCCTGAATGGCTCCGTTCTGGAGCGGATCCAACCTCCCCTGTGGCTCCATGGCCACGCTCAGCATCCCTCCGTGAGTACCTGGGGGATGCTGATGTCCTGGCTGCATAACTCAGCACCTCAGACATGCAAGACCGGGCCGGGCCCTTTAAGAAAATGCTGCTTTCACTTTTGGTTCGAGCTATCAGTTTAGTTCGCTTTCAGTCCCCCTCCCACCGTGTCTTGCAATGGACGGGGAGATCTTCCACTTCAGGAAATGGACAAATTGGATCTTTTGGTACCAGAATCGCTGTTTTGAATTTCAGGACACGTGGCTTAACTATTACTGGTAAGTGACCAGCCAGGCAGGTCCCACCAAAGGGGACGTTACTTCTTGCTTGGGTCTTGTGGTTGCAAAGGCTCCAGAGCAGCCAGGCAGACATCTTGCATGATAACAGGGGTTTTAACAGGCACCTGCAGGTTGGTTTTGTTCATAGCTTTTGACACCAGGTGGCAGATGGAGGTGGGGAAGCTCTGACAACGCTTCCCACAGATCCCATCGGTTGCATGAATGTGGGGTTGGAGCTGAGCAGGGAGGGAGGTGGTGGGGAAACCTGGAGGCCATGGGGCACTCGGGTCCCTTTTACCCTCCCCACCTCTCTGTGGCCATCAGAAGAGCAAAGAACGTGTTCAAAACCCCACCCAGCAACAGCCTGAACTTCTTTAGGCAGCAATGGCTTCGCTTCCGGAGCTTCTTCACTCTCCCCTTTGCTCTGCAGGGACAAAGATGACATCGGCAAGCTTATCCGTGGCAGCATCAATCTCAGCAGCGCCACAGCACAGAGAATCGACTCGAAGACCCTGTGTTTGTTTAACGATAAGGTGACGTACTACCTCAAGGCAGACAGTATAAAGGACATGGAGGACTTCATCAGTAGACTGATGGAGTTAAATGTCTCTGTGACTGACAACTAGAGGAGCAGATCCTTGCGCTGAGCAGTGTACTAAGTGCTTTGTTCATTGGGAAAGTGAGGCTTGCATTCCAAAGGCTGTTTTCACTCAGAACTGCTGATTCCTCAAAGCATGGAAATGCCCAAATGTTTGAAATGGTTTGTTATTGCATAGCTGAGAAGCAAAATTTACCCATCTCCTGCTGCTTACTTGTAAGATAGAAACGGGGGAACACCAGGTGTGTTGGGAAATGGAGGATGTGCAATGCAGGAGAAGGAGCAGAAGTCTTCAGCTTAGAAAATACAACATTCTTTGCAATGCTGATGCGAGCATTACCTTTGGAGAAGCTGCATTTGGTAATTACTGATAAATGGGAATGAATATTGGCTTCAGCTCGCACAATGCATAGGCATGGCAAAATGCAAACTGGTTACCACTGGATTCTGAATGCTTTGTAATGTTATTTTCCACCTGCTTTTCTTAACTGACCAAGCCTTTCACGACTTAATTTTACAGATTTACATATTTACAGATTTAATTCTATTTAATTCCCTAATTTTTCAACCTTTAACACATGGAAATGTCCACAGCAGATAGTCTCTGATGTTGAAAGGCTCTTAACCAGCTTTCTTATTATAACAGCATTGCTTTATATTCATCGAGGCTTGCCCAGTCCTTGCTTTGCTTTCTTAAAGGGTAACAAAGATGAGGATGGGTAATGGATGGGAACCTGCCTGAGAGCTGATTCCCTCTCATGCCTGAGACACATAACACAGTATGGTTTGGAGTTCGGTGGAGTACGCATGTTTACGGGAATGAGGCAGGAAAACGGGTGCAGCTATTTTATGACCTCTCTACTTGGCTGCACCAGGCTGCCTGGCCAGTGCTCTCAGGATGGGCAACACTGAGATCATGAGAAGCTGCACGTCCACATGAGCAAACAATGACAGAGCTGGCATAAAGCCCGTTGTGTTTCTAAGGGTATAAAAGCAGGAGCCTCTTGCAGCCGAATCCAAAACTGAGACTCCCAGCATTGGCTGCAATGGGGCTTCCCAGCTCAAGTGTGGGCCTGGAGGATGATTCGGTGGTGGCTGGTGATGTATTTCTTCTTAATCTCTGTCCTGTCTATGCAGTAACGATGTGATACATTGCTAATTTTCCTCTGTACTTATATATATGTATCTCTGATTTGCTTTATTGTACTTATTTACTATATACATAGAGATATATACCTGATTTGTGCCAGTGAGCTTATTTGCTTTAGTGTGCTTGTTTAATAAACTGTGCATGTTATACAGCCAGTGTGTGGTTGTTTTGTGGTGTACCCTGCCTGTCAGCAGAACAGGATGATGGAGGGATTTTGCGGGGGAGCAATATACATTTCCTTGTGGATGTTCCACTTCAGACACGCTCTTCCCATTTCCAGGCAAACATCAGTCCCCAGGTGGTTTTGGAAATGCAGATTGCAACGTGCACTGTCCTGCTGTAGACGGCCTGAATTCCACCCATCAGATGAACAGAAATAGTGGAGTGTGGATATCAGGAGGAGAAGGAAGTGTTCAGACAGGGCAAAGTATCTTAAAGCACCACGGAAAAGCAGCAGAGACACTAATGGGGTTCAAGCCTGCCATCCTCAGTGCCCAGCCCCATCTCTTGTCCTCATGGGTCTTATCTGGCGAGCTACAGGTTCGCTATAGAACCTCCTGCAGGCTGACTATAACCATGCCTAGGTCGCATGGGGCATCTCACCACGGTGCTGCAGGTACTGCTGGTCGGCAGCAGAGCTCAGAACCCCCGTTGGGATCTATCGGCAAGAACCCGTCGCGGGAGGACGTGAAGCCGGAGCAGGCAGTGATAAACATCTGATCACAACGAAGTCACGCATAAACCGGGATGGAGCGATCCACACCTCCTCCCGCAGGCGGGTGAGGCTCAGCGTGAGCTCGGAGCCTTTCCTCCCTCCAAAGGACGCGGGATGTCGCTGTGCCCCTTCGCATCAGCAGCCGAGCGCTGCGCTCCGCATCCCCTTGGGCTCCCGCTGAGCCTGAGCTCCATCACCGCTTGGGTCGGGGTCTGTCCTCCCCAAGAGCCAGCCCCACGTTCAAATGCTGGCGCCGGGAGGCTGATCAGGAGCTGCAGAGTACGAAGGAAAGAACACATATCCCTTTCAATTAGGTCTGCTCAAACCCCTGCAATGAGCCGAGCCCGGAACACTCAATTATTCCCAGCTATCAAATTCAATGGATGCTCGTCATTAAAGAGTCACCGTTTGCCCACGGCTGCCTCTGAGAGCTCTGATCACCGCTGTGTTATCATCGGGGGGTGGTGACTGGATTCTCGTGCATGCTTTATCCTCAGTCCATCTGTGGGGATGTCATTTGCTTGCTTTTTAAAGCTGGCCTTGTCAGAGGGTTTGGAAAATACCCCCCAGTCTGATCTATTGCGAAAATGACTTAGTGCACAATGTGGTTTGCAGCCTAGAGGAGAAAAATCAAAGCATTCCAGCCTGTTTCCTCCTTTTAAAGCCCAAACCAGCAATTTCAAATGGGCAGGAAGGCCTGAGCAAGCTGCAGTCTGGATACAGCACCTCAATGATCCCCAGGAACTCAGAGGCAATTCTCCCTTTGGTGCTGCTCATGAGGGCTTCATTGTCAACAGGTCCTGGTTCTTGAGCTGGGGAAGTGAGGGGCTGCCACTTTCAGAGATGAAATACAGACTCAGCAACATAAATTGTGGGTTTATCTTATTTTTGCCACTGGAAAAATAACCCTGATGTCCCAAAGAGAAGATCCCATTGTGTCTCTGTCTCTTGTCTTTCTTCATATAACATTGGAAGCTTTTGGCTTTTTACATAGAGAAATGAAGGTCCAAAACATGCAATTCTTGTACCTTTCAAGTTAAAGATGGTAACTCAGTACCTGACAAGAGATTATGGCAAACACCTTTCTTTGCTGAAGAAGCAGGCGAATACTGTTTAACTAGAACCAGAGAGTCACAGAACTCAGCTCTGCTCTGTCCTGTCTTAGCTTGATGGCGCACCTAGGATCTCCTGTGTTACTGTGCCCCAAACAGCAACTGCAAATGAATCTGGATGTGTCTAACTCCTGCATTTCCTCAGTGGCACGGGAACTGAGTAACTTTAACCATTCCCTTCCATGAGATGATCAGCTTTCCGCAGCTAACGCTGTGGGGCTCTGTTTTCAGCAGAGAAAAAGCCAATAGTGACAGTGCAACTGCCTGGCTTTGGGGAAGTAGCACATCTGGGTGATTAATGGAGTTGAACAGGAGGATTTATGCCTTTATGCATTAATCTTATTGCTATTGTTTGGCTGGAAAAGATTATCCTCTCCTCGTCTGGACTAGTCTAATGCTAGCCTGATCCTGTTAACCAGCTCCCACAGATGTTTGGACAAACACACCCATGATCTCCAAATGAAAACTGAGAGAAACTCAAATAGGTTTTCAAAGGTGACTTGAACAAAAGCGAAGACCTGGCTGAGGGAAGGGCTGTGGATGGTTTCTACCTGGACTTTGGCACCATTTGCCACATCATTCTCCTGGAGAACCTGCCTGCTCATGGCTGGGGTGGGTGCACTACTCCCTCTAGCCCTGAAAACGGATTTGGGATGATTTCACTGTAAATAACTAATATCATCCTCCTATTTTCCCAAGTAAAAGTCCGCACAGATTTCACTCCAGATGTGCCCACTCACTTTGTCAGACTGAATTTAAGGTTTGTAGGATGCAATGTTTGTAATTGGATTGAATACTTTCAACTGAGTACTTGTGAACCCAGCCTTAGCCGCAGCCAGAGGAAACGCACAGCTCCCTTTCTGCTCCCTTACTAAGCCAACCAAACACACTCGGATTTTTCCACTTTCCGTGTTTTCTCATGAAAATCCATATTCATGGAGGTTGGGGTACGAGCTCGTGTGGGTAAACCCATTTGCATGCATATTCAGAGGCGAATATTTGCACGAGTAATTAGTCCATGTTTGGTTTTCACAAGTGTTTATTTGGGAGGAAGTGTTTTGCTACCCAAGAGTCATGAATAAAAGAGGTCACGAATGCAAACGAAACGATGGAGGGGGATTAGTCTGCAAGAAGATTTCCCTGCCTGTCTGTGCTATTGCCACTCACCGCTGGCTGCTGTGGAAGCAGTCATCTGCAAAACCTGATGAGCTCTGACAGGGCCTCTCCCAGTATACAGCATCATCTGGAGCACTGATGGAGGCATTACTGTAGGTTCCCCAGCACCGAGCTTCAGCCAGTAATTAGCAATAACAAGAAATAAGAATATTAAGTCATAATAAAATAATCCTTGCTCAATGTGAGAGCCTGAGTCTGGGCTGACAACTGTTCTTTATCCCCAAGATGCCAGTTAATGCTGCCTGAGCCCATTAAATTGAATCCAAAGGACAGGACACTATTGTGTTTCTTGTAAACCCAGGAGACTTACTGCAAAGATGCTGCCTAAGGCTTCTCTCCCACTGAAGAGCATGCCTTGATTCCAGAGCTTCTTGAAGTGCTGCTCCCACTTCATGTAGGAGCAGGACTCGACCTCTGCAGTCCTGTGCTGATGGAGCCGGGTGCTCAAGGCGCTGGGGCTGGTTCCAGGGTGGTCATGGCATTACACGCTCTCAGACTGCTTGAGTAACCTTAAGGGGTCAAACCTCCAGCGCCAATATTTGAATCATAGAATCCCAGCCTGGTTTGGGTTGGAAGGGACCTTAACGCTCCTCCAGCTCCAACCCCTGCCATAGGCAGGGACACCTTCCACTGGAGCAGCTTGCTCCAAGCCCCTGTGTCCAACCTGGCCTTGAACACTGCCAGGGATGGGGCAGCCACAGTTTCTCTGGGCACCCTGTGCCAGGGCCTCCCCAATATGCTCTGCTGATGCCATCACTAATTCAGGGCGCATCCAAAAGCAGCTCCAGGGGGATGATCTGGGCTCAGGCAGGGGGAACTGGAGATCTGTGCCCTACTTAGCTGTATATATTTGTCACTAAGTGGGACACTCAATAACCTGAGATCGGACAGCCTTCAGATCCTGTATGGAGAGCTGTCAATCATTCTGGCTTACATTAAACATCTTCCCAGGCATCTGGGCCATATTACAATATCCCATCAGAGGCAAATTGCAAAGGTGAACCACACGTGCTATTCTCTTGATCCTGCCTTATTTTTCCCTTTGGACAGGCCCTGAAATAAGGAGAAGAATGTCTTTTGTGAGCATAAGAAAATGATAAGCCATGCATGGGGGAGGTGGAGGGAGTAGGCATCACCCTGTGTGTCTCCCGAGCCAACTATGGATTATTGCAATTGATCTGAGAGCATGTTTATGGCCATTTTCGCTCTCTGCCCTGGTAATAACCATAATGGATACATCCAGCTCCTGGTAAATGGAATTGTGACAGAGGAAATCCTTTGATGTTTTGCATGGTCCCACCTCCCCGGATGAGGTGGGTCAGAGCCGGACCTGCCAGCCAAGAGGGACAGGGGTAGGACTGCAGAGAGGGCACTAACCAGCGGCTTGTCTGGCTATGGGCAGCGTATGGGAGCTCCTCAGGAGACACAAGGAAACCACTGGGTAGCTCAGACCAGCTAAAGGGTGGATTTACACCTTAGTTTCTGAGAAGGAAGAAATTTTGTACAATGAGGGTGGTGAAACATTGGCACAGGCTGCCCAGAGAAGTGATGGATGCCCAAAGGCCAGGCTGGACATGGTTCTGAGCAACCTGATCTAGCTCCAGATGTCTCTACTCATTGAAGGGGCTTGGACTATGTGACCTTTGAAGGTCCCTTCCAGCCCAAACCATTCTATGAAACCCAGCCATCTCTTTGGGAAACTTCTCCGGGAAGATGCTTCTGTCCCACGGAGCACCAGAGATGGCACAATCGGAACCACGGAGCACTCTCAGGCTGGTTGGGATGCACCAGGAGGAGCTGGACAGGCGCTTCCCAAGCAGAAGCAGAGAACCAGCACAGGTTGAAGCCCTGCTCTGATGACCTTCAGGTAACCTTGCTTCCCAGTGTGAGAGCAGCAGCAGAAGAGGTTTCAGTCCACTGCAACTGGAATGGGCTGGGCAGGTTGCCAAGCGAGTATGTGCTGGGTTAATCACTGCGCAAATCTAATCAGGAGCTGGAATGTGCCAGGCTCATTACTGAAATGGAATTCACCTCCAGTTAAAGAGAGCACTACGGAAAGCTCCCACCACGTCGAGGTGCCCCCAGGCTGCCCCTCCCGAAGCCAGCATCGGATCCAGTCCTGCCAAGCTGCAGGTTTGCGGAGCGCTGGATGTGATTTCCAGGTGCAAGGAAGGGAATCGGTGCTGGGGCTTTCCCCCAGGGCTGTGCAAGGAGTTTGCTGATGCCCTTAATAAAGTCACGTTGCGAAGGGAACTCCAGGGGTCAGGTTTCCGAGGGGCACTTGCCAAGAGAAATCTGGGGACACGGGAAGGGGAACGTCTCCCATGGCAGATCGCTCCTAGGAGCAGGTCTCACCTTCACACACTGAATCTTTCCTTGGGACCTACGTGCTTTATGTCTGCTCTGGAGTGGCTTTTCCACTGTGGAGACACTAAATCTCTGTGACCTTTGGAAACCTGGAGATCCCCATCCTGAGCCCTTCCTGCGCCCTGGTTACCTGCTTGATCCTCTCCAGGTTTCAGCCCTAAACCTAAACCCTGTGTGTTTCCATTCTGCCCCCGTTGCCACTTTAACAACTTGACATGAAATCTCTGCAAACGCTGGAACTCTTCAGGAACTGCCAGCACAAAGAGGAATGACGAGGGCTGAGCTGAGCTCCTTCCACATGTCAGCAAATACCAGTTCAAAGAGTAAAGCCACACTGCTCGCCAGCCCTGCTCCGGGGCTGCGAGGGGAACTGGAGGCATGAGGTAGAGCTCCAGCATCCTTCCAGTGGGCTGCAAGGGATGCAAAGACCTTGTTATGGAGCAGAGAGCTCAGCGCTGCCCCAAGGGTTAATTAGCAGCATCCTTTGCCTTTGGAGGTGTTCATCCAAGTGCTTCCTCCAGGAGGGACAGCCGTCTGGGTTGCCTAGATACAGCCTTCTCCCGGCTTTGAGGAAGGTACCTGGAGCTTCATTAGAAGAGGATGTTAGTGGGATTTTCAGATTTAGCTGCACTATGTAAATTATCACCCGGGGCAGCCCTGAGGCAAAGCGGCTGCCGGTTACTATCAGCCACAGCACATCCAAGGGCTGACAAGACAAATAAGGGTAATTGTTTCTCTCCCCTTCATCAGGGGGATGGGATTAGGTGGAGGAGGCCTTGGCCAGGTGCTCGGCAGCATTACCCAGCCTGGCAAAGTGGGCATCCCTGTGGATATTGGCTGGGGAGTGAGGACCAGGCAGAGCCAATGCCCTTCAGCTGATGGAAATAAGCAGCAAGCAAGCAGCATCTCTCATGGCTTGGAGGAAGCAGCATCTCTCATGGGGAGTATGATCATTAGAAAATAAAGATGACTTGAGGAAATGCTGGTTTGTCGCATGGGAGGCTGTGTGGCCAGCTCATGGATTGCCGATATTCAGTGCTGAACTGAACGCTGAAAGTCAAACTGTTGTTGAATAAGTGAGCTCATGAGATGCTTTGTGGGTCCACCTCTTCCACTTTGATGCCTTCCACTAGAGCAGCTTGCTCCAAGCCCCTGTGTCCAACCTGGCCTTGAACACTGCCAGGGATGGGGCAGCCACAGCTTCTCTGGGCACCCTGTGCCAGCGCCTCAGCACCCTCACAGGGAAGAGCTTCTGCCTTGTATCCAACCTGAACTCCCCCCGTTTCAGCTTGAACCCATCACCCCTTGTCCTGTCCCTACAGTCCCTGATGAAGAGTCCCTCTCCAGCATCCTTGTAGCCCCCTTCAGACATTGGAAGCTGCTCTGAGGTCTCCAAGCAGCTTCTCTTCTCCAGGCTCAACAGCCCCAGTGCTCTCAGGCTGGCTTCACTTGGGACGTGATGAGAGTTAACCGGGATGAGCCACCTTTCCCCCTCACTGATGTGCTGATGATCTGTGGCACAGTCCCGTATGCAGCATCTGGACACATCTGTCATCTCCATGCTGAGAAGCCGTTAGCACAGGGCCAGGGCAGGGACGGGTCCACAGCAGCCGTTCGGTAAATTGCCTCCCTCTTGTGGTGGTTCTGCCGCTCCATAAGGTCCCCACGCTTCAAACAGGGAGCGATTCGGCATCCTTGGCCTTCCACGTAGCATCAGAGCAGGAGGGCAGTGACCCTGGGCAGACAGATCGTCCAGTGGGATCGTCCTTCAGTGATCCCTGCTCTGCTGATGCCAGTGATGGCACCGGAGAGCTCTGGGAGGTGACGCATGGGAGGACTAAACCCCAGATGGAGCAGGCAGGTGAGAGGAGCTGAGCCCAAAAGCTGGCAGCAAAAAAACACTTGATCAGAGAAAAGGAAAAGCAGATTGGAGAAGATAAAATCCACACCTTGGGGGTGATGGTGTCCTGCGGGAGCGCAAGCAGAATGAGCCTGAGCATCACCTCCAGCTGCAGGTCCTTGTGGAAGTGCAGGAGCCATTAAATAGCGAACCAGACACAGGCAGAAAACGCTGGTCCATCCGGCACCGAGAGCAGCGATGGTTTGGGCTGTCCTTCACAGGAGGTCGTGGAACCGAACATGAAAACACCTCGGCAAAAGAAACGGAGCCAGAGCTGGGCTCTGGGAACTGCGGAGCTGAATATCCCCCAACGGGGCCTGCAAGCGGGGAATCCTGCAGCAGCTGCCACCCAATGGAGCGTTATGCAAATAGATGCAAAGTTACCAAGGCATTTGCCATCCCTGAAAGTGCCAATGTGAATTGCTCACTGTAACAGTGTCCCAAGCAAAGGAAAGAAAACAATGGAGGAACCAAACGGGGACCCAGACCCTGCTAAACTCAAAGTGTGGAGGTGATGTGCGGGCAGGGGGAGGCAACCCAGGGAAGCAGGAATGCAGGTCAGAAAGTGAAGCAAAACCCTGGAAAACGAAGCCAGAGGGAAAACCAAAGGAGACGTTACCGGTGGCGGGGGCATCGTCTGCAAAACGTGTGCTGGCAAGGGGGGGGCCCGTCGGATGCTGGCTTTGGGGACTGGGAAGATTTAAGGTCAATCAACTCAGAGGCATTTGTTTAATCAAGAGGCAGGTGGTTGTGCTCCCCCCTTTCGCACTGCAGAGACCAGGATCTGAAGTGCAGGGGGGGTTGCGTTGGGTCCCTCACGAGCATCCTTATGTAGGTGTGAGAAGATGGAAAACAGCTGCAGAAGAGCAGCTCAGTGCTCCAGGTAGCCAGAAAACATCCTTTTCTCATAGTTACCAATTACAGTGAATGGGTTTCACACCCTGACATGGCCCCCAGTGTGTTCCATTCCCCTCTGCTTCATACACTGGCACCTGAGATACCTTCGGGAAGTAAGAATACATTGGAAAAAAACCTAGGAAAGTAGTGAAGAGCAATAGCACAGTGCAACCAATCAGCCAAGGTCCTTGGGGTTGCATCCAGGAAGGATGATATGTTATATATGGTGTTCTGTGAAGGAATATCTCCTGCTCCGAGGACTAGAGCACAGTTGAGGGCTGTTGGGGTAACCCACAATGCGATGGGAATTATTAACTGATGCTTCTGTATTACAAGAGCTGTTGAAAGCTGACCTGATGCCAGCCAACCTGGCTGGTGGCTGGAAAGGGAATATTCCAGCTGCTTTCCAGGGCTGTGATCCTGATGGAGGAGTGGAAAGGCACCTCCTCCTGCATGTGAAACACCTGCTATCCCCACCATGGTGTGGGCACCCTGGGGCTTCTTGTAGTCTGCCTGTTCCATGCAGAACAGGTATTACTGGGGGCTTTCTTTCCAGCACGACAGAAGCACTGTTCCCCTTGATAAGCTGAGAGTGTCTGGGGTCAGAGGCAGCTCCCAGATATTGTCAGTGGCGGGTTCTCAGATGTCATTCCAAGTGCAGTTCAGCTCAGCTGGCTCTAGAGTTCAGCAAGGACTAGTACAATGATGTGATGAAGCATCTATGTCATGAAGGACCTGGCTGCCGTCCTAGGGTTCCCTTCTCTAAGGCACATTGGCCTACCTGTTTCACACATTCAGCCTGACCATTTCCCTAAGGATAACACAGTGATCTGGGACCAGGTCAAATCAGAGAGGTTTTGCCTGTGTCTACCCAGAGGTAAGAACTGCTTGCTCACCTGTCAGGTACCACAGCAGCCAGTGGTGCAGGAGTAAGTACCACGCAGTAAGGAGCAAGAAACGTGCATCAGAGGTGACAGCAGAGCTTCCTCTTAAGGCAGCCTTCATGGACAGAGCACTCACATTTATGAGGCAAAATGGTTTGAACCATACAGCCGGTTTCTTCAGGGATCAGCTGCACTGCTCTCAGGTGAAGCACACACCAGGCTGGAACCTGGGCTGTAGTTTTCACTACTTGGTCAATCAACACAGACGTAGTTATGGGGTACCTTCATTTCATTAACCATAATGAGTGCTTCTTTACCCTACCCATTCGTCCACAGTCTCATGGCATAGCACTTGCACAGCAACAGGTCCCTCCATCCCACCCGGCAGCTCCTGACTCAGAATGCCTTCAATGCCACGAAGTGATGCAGACAGGTAGCTCCCCATTATCTCTTCTCACCCAGATGAATGACCCCTGAATCAGATGTCAATAACTGCTTGGCATTCCTGAAGATCTCTGCATGCTGCTGAGTTTATCTCCATGCAATTTCCCTGTTGGGAAAGCAATAAAGGGCTCCAGCGCCTGCTGCCCTGTGCAATAGGAAGCTGTGTTAGAGGTTAAGCAATCCAAGGAATGCTTGAAACGCCCACTTGAGTTTTGGCTCTGGAGCTTCATGTTCTGCCTTTCCCCTGTGTTTTCTTGGGTAGATGTCTCAGTTTCTCAATTCCTGCCACTTGGCCTCAGTTTTTGGCAGGATCCTCCTCTCCTTGCCAGAAGCCCAGCACTGTTTGTGGAGCAGAGTGCACAGGATGGAGGCAGAGGAACAAGCATGGAATGCACATGAATACATCATCAGCTCTTGCTACAGCAGAAGAAGGGCAGGGAGAGGTCTAGCCATGACATGGAATCGTAGGATCATAGACTGATTAGGGTTGGAAAGGACCTTAAAATCATCTAGTTCCATGGGCAGGGACATGGCAGGGGGAACATGCAGTTGTCAGGACAAACCGGACAACATCCTCTGCATGACACCAGGTCTTGGGTCAGCATTCACATCATTCCAACCTTCCACCTGCACAACTCACCTCTCATTTCTCCTGAGCCCGAGGAACCATGTGCACGGTTGTCTCAATACCTTATTTCACTCGTGAGCAGCTCGCTCGGCTCACCCAGAGCTCTGGCAGCTGCAAAATGACAGTAACCGAGTGGTGAACATCATTTGAAACCATGATCTCAGTGGAAACCATCACCTCAGATAGGTAAGCAGCTCCCACCTCAAGCCTGCTGTGGGGAGCTGGCTCTGGATGCTGCAGATACCTGCAAGTGAAATGAAGGGGTTGTGGTTTGCAGTGATTCATGGCATTGCCACCCTGCCAGGCTGCTGTGCCAGCCCTGCGGTAGTCACACTGCCACACCTTTGAATGGGACAGGGACAAATGATGAGCTGTGGCCTTGCGATGGCTCCAGCAAGGACGCTTGGAAATCCTTAGAGCCTAACCTGAACCTTCAGGACTCTTCATGTTGGTTTCTGCTTTTCTAACCCATGGCCTCGGCATCAGACCATGGATGGGTGGAGGGCTGCACGATGCTGGCTCAATCCATCTCTCGCCAGCACTGTGCATGGGCAGGATGGGACATGTTCTGTGTTGTACTGGGTCTGTCACAACTCTGGTGCTGCAGAAAGGGGACTTGTTCCTGCTGGAGACACAGGAGAGGAGGTGTCTGGTGCTATAGTTCCATCTGGGAGGTTTGTGAAGTCCTTTCTATCAGTGCCTGGGGAGCTGTACATCCTTCCTCCCATGTTGCTGTTCCAGATGAGCACATTTGACAGCCCATCACCACACCTGGCAGCAGCAGTGACTGAAACCCCATCCACAGAAGGAAAGGAAGAGCCCAGCCCTGTGCAGGCTCTGCCCTCGGCGAAGGCTGGAGGTGATGGACAGGTACTGTGAGCTCCACAATCATTTCCACGCTTGCCAAGCTCAGAGTATCTCCTAGCTCCAGGTTTGGATGAGATGGAGAAGCTTCCTGCCCCTTTCCAACCAGCCATGGCTGGGGCTCTATTCCTGATCTGACCAGCCCAGAGGAACCCCAACCCTGCATCTCCCTGCACACCGAGGGGCTGGCAGGGACGGGGACCATTGCACTGCCACGCACTGCACACAGAAACCCCTTCAGCAGAGCACGTTTTGCAGCACAAATGCCTCTTTGCCTTCTCTCCCAGAGCTCTGCAGGGGCTATCTCCAGTGTGCTGGGTGCCGGCAGCCTCTCCGCGTTTCCTGTTTTCATTCCACTATCTGCAGTGCTAACATACCGCATGCCTTGAATTCCAGCCCTGACGCACCAGGAAAAGAGGCCAAGGGCAGATTCATGGGAGTCTTGGAGCCTTTTGTGCCCTTTCCCCAGCCAGGCTGGGGATACTGAACTCCCTAACTCCTTCCTTCATCCTTTTTCTCCCTTCCTTGCTTCTAATCCCTGGAGTTGCTCTGTTATCCCCAGCACTTTAATGCTGCAGTATTATTTGAGAGAGAAGGGCACTGATTGCTCTGCTTTGCTACAGGCAGCAGCTGGAAGTTGCTCCCTTGCTGAATTGGTGCCGTTAGTCTAGCCACAAAGTGTGTACAAAGGGTTGCTCTGAGGTCCAAGAGCTTTTGCAAAGAGGCGGCACAGCCAATATAAGACCATTTCCTCCTTGCAGTGGTAACTTTCTAATTAATCCCTCCAAATGGTATAAATCAGGAGCAAAACCCTTAAGCTAGTGGAAGGGTTGTCTTGGCAAATATTTAATAACACTGCTTTGAGTGCAGTGCCAGCCAGCTCCATCCCTCCTGTGTCTATCTCAGCTTTCAGCCAGCACTGATGCACGGTACCCGACATACGGAACATGCAGACCTGGCATCTTGTGACTTAAGGGACAAATGCTGCTCCTTTTCATTCCAGTGGTTACTTGAGGCCAGATGTTGACAACAGAAACAGCAAGCTGGGGCCAATGTGAGACCCAAGAAACATGCAACAGCGCAGGTTGCTAACCCTAACCCTAACCCTAACCCTAACCCTAACCCTAACCCTAACCCTAACCCAGCCCTGTGTATGCAGGTGCTGAGGGCAGGACCTGCTCTTATCCCACCTATTGCTGGCTCCACAGGGGATCGTGGCTAAGCTATGACCGTGCCCATGGTTGAGCAGGACACACACTTGCAACTGCAAAGACTGTTGGCATCACCCAAGGGATGTCTTCCAGAAGCTGTGCTCTCATGCAGGCGCTTTCCTACTGAGGAAGGCAACGGGGTGTAAGAGCAAGCAATAGAGAAGCAAAGCAGCACATTCCTACCCCAGCTGGAGCTTTCTCCAGCCCTGCCCTTGGCTTTGAGCTTGCAGCTGATGTGGCCCAAAAGGAAGCACCTCCACGATGCTATTTAGCTGCTATTTAGCACGTCGGGAGGGAGGATTATCTCTGTGTGGCTCAAGTGGGAAGCCAAAGGAGCAGCAGTGAAAGGCCACCAGTAGCTAGATGGGGCTCCAGCGTGCTGTCAGTCCTCAGCCCAGCCCACAGGGTCTGCAATAACAGCCTGGGATCAGCTGGCATCCAAGGGCCACTCCTAAGGAGTCTCTACAAGGGGAGATAACCCAGGCTTCTCCTAGAAGTGCTTTAAGGGTGTGCAAATTGAAGAGCATCTCTGCGGGGCTGAGGGGGCAGAGCCCCTTCCCACCTCCGCACCTGGTGGCCAGAGGCTTTGGGGCTTCCCCACAACTCTGAGCACCTCAGAGCTCATTTGACCTCCGCTCCTATGGTGCACTCCTTTGCTTTGGGCTTCTGATGGGGACTCCTGGTTTTCCTTGCTTTAAACCGGTCTTTTCTTCCCACTGAAACAGCCGCTTGAACGGAGCAGTTTGAGACAAACCTGGCTCTATCACATTTGAATGATTTAATCAAGGTAAGGGCTGTGCTTTGTCTGCCTTTCACTTGCTTAGAGGCACAGGTAGCTTAAAGTGAACACGTTTAAGTCGAATCGAATGCGTCACCTTTCCAGGAAGCGTCCCACTTACAAAAGGTTGCTTTTGCCAATCCTCCTTTATTCTTTCCACCTTCCTTCCCTCCTATTTCTTACCTTCAATGCACTCTGGAAGCACATTTTCTCGTGAGAAAAACCAGGCCAGTTTTTGAAACACCCAAAAGCCTGTGAGAGACAAGGAAAGGCAATCACATTGCCTGTGTTTTGGAGGTTGAAAGCACAGAATCACCGCGCAGAGTCCTCCTCGCACAGCTCCAGGAGAGGGGGCTTGTTCTGAAAAGGCTGCTCTGCTGAAATCCCATTTTCCATGACAAAAAAAGCCTTTGTCGAAGACATCCTGACAGCTTGCTCTCGGCTTTGCCTGCTGGTTGGAGACGGGGCTCTTGCAGTTATTCATGTAAATGTTGTTGGGGGGTTGAAGTGCAGAGAGGGGAGCTGCTCCCTGCTCTCTGAGCTGTTAGCAACCAGGGCAACCAGGTTCTCCCAGGCTATAACACCAGACAGGACAAAGTGGTGCCTGTAAGCATAGAATCATAGAATCCCAGAGTGGTTTGGGTTAAAGGGACCTTAAAGCTCCTCCAGCTCCAAGCCCTGCCACAGGCAGGGACCCCTTCCACTTGAGCAGCTTGCTCCAAGCCCCTGTGTCCAACCTGGCCTTGAGCACTGCCAGGGATGGGGCAGCCACAGCTTCTCTGGGCACCCTGTGCCAGCGCCTCAGCACCCTCCCAGGGAAGAGCTTCTGCCTGAGCTCAGCTCAGTCTCCCCTCGGGCAGGTTAAAGCCATTCCCCTTGGCCTTCACTGCAGGGGGGGTCTCATGGGCAGGAGGTGATGTGCTTGGACCCTGATGAACTGTGAGTAGCCATGGATCCATGAGGTCCAAGCATCCTTCTCATAGCCTGGAAATACAGGCACAGATGGAGAAGCAAAGGCCAGTTGGAGGTTACCAGCCCTTCTTGCTGCATGCCCCTGATCCACCTGCCTGCCAGAGGCAATTTGTACATCATGTACTGGTGGCTGAGCCCAGCTTGGCAATGCCTTCATGGAGAAATAAGGAGCAAGTGGTGGAGGGTTTAAAGTAAATCCTCTGATGTTTTCTCTGTGTGTGTCTTTCTGAGTGACCTTTTGCACCGCGTTTCCTAACACCACTCACAAAAGAGGCATTTTCTGTGCCTGAGCGTAAGAAAGATCCCATCCTGAGAAGGTCTGTTCTTCATTCTGACCCGCTGCTGCTTTCTGGAAGCCATTAAAATCCCATCTCCTTTTGAATTCTAGCAACAAGAATTTAGGGAGAGTCCTAAAAGGAAGGGAAAACGTTTGTGCACATGAGGAACACCCTGTTGTCGTAAGAGACAGCAGTGAGAAGTACAGAAGGGGTGGTCAGGGTTTAAGTCAATCTCATTTAAGCTGATCTTCAGAGATTGGATTGAGGCTTAACACAGAAGGAAACGTCTTGCATCTGCCACCACAGGGCTCTTGCACCTTCTGACCACTGGCACCTGGAGGAGCTGGGGCCATGTGTGTGGCTCTTGCTCTTTGTGAGCAGATCCAGTGTCCATACAGCCCCTGTGCTGGAGCCCCTGGAATTCTTCCTCCAGGATCTAGCCCCATGGGCAGCTCCCTGCTCACCACGCTGCCATCAATCCTCAGCTCAGCGGGTCCATGAGCATAGGCAAGCACTGGGGTGAGTCCTCAGGTGGGAATGGGCCATGCCCATCACCCCATGTGCCAGGCAGCAGGCTCGGGGGGTGCAGCAGCCTCAGCTGTTCACCATGCAGTGGGGCTTCCCTAGTGTTTTAAACAGGGCAGGCACTGCATAGTGTGAGCCACTGCTGCCTTTAGTCCCATAAAGCTTCCTCCATCCCAGCCTTAGCCTCACATGGTCCTGCCCTCCCATGGCTGGCTCTCCTGCAGGCCAGCATCAATGTCCCGGGGAGGAAGGTGGATAGTGCTGAGGTTTGTAAGCAGAATAAATCAGGAGCCTGGAGCTCCCAAACCATCTGTCTCTCCCTGAGCACCATGCACGGCAGAAGCCCAGCCATCCTATTAGCCCCTCTGCTGCTGGCAGGACTCCCAGATCCCTCCATTTGTGACCAGCCAACATGCCCTTCAGTTTTAGCTCTCAACCTTCACTTAATGTGTTTGGGAGAGCAATGTGAGCACTGCTTCCAGAGAAAAGCATCTGCTCCAGAGAACAGCATCTGCTCCGGAGAGCAGCATCAGCTCCGGAGAGCAGCATCAGCTCCGGAGAGCAGCATCAGCTCCAGAGAGCAGCATCAGCTCCAGAGAGCAGCATCAGCTCCGGAGAGCAGCATCAGCTCGTGATTTCTAAGCACATAAAGAACAGAAGGCACCCTCAGAGTGGACCTGACCCTCACAAGCACGACCTGACAGGACCATCAGTGGGCATGGTGTGGGGCAAGGCTAGAGGAAGGGTCCATGCTGGAGGAAGGGGAGGCACAGGGGGCCTTCCCATTTACCTAATGGGGTGTACCCAGTGAGAGAGGGTCTCGCTGAGGAGCAAGTCACTGAGAGAGGGGGCACAGAGGGCGGATGTGAAGGGGATGGGGCAGGGAAAGGCCAGTGGGGTCTGTGATGTGTCAGCTTTGGGGGATCGGTGCTGAGGGTGCAGGTATGGGAGGGAAGGAAACTTCTGATGGCTTTCCAGGGATGTGACTTCTCATTGGCACTGGGAGGTGTCCAACCCTGGTGATTCCATGGGGAGGAAGAGCTCCCAGCAATGGATCCCACCCCTCTGCTTCTCTCCCAGCACTATTCATGGTCAGTTCAGGGAGCAAAACAGCAAAATCCTGGGTCACCATCCCTTGACAGGTCCAGAGCCTTTGCTGGGATGCAGGTGGTGGCAGTTAGCCCTGGGGAGTGACAGGTCTCCAGGGTGGCAGGGCCACCAGCACACCAGACACTGCTGCTCTGCAGAGGAGCCTGGGCACTGGAGACATGGAGTAGCTGGGATGGGATCCCAGCCAAAGACAGACCCCCAGAGCTGAAGGGAAACAGCAGGTAATAGAGCAAGGAGATGATGCTGCAGGTGAGTGACCACGAATCACCCCCAGGCTCATGTTTTCTTCTGCATTCTTATCCTTTTTAAACATTAAAGATGGTAACAGGTTACTGTGGTCAAAAAGGAAATAATGGAGATTTAAGGGAGACAAAAGCATGATGGCGTGCAGGGAGAGAAAAGTGAAAGGGATTCATCATGAACTGACCCTCACAAACATTCCCCCAAGTTGGGACCTTATGGTGTTAATAATTAACCAGAATTTTATGAAGGCTAAAATAACTACAACACGCACCAGGATCATTGCTTCAGTATTCACCGTGGGCACAAACCTTGCCCGCCACTTGTCTCAGTTACTGTGGCAACAGTACATCTGCTTTGCACAATATCCTTCATTAATCATTTACACCCAGGGGAACGAAAGAAAGTCTTGGAGGAATGATAGCACAGGAGCTATTTCTGCTTCCCACCGGTGAGTGGGACCAGCCCTGAACCAGCCTTGCGACTGCTATTTGCAGCCAACCCCCTGCATCAGCAGGGACTGTAGTGATAGGACAAGGGGTGATGGGTTCCAACTGAAACAGGGGAAGTTCAGGTTGGATACAAGGAAGAAGCTCTTCCCTGTGAGGGTGCTGAGGCGCTGGCATAGGGTACCCAGAGAAGTGGGGGACTGCACTTCATCACTTTACCCAGCTCCTTCTCGGGCTGAAGCAGGTTATTTAAAGGGTGCACATCAACTGGGTACAAAGTAATGTCTTTTACGGTTTGCCCTGGAGTATCCACAAGATAAATTGTGTATTCAGCATCTGATTGGTACCCTACCCCATCAGCCTCTATTAGAAAAGACAGAGCCCTTCTTCCCCATGGACATCTGTACTCTGTGCCCGGACAACACAGAGGTGGATAAAGGGAATCCAATCAACGTCTCCTGATGACCAGGACCCGACTCTGAATTTCTTGGCCCTGGGAAGAACGAACCCGTCTTTGCAGCCAAGCGCAGGAGGTGTCAGCACTGAGTCACTTTGCTCACAAACCCGGGGCCATGAGGAAGTGAGATGAGGAGGGGCTGCTGCAGAGGGCTCTCAAAAGGGGGTTCCTTGCCCTTTGCAGGGTATCTCCAGAACGTTTTGCCATTCTCAGCTGCAAGAGCACGCCTGGAGAGGGGAGGCTGCCAAGGAGAGACCCGGGTTTTGTGCTGGTTGATAGAGGCAAATGGTCTGGAAACTCGGAAAGGGATTCAACAGCCAGCCCGGAGGAACCCCCTTCTCTCCCATGGCCACAAGAGCAGGGAGCTCTGGTCTCAGCTTTGGATGTGTCACCCCAAGAGAGGACAGACACACTGAGCAAGGACTTAGCGTGGGCTCTGTGCAATGTAACCCAGCCCCTGGTAATGAGGACAGCAAATTAGGCTTCTTTAAATAACCAGGACCTCTTCAGGAAGGAGAGTAAGGTCCTCAGACGGCCTGATCTCCGCTTAATCCCTGCAAACAGACACCTCTGAGGAGGAGGATTGGTTTCTTCTGGCAGGGGGTGCAGATTGAGTGACATCTGGTGCCGTGTTTCCTAAACCCAGAGAGCCCCTGACTTGTGTCCCCGATTGAATTCTCAGCCTTCTTGCTTCTCCTCCTCAATCCCAGTACCAAACCCCCTTCATTAGCCTCTGACCTGGAACACGAGCATCCCTATCTCCCCGTTGATGAGCACAGCCTGAGCGCACTGGGGACCACAGAAGAGCCCTAAGCCTCTGTAAGAGGAGGTGAGGGGAGCAGGGGTTGCCCTCAGGATGCGGCAGCAGCTTTGTCTGCAAGGGCTGGGGGGGGGCTGCTGCACCCCCTTGCACCACTGGCACAGATTAGAGGCTCCGCATCACTGGCAGGTCCGGGTTAATGAGCAGAGGCACTAATGAAGCTGTGTGTTATCTCAATGCATCCTCTGCCTCTAGGACAGCCCCGAGGCGCTTCAAGCAAACAAACGAAGGAAACATGTCTATTAGGCTTTGCCGTGGAGCTGGGCCAGCTCCCACGTTCACAGCAGCAATTTATGCAGGCTCCCAGCAAACGTTTTCTGCTGAGGGTTTTCTCAAACCCAAACTGAGATTTCTCTCACTGGTTGGGCTCGGGGTTTGTTTTATTTCAGGCTGATTTTCTTAATGAGATTCTGACCTTTGGAGCTTCCCCCAAGACATACACTGCTTCCTGTGCTGATGAAGATCCGTCCTGGCTGAAAACAAGTGTGATGATGGAAAACGTTCAGCTGTCTCTCCCTCCAGCAGGGTAAAGCCCTAACAGAGCCCTGCGATGCAAAGTCCTGGCATGACTGAATGCCTTTGCTTTAAGAGGCAGCAAGGAGAACAGCCCCTGGTGAGGAGAGAAGAGTCTTTTCAATCCCGGCTGCGTTCTTGGAGCAGCCTGGAAGAGGTAGGAGACCCACTGAAGTATCCCAGAGCATGGGGTGGTGAGGAGCACATCATTTTCTGGCTGTTTTCTTTCCATCCTGACCCAACTGAAGCCACCTTCCAGACTGGGAAACAGGGGAGAAAAATGGGGAGGAGGATGCTGATGAGCCTCAGGGCTGAGCTGGGCACCTGAGCAGGCTTGGGTGGACATCTATGCACTCAGACATGCCCAAGAGAGGGGATGAGCTGGGGGCAAGTGGGGGCTTTGAAGGGTGGCCAAGGGCCCCCACTCCTAGGCTGGACCATGCTGAACCATGGAGTGATGCCACTGCCTTCATCCTGATGTACCCAGTCATTGGGAGCGGGAGGAGGGAGGGAACTGTCTGTTTGTATATTTTACACTGCAGCCTTTTGGGGTGGAAAATAGCTCTAAGCACTGAAGAGGAGAATTAAAGTGCATTTTAATGATATGTGTCTTATGTCTGAATGAGCATCTCAGATTGCAATATCATTTGGGTCCGTGTGATGAAATCCAGCCACTGAAAAATCTCCCGTCATCTCCTTCTACATTAATCCACGTATTTACATTTTAGAGCTTAACTTTAACTGTTACGCTCTTTCAAAAGTAATTAAACTGGGCTTCAAATGAGGAAATAACCTCATGGGCTCCCTGCCCGCCAAGCACACGTGAATACGAGAGAAAGTGGCCAGAAACAGGTCTATTTGTGAGCAAACATTATAAATGCATTAAATGCAGTTTTCCTTCCCTGCAGCTTCCTTCAACCTTTATATCAAAAATGACACGAAACGCATCTGCGTTCGGTTGCTTAAAACATCTCCATCTCCATTTCAATTAAAAAATGACGTGGCACAAGGGATAACAAAAAGCCTTCTGTGGAGGAATACAATGAGGACCGAACTTCAAATCCTACCTGCATGGAAGACTGTCAACTTGGATGTTGTTTTTCCATATGACCCGGGTTGGGTTTTGTTATCTCTAATTATTGTATTTTAATCCTGGCTCTGATTATATAAACAGGGGCACCTCTCCCCATCGCTGGCTTTCAAAGAGGTTTGTTTAATCGCTGACATTTCCCATTGCACGGGCTGCTTTGCAAGTGGCGCACAATAGAGCCTTGTTGGTCTCCGTTTAATTAAACACAATTACTTGGCGTGAAGTAGCAGAGGCAGCGACACTTTCAGAAGTTCCTTTTCAGCTTGAAACGTTAATACAGCGTCGGTGAATAACGAGAACGTACAAATCATGAGCATTCATCAGCATCTGAGCACCTTGAAGTGCTGAAAGAGTCTTTAATTCTGGCCATCTCATTTGAAATGCTTTTTGGAGGCTGCTGGAATTTGCAAGCAGCTTTTTAGTGCTACTCGTCAGGGTCAGGGACAGAGACCTTCGCCCTTCTCAGCAGCCGGGCGAGGAGGTAAATCCCTGCTGCGTGCCACAGGGTCACCTGTGATATGAAATCCTCATCTCCGTCTCCTCTAACTATGCAAAGCTGGATCCTGCACCGGCACAGCCTCCCCATGCGTGGTGTTCAACAGCACCTTGCAAACCGAGTCCTGTAGGAGCCAACCCTAATCCAGAGCAATTCAGATGTGTGCTCATTTCCTTGTTTCCCACTGGGAAAATCACAGCTGTGCCTCCATCTCCAAGCAGCGCTGTCTCGGCCATAGCTGGGAAGGCCACAGAGGCTTTCCTCATTACTTCCCCTTCCCTGCAGGGACTGGAGACCTCCAGAACCGCTCTGCAGCACATCAGGCTTCCAGTCACCCATTCCTATGCAGTTCACATGCGCTTGTACAGTCACCTGTCAATACCCAGTGCGGTCATCCCCATGCACTGGCCCATCAGGATTTCTTGCAATCATCTCTATCCATTTGAATAACAGAAGGCGCAGATGAAAAAGCTGATCAGAGGCAGCCACAGGAAGGAAATGGGGTGTCACAGTTCTCAGCGCCTGGAAGAGGCTGCTCTGGTCCTGAAATGTAGCTTTGTGCTTTTCAGCCCATTCCACCTCCTTGCTCCAAACGAGTTCTTCGTCCTCTTTCATGAGGACACTTTTCAAATGATAATGGGCTGGTGTCACGACCTCGCTGGAGCAGAGGCGGCCGTGCTAAAAATATTAACACTTTTCATCTTTGCTTCTGAGTCCCAGACGGTTTTGCTGCTGTTCTCTGACTATATCAACCGTATTGATGTTACAGAAACGAACTTGCCCCTTTCCGGCTATAATCTGATAATCCCCTGCATATGCATGTGAATTTGATTTCATAACCATCAGGGCTTTGTGGCAGCCTCTCTCTGCCCATCAGACCAGTGCACCACGTCACAGACAAGTGCCTCATTCAGGACCTCGTGGCAGAGCCAGGGACAGAACAATGGAGGTCCACAGCCCAGTGTGGCCTTCAACACACTCACACTTCCACTGAGCATGTGGATATAAGAATTGCATCTCATATCCCACTCCTGTCCAAGCTAGATCTTCTTAGGCCAGTCGGGGGGGTTGAGTCCTATTGTACCTATAATACCCCCTTTTGGTCCAGCTCTGACCTCTGAGCAGGTTTCTCAGGGATACTTCATCCCATGGGATAGCAATGACATGGGTGGTCTCACTATCAGGGGTAATCACAGCAATGGTCCTTTTTGTGCTGCTTTGGGGAAATCTCAGCTTTCCAGATAGGAAAGGTGGACGCTGGTGTCTGAGTCACCCAGGGTAAAACTGGTGCTACAGACCCAACAATAACGTTCTTGTCTACAGCCAGCTCCATCAAAAAGCTTTGAAAAGGAGGCAATGTTTTCCTTAGATAACTGATAATAGTCTGGGTCTAATGTGCAGCCAATTTAATACTTAGCAGCTTTATGCCTATAGCAGGTGTTTGTTTAAGAGAGATTTCACAGTACTGAGGGAGGTAAATAGCAGATTTCTTCCTTTAATGGGCCTCAGGCTCATTAAATGACATTTCACTTTCGCGTGCACAAGGTTTTTATTCATTAAAGGGATTCACTCTATTTCCAAGGGTGTTCTTCCCTCCTTTATTGGCAATTCACCTCATGTGTTGAAAGTTGTGCATCTGGGTGGGGGAGAGGCACTTGCTGCGTCTCTGCTCCCAGCCTGGGTGTACTTTCTCCCTCCACAAGTGGCTCCTCTCGCACTGAAAACAAGCAACTTGACAAATTTCAGGCCTTCTGAGTCATTCTTTTCTGAAAGACAAATTGCGTCCTCAAAAGGCTGCGGTTTCCAACCTCCGAACAGGCATGCCGTTGCAGCCGGCAGACCCAGAAGCATGGGATTTGCCTCTGAGATAAACCAGCTTATCCACTTCAAAACTCGCTGCAAGACCTTGGAATTCTGTTGAATGTTTCCCCCAGCATTGATAACATTTCTTCTCTTGCCTCCCAAATCTGTGCATGCGCCTGCTGCTTCAGGACAGGGCTCTGTGTGATGGGGACAGTCTCCACCGGTAAGGTACACATGAGTAGGAGTTGGAAGAGTTATCTGATCAAGAAAAGCCATGAAATAAGGAAACCATCACACATAGGAGGTAGTAAATGCTCTCAGACATGTCATCTGGGCCTTTTTATCTCTTGAACTGACAGTTCCTTCATAGCAGACTGCCCTTTCCCACGCTTGGTCAACTTGAACTGGTTTATCTCAGCCAGCCTTGCCCCACAGTCATCCCACGTGTGTATTTGCACACACACGGCTCTGACGTTGATACCAACAGAGGACGTTGGTGTGTGGGACAGCCCGTACTGTTCCAGCATCTCTGCTCACAGGTCTGGGACTTAACAAAGCCAAAACATCCCCTATTGACAGCCCTTCTTCGTAAGCGCATGGCCAGTGGCATCCCATGCCACCCAAAAGCAGGTTTTGCTCTGACCTCTGGAGCCAGCCTTGGCACGGACAAGAGAGCATCTCCTCTCCAACCTCAGAGCAAGGCAGGGAGCCTGCACAGCCAGAGGATGGGTCACAAAGCCCTTGATCCCCCCCAGTAAAACATCTGCAGCCACACGCTAAGGACCAGGCAGGGTTTGGCTATGGGAAAATCCAGATGTTGTCACTGCAAACTGGGAGCAAGCACTGAGGACAACGGGAAAGCCCTGGGTTCAAAGCACAGCTCCTGAACCTGAAGCCTCTATCCAGTGTGGAAGCACGGACGGTCTGTGCAGGTGTGCTTGCTGAAGTCTCTGCCTTCCCTCTGTAATGAAGAAAAGATCAGATGCAGCACTTCTCCCATACCAGCTACATCTCAGCTCAGTGGGATAACAGCGTTTCCTCTGAGAATAAAGCAGCGAACTAGAAAGAGAGCTTTGAATTAATGGCTCTATAATTTGGCAATGGGATCCGAAAGTTCCTGATCAAAGAGAGATTAATGGTCCTGATTAAAAAAAAAACCACTGAAAGAAGCAGATGCTTCATGTTTGCACACTTGGCAGAGCTATGAAACAAGGCAGGAACAGCCCTGTGTCAGCTCATGGCCTTGGTGGAGGACTGGGGCTACCTCAGCCTCCCCAGCAATTCAGTTCAGTAGCTTAATAAAAGGTTCAAGTAGCATTTCTTTTGTGCCCTTTCTAACAGAGCTCATGAGGAGGCTGGTGCCTTCAATTCAGCACAACTTCAGGCCCCTGGGAAGTAAATAAATCCTAGGCAAGACAAACCGTGATGGCATCATCCCACCGAATGCCAGGGTTTCCCAGGCTCACACTTCCTGCACTGAAGAGTTCTGCAGGTCCTTTCCTTGTGATGGCAAAAAAAATCATACAAGTTTGTCCCATTCTTTCTTCCTGAAGAAGAAAGGCCTGGAAAAAAAAAGGCTTTTAAGAATGAAATCAAAAGAAGAAAATGAAGAGGATGCCTGCCTTAGCTCTTCTGTCAAAAGCACTTTCTCATTTGAGGGTTTGGGTTTTTTTCCTTTCAAAGCTAAACAGCAACAAAAAAAAAAAGGAAAAGTTAATGATTTTTTGGGGTCAAATAAACCATTTCTTTCCCTTCGCCCCCGAGAGTCTCAGCTTTGCGTCGAGCAGTTGACAGCGATTCCAAATTGAGAAATACTTGCCTTGAAATAACACACTCAGGGGGTTTAACCCCTGCACCAACACAAGCTCTGGGCTTCACTCCCTCCTGCAGCTCCCTGCTGCGTGTGGCACCGCTCACAGCCAGTCCCTGCCCAGGCAGCAGAGCCCCACCAGCTCAGCGCAGCCTCCTCTCCATGCTGCAACCTGCCTTAAGCTCTCCATGGCTTGTCAACTGCGGGCCAGGCTTCCAGCTGCTGGAAGGGACGGAGGACCCCAAGCGCATGCCTGGACACATGTGTGGATTCATCAGTCTGTTTAGGTTGAAAAACCATGGGAAAAACTCAAGAGAATATAAAGATTTGCTATTTTTTTTTCTTAATTACATGGTTACTTTCTTTTTTTTTTTTTGCCTTTGCTTTATTTTTTGGCTCTGTTTCATATTCACTCAAGGCAGAATTATTTTCCCAAGTTCTGTAGCTCAGCCAAGCAAACGAGTTCATAAAGCTCTAATTATTTTCATCTCACAACAAGGCTGTGATCCAGAGGAGTGACCTTGAGCTGATGAATGCACAAGGAGTTGGTGATCTCCTCACAAGACAGCTCCTGTGAAATGGGCCTTGTTCACTGTGACCCCCTCAAGTGAGAAAGGATCTTCACATCCTCGCCCAACCCAAACACTGGGAAACACAGATGTCCTTGTGGTGGAAACCAAGACAGGCAGGAGCCTGCTCCTCTGGGGATGCAAAGCCAGCTGTGATACCAAATGGCTACGGTAGCCATGGGGTCTTCAAGACCAGCAATGGTTATTGCAGCTTCGGTGGGTCAGCATCAGAGATCATGATACAGGTTGTAAATTCCCTCTGTATTTTCCCATGCCTGCCCCTAGCAACGTCCGTGAGCACGGAAAGCACCACAAGGCTTTGACTACATCGAGGAAATGCCTACACCTACAGCACAGTGACACAGCCAGGATGGTAGTGTCACACTGGGAAGGATATTGCTTCACTTGGAAGTGCCTCTCCATTGGAAGGGTATTGGTTCAGCGTTCCTTGTAAAGTTACACTCTGCTTTTCAAAATAAACTACTTGAATAATCAGGAACCAGAACTTTAAATAGACACAAAAATGTCTGAAGTGATGAAATCATGGGGAGAAACACAGAATCATCAATTCTAGCGCGTGCTCCTGCACCCTCAGGCTGAGTCAGAAGACTCAAGGGACCAAAATGACTTCATATGTCACGCTGTAGCCACAGCACCGCGGCATCGGTGGCAGCATGACCACTTCTGTGCTTCTCTTTGAGTCCCTGCTGCTGGCACAGGGAAAGGCTGTGCCAGGGCATCCATACCTCCCTTTGGTCTTGACGTCAGCAGGGATGTTTGCAGGATGAGCACGGCTTTCTCTTAATCTCTCTGTAGTCACAGCTTGCAAGGCCAAAAGAGACTGCGTTGGCCGGCTTGTCTGACCTCCTCTTGGCACAAGTTCACAGATTTATTTGTGATAATCTAAAGAACTGTTCACACTCGATTTACAGCCAAGGAGCAGAGGTTTGGGGGGCAGTTGTTCTGAATGACAACTTTGAGTCTAAATGGATGCGAATCAGACGCTGCTGTCTTCAGCAGCCATACAGACTAAAGCTACAACAGAGCATGCTGTTTACAATGAGATATTTTAGTCTAAAGATGGTATTTCCAGTGCTTTGAGTTACATCAGGGATCCTAAACCTGCCTGGTATTTCAGTTCAAAATGGTCATATTAATACTTGTGAATGAGCTTGTACTGCTGTGAAAGGCTGCTGCCCATGTGCTGTGCATACCTATCCCAACCAGACGGGCAGGACCACGGCCAACTGCACATCACAGCCATCACCTCCATAACGTGCATTTTATAGGCTGCCTGATGAGCTGTCTGTGGGTTTGCTAGCCTGCAGCACTGCGGATTAGGTGCCTAAAGTGCCTCTGTCATGTCTTCTCATGGAAGCAAAGCAACATTCGCAGCCTGGTACAGGGTGCCCCAGTCCCAGTGTGCTGCCCTGTGCAGAGGGATGGCACCAGTGCCAGAGCCCCTTCCCAGTGCTGCTCAGTGGGAAAGGTCAGGCAAGCCACTAATGCCAGGGCCAACAGTGACAAAATGTGTCCTGGGCTATAGTGAGTGCAGCTTATCTGGGTTTGTGAAGAGGTGTTGCCTCGCCAGCCTGTGGTGCCTATCTACAGTGAACACTGCATCTGTTTAATGTCTTGCCCTCCTTTCTCCTCCTTGTTCACAAGTGCATCTGTTAATGCACATTGCACCTTCCCTGCGCCTAAAAGCATGTCCTCTGGAGAGAAACAGCAACTGAGCCTCTGGGTGCTGCGCTGGGGCTGTGCAGGAAGCCAACCCATCCTGTTAGGAGATTGCTCCAAATGGAAACGACGGCCACAGGAGGCCTCTCCACAGAAACAGGACTTTGCACCTTGCACCTTGGCAGAGGCAGCTCAGGTCAAGGCTTTGTGCAGGGTTTTTGTGCCTCAGAAGCCTCCAGAGGAGATGCTGCACGGCTCCAGGAGTGCTGCTGCCTCTGTAGAGCTGCAGGAGCCTGCCTCTTGTCTGGGCTCCTGCACACCTTTGGCCTGGGCAGCTGCTGAGATAGGATGCTATTTATGTTAATCCTCTCTGCTTAGCTGATTAATGGGAAGCCAGGGTGCGGGGATAGAGAGCTGGTGGGCTGCAGGATGCCTGGCACTCATAGGGATGCTCTTGCTGTGACCTGGCACAGTAACCGGCTCCCTACAGGCTGGCTCCAATGCAGGGGCTTGATCTTTAAGGTCCCTTCCAACCCCAACCATTGCAACAAGACTTGTGCTATCCCCTGGTCCCTACAAATCCCTTTCCTGTTACCACTCAGCTGTGAACCTCCTCCCTGGTCTCTGCATCCCCTGACAGAGCACAGGTAGGAGATGAAGAGCATGGCACACACCGTGTTCATGACCCCACATGCTTCTGCTTCTCTCTTTGGCCCTGAGAAGCAAGTCAGTGAGATTCATAAAAGCTCATCAAGGTTGGGAAAGACCCTTTAAGATCATCGCATCCAGCCGTTACCCCGGATTAACGTTGGCTTCAGTCAGGATCACATCGGGCTGAATTTCAACAGTCAAAGTTTGAGTGACCAAAGCCTACTTTAAAACCCAATGTTGAAGTCCTTATTATGGCCAAGTAGGGGTTGTGCAAGCCCAGGAAAACTGGCTGCAAAATCACGTGTGAAAGGAAAGTCCTTGGATTCCTGCCTTATCAGAAACAATCTCAGCTGACTGCTGGCTTCCAGCCTGGGTGTTGGTAACACCTTATGGGTGTGGGAAAGCATAGTGTGGTCAGAGAATAAAATCCATTCTAAGAATGCATTCAGCAAGCTACAGAACAAATGAAGTTATACCAGACATAAGGCCAAGGACATGGAATTGCTGAAGTATATTTGAAGCCAATATAAAGGCTGAACAGCTCGCAGGTCCTTTATGGATGGAAGCAATCAGGTTGCCACTAGCAGACTGCTGGGCTTAACAGCGCTCCAAGGAATTCAGTGACTCTTTGGTTAATGTCTGGAGAGATAGTGGGAGACTTTCCCACCAAGCTGTGATAACACCCAAGTGTCTGCACCACCCCCGAGAGAAGGAGGGTGTTAAACTGCAATGGAGAAAACCAAAGTTGAACCGATGGCTTCCAAACTTCAAAGTGAAACAGCTCCAACAACCCTCAGCCACGGGTCTGGAAGGGGCTGCTCTCCTAGGATGATGCTGTTCTTAATAAACCTAGGGATGCCATGAAAGATTCACAAGGCTGGGAAAGAAACAAATGCTGTGGTAGCTTTCACATGAGCTCAGCGGGGAGGCATGAGGCAATTAGAGAGGTGTTACCCTGCTATAAACACCAGGGAAACTCAAGGCACGGCTGTCACATACCCAGAGATGCCTGTGGAGGAGGTCACACAGCAGCATTAACAACCCTCAGTAACAGGGCTTTCAAAAGAGCGCAGTGAAGTTGTTGAAAATCCACCTCAAGGTGATAAAGGAGATGCTCAGTGTGTTTAATGCTTTATGGATGAAGGATGAATGGAGGGTGCTGCAAAGTGAAGCCTGCCTGGGAGCCAAGGCTGGAAAAGCTCAAAGTGGAAATAAATCGCAATTAAAAGTGCAAATAAGCAACCTCAGGAGTACTTGATTTTGGCGCAGGATACATTTCCCAGCAGGGAATACGTGGATGCAAGGACTGCATCTGGCTCAGGGAAAGGGGGAATCCATGAGCTGCTATTCAGGCAGTCACACAAGCAAGCGGGGTCATGTCTCCTGGTCTGGATATCTATGGAGATCTGCCAGAAATGCCCTCCACTGAGACAGTCAGCAGAGCCCCAACAGATTCACTGCAGGATGTGAGAAGGGTTTGTTGTCCATATCTTAATATAGCACTACCTATTAAAAGGCACCATTCAGTCTTCCTCAAAGAACTACAGTTCTTAGAAGACTTCTTATCTTTAAACCTTCCAGAATGCAGAGAAAAGAGAGGGACCAAACCAAGCTGATTACACAATATATTTCAGGGAAAACCAGTTAAAGCTGGCAAGAAACTGGAGATTTTTCCTAAAGGAGGCAGAAACCACCAAGTACAAAAATACAAACGAATCCTGCAGAAATGGTAATGCTTTTTCAGAGCATATTTGGTTGGGGAGCCCATGGTGGCACTAACTGGCCAGGCTGCAGTGGTGGCTGCTGGACCACATGCAGGCAGGGGCAATGGATGGTCTTGGCTCCTCATTGCTCCATGTTGTGTTTTATGGCCTCTCAGCAAAGGAAACTGCTGCTTGCTCTGGTTTAGGTCAAGCTGCTTCACAAAGCTCCACATTTCTCCTTGGAAATGGCTCAGTTTGGGGCAAAACTGCTTAGTTCACAGCTAGACCTGGAGCTGCAGGTCTGGTGGGCAGCGGCTGGCCCGGGTGCAAAGCCCCATTGCAACCAGCCAGCTGGGTCACCTCTGACTGGGGACACTGGGATCCCTCCTGGTACTGGGAAACTGGGCTTTAGGCAGGTGTTGTCTTAGTGATGCTCTTAGTGACGGGTTAAACAGGGGAAGTTCAGGTTGGATATAAGGAGGAAGTTCTTTCCTGTGAGGGTGCTGAGGCACTGGAATGGGTTGCCCAGGGAGGTTGTGAATGCTCCATCCCTGGCGGTGTTCAAGGCCAGGTTGGATATAGCCTTGGGTGCCATGGTTTAGTGTGAGGTGTCCCTGCCCATGGCAGGGGGGTTGGAACTGGATGATCTTCAGGTCCTTTCCAACCCAAACTATTCTATGATTCTATGATGCTGACACCTATGACTTTGAAGCCATGGAAACATCTGGAGCATCCCCTGCTCAATGGTCATGTGGAAAAGTTTCAGTTTCAGCCCCGTTCAGACTGAAACCACATTTCAGCTCCCCCACATAGTAATTTTCTTGGAAATCACACTTTCCAACCAAGATTTGGTTCCCCTTTTTAGGAGGTGCCTAAAGCGGTGGCATTTGGTGGCCAGCAAACACGATTCTCCCCATGGCTGAGGGAAATTCAGGCTCCTACAAACAAGAAACAAGGGATTTGCATGAAATCCACTTCCACCTGTGTTATTCCTGCCCGGAATGGTGAATCACTGCCCTATTTCCATAACAATCAAAATGCCTACAGAAATGGCCCAGGAGTGCTCAAGACTCTGACCGCTTGTGACAGCACTGATAGGAGCAGCGGTACAGCTAAGCCCTTGAGGCTCTGAGAATAGAAGCAAAGGAGGTTTTATATATGTACATACATAGATATCTATATTTGTTTATCTATTTCTGCTGTTCCTTGTATCTTTTGCTGCTTTTCTCCACCACGTGGCCGGAGCTGTTGATCTTCTTAAATCAGGGAACCTTAAAAAGGCAATCCAAATCCCACTAATGACCAGCTCTATGCCAAAACATATTGCAAAATCACGAGGCATTCAGTAACCACCCTGACTCCCTTCTGATGCCATTAAAGCTCCAGGCTAGAGCTATTTTCAAGATCACCTGGCAAACACATAACCAGAGAAGAAGAGCTCAGGTTAAATCCATTTGCACTGTTTAGATGTGTTATTTCATCAGCTGTCGTACCAGGCCTCAGAGCAGTGGAAACACACTCAGATGTGAACCTCAGAAGCGGGCTCTTAGGAGTTAGTTCTTCTTCTGCCCACACTTGGTCTGTCAGGAGCAGGTTTATTTGCTGGTTCACAGATGGCTTTTCAATGTTCTCCTCTCCTTTCTTGTCTCCCTTCCCCAGCCCTGCAGCTGGACACTCCTGGGTGCTATGTCAGGGGTAAGGGTGCCAAATGAGCACTTTCAGATGTGCAAAATGATGTCAGTGATAGAAGGGAGGAAAAAAACTCCAACCACGAGACAGGAGACAAGGCAGAGCATGCAGAAACCCTTGTTTCGGTTCAGCTGTCAGGGTGTGACATGAACTTCCACTTTCCAAGAAGCTGCAAGTGTCCCTGTATCGCTTCTCTACAAAGGCATTAAAATGATGCTTCACCTCCTGAGGACCCTGTTTGCCTCTTTCTGAGTTGTCCCTGTCCCCAAAAACGTGAGAAACAAAGCGTAAGAGAAACAATAGGAAATCAAACAACGCTTTGCTCCAGCTGCTGCACAGCGTGTTCCCGGCCAGCCTTGTAGGATGCCAGCAAAATACAAATGAGATGCATTTACTGCCATTCCTGCAGGGAATGAGCAGGGGAGCTGGCAAACAGGCCCATCTGCTGCAATGCTCCTCTGCTTAGGACAGCAGGATGCTCACAAACCTGCTCTGTTCATGCTATACCCAGGGGCGCTGGGGGTGAGAAGAGAAGGCATTGGTACATCATCTGCAACAGAGACCCTGGCAGAGCTCCTGTAGCTTGGCCAGGTCTATGGGGTCTGCTCCCAGGGGGAGCTGCAGGGGACATGCAACCATTGCACATGGACCAGCTCTGCCTGCCCATAGAGCAGTGGCACACAGGGATGAGGGGGAAAGATGCTCCCCGAGGCAGGGGGCATCCAGGTAAAGGGCAGGGAAAGGACAAGGAGTTCCCAAACGTCAGGGCTGAAGGATGTCTGAGGCTGACTCTGGACCATGCAGATCCTTCTACTCGTACACAGGATGACCATGCACACTGTATTTGGTCCTCAGCACATGGAAAAGACAGGGATATGAAAGACCACAGGAGCAGGAAGCAAAACCATGCAGAGTTCCCTGGTCAGGACACAGAAGACACCAAGTGGGAGCAGGAGGTGATGAAAGGTGCTGGCAAAGGTGACAAGCACCCAAAGCACCCCTGGGACAGGGTCGCTCCTTGCACCAGCTGTACTGCAACACAGCAGCACAAGAGGGCACAGCTAAGGTTGTGCTCGCTGTTAGCATGGGGCTGCGAGCCCACACACGCTCCTTTGCATCCAGCCTTGCTCCAGAAGCCAGACAGCACAGCATTTTCCCTTGTAATTATCTTTCCACCTTATCTCCCTGATGTCTCAACTAACCACGTGCTCTTGCTTTAACAGCTCTGTTAACAGAGTCTATCCCAGCCTTTGTGAATGTCTTCCAAGGCCTTTGTTATTAAATAGTAATGACACAGACTGTGCCTTGCTTTTGGTCTCAGAGTGCTCCAGTCCCACTTTCCATTGCTGAACTTTGCTCATTTATTATACATGACTTTGATTCCCGGTACCTCCTGGCTCTGCTGGACCCCTCTTGTGTACTCAGCCCATTTTGAGCACGGTGGGCAGGTCATGTCCTTCAGCATCCTCATACCAGTGTGACCAGTCCCCCACCATCAGGTTACTCCTTTCCTCCTGGTGTAAAGGCAGCACTGGCAGAGCTGCTTAGGAACAGCCTTGTCTTCTGGTGCCGTTTAATGAAAGCTGATACTTGTTTCAGAACACCTGTGATACCCTTCAGAACATCTGTGATACCCCTCACATCATTCCCCTCACCCCAGGAAGAGACAGAGCATCTTTTATACCCATGCTTATGCCAGCCCTAGTGCTGAACAGGATAATGCTGGTCCTGCAGGGCCCTGGGCTGAAGTCTCAGCTTTCTTCTATATAACCATCTGAAAGCAGTTTGTGCATCCTGAAAGAGGAGCTATAAAGACCCATGGTGCAATCCAAAAATCATGTTTCCTTTATTTATGCTCCCGACCCCATCCTTGGCTGCAAAACTTTGAACAAGTCTCTTGCTTTTCCCAGCAGACAGTAGTATCAGAGATGGGCATGGCCAATGCTTAAACTCTTTAGGAACAAGTGAACATGGATCTAAGTTTATGTTGGATGGGACCAGAGGAGGCTTTCATTAAGGGTGGTAGGACCGTAGGCAAAACTGGGCAGCTCCCAGGCTTTGGGACTTCAGATGCTGGGTGCGCCTGGGGCTATTAGAGCAAGGTAAATGGGTGGGAACAGGAGGTGATAGTGAAGCTTTTGAAATCGTTAAGTATCACAGTCAAAACAAGTTAGGTGCTAGCAAGTGAGGAGTTTTAGCAGGATATTCAAGCCTGAAACAGTCAGCGGAAAGATAAGCTTAATGCCCTGCAGTAAGTCCCACTGCCAGCATAAAACTTCCACTGCTTATCCTGGTCCCTTTAGTTTAAAGGAGGGGATAAGCTGGTTCTATGCCTTGTAAATTAACTGGCGGGATATATACACAGAGCTCCAAAAGCACCTGCAAGGGACAATCTGAAGGACACAGCTCCTGCTCATAGATCTAACCACTGGAAAGAAACCATGCCACTGCTGTGCAACACGGGAATGTCCTGGCAGGGGAGGATGGTGGGAGATGCAGCTTTCCTTAGGAGAAGGGCACTGATCTAGATAATGAGGCACCCTACATCCTCAGCACATTCCCTGCAAGCCGGGTAGGATGCGTTGATCTGCATTTCCCTAAGGGAAAACCACTGTGTCTGGCAAAACTCGGGGCAAAAGTGCATTTTGCATAGAGCAATGTTGGGTTTATGCACCCGAGGCCCGCTCCAGAGCACTTCGGTAGAAGATTCCCGAATAAATACATGAGGAAAAATGCTTATCAGGGACAACCCTTCTGTGAGATGGGCACATCCCACCTAACGCTGACCCCTAGCATGGGCCCTCGTCTGGTCCTTGTCACTCCAGGCACAACTCGGGCCATCAGGCAGCCCTGAGTGTGGAGGTATCCTCAAAGCAGTTCACCCCCCTCCCAATCCCTTCCTTTCCCCACCTTCTACCTAATCAATGGAGGAAACTGATGATGCTCCCAGCCTGGCTCCCACCTCCTGGCTGTGAGGATGCAAATGAAGCGCTGTCGGAGCTTGCCGGGTGCTGGGATACACAAGGCAGTGATTTCTCACCCCAGGCTCGCCCTCCCGCCCGGCACCTGATGGAGTTGCCACCTCCCCAGCTCCTCTTTTCCCAGGCAGCTCCCGGGTGTGGTGCCACCAGCAGGTTTTGTTTCTAGTGGCAAAGCCAGTTTAAGCAATTCCTGCCCCCGCGCCTTCCGTTGTGGCAATAGAGCTGTCTGCGGAGCTGCGTGGCCACTCGGGAGGCTGACGCGGTCACATAAAGAAGAACGCTTAGGAGGGGGGTATTTTTACCCACCTGGGTGATGGTGGGGTCAGAAGGGAGCCTGCAGAGCAGAGAGGACACCAAGGGACAGAAGGAACAACCAGCGAGGGGGAGAAAATCATCGGATGGTTTGGATTGGAAAGACCTTAAAATCATCCAGTTCCAATCCCCAGCCTCACAGGGAAGAAAGTCTGTTTGAGCTTACCTCAATCTCCCCTCTGGCTGGTTAAAGCCATCCTCCCTTGTCCTTTTTGACCTGGGGCACCAACCTCACCGGTTTCCTTATTTCTGGAGCAAGGAATTTCTGTTTCTGAACAGCTTGGAGAACAAAGGAATTTTGTCTTTTCAGCCCTCCTGGCTTTGCAGCAGATCCCATTTATAGTGGAAGAGACAATTGCCTCCCAACAGCTGGTGCTCCTAAGATAATCATCAGCACAGGGTGATGAAGCCCACCTGCCTCATGCCCCTGGGGGGGGAGAAGTTGTGATGGTTGACGTGTGCAGGGATAACAGCAAATCGAAACAGCTTCAAAACAGATTTGCTTTGCAAGCCTTTGCTCTGCAATGGCAGGGACGCAAAGAACAGCTTTGGTCTCCAAATGGGTGGTTTGCAGGTATCATTTATTGGACCTGCTCTCCGGAGAGTAAACTGAAAACAGATTGTGACAGAGAACAGGACGAGAGTTACCCACCTCTCAGACTTCTGTAGGTGACAGCATTCATTGCTGGCTGTCTGGCAGCCAAGAGCTTGGACTCTGCAGCTAGCAAGGTACTGAGGCCACCCTGCCCCACCTGAGCAGTTGCCCTCTCCGCTGGCATGGGAAGGGTCCTTCAGACTCCAAGCATTTCCCAGCCTTGAGCACCCATAGAGCAGGTCTCTGTGCCAGTGGCCGCTGTGGAAATGATGCGAAAGCAATGGTAAATGGGTGAACAACGGGGACCACGAAGAGCAGAAGGTATCAAGAATGACATTTTGAAAACATGGACTATTGTTGGTCCAGTTTTAGCAAGAGGCCGGGCTAGAGATCTCCAGAGGTCCCTCCCGGCCACCACTGCTGGGACAGAGTCACTGCTTTCCAGAATTCAGACAATTCCTGTGTTTTCTGAGACAAGGCATCACCTGAGCCTGGTCCCCGTGGCTCTAGCTAATGTGTCACATACTCACAAAGCAGCCAATGGATTTCCTGTGCCCACCTGCCTCACCAGGATTGCACCAGAAGTTATCTGGGATAAGCTGGCAGTCGCCATCAGTAAGGTGCTGTCCTCAGGACGTCAGAGGGATGCGAGACAACCATCTCAGATGGTTTCCACAGCTAGAGCCAGGCGAGTTGGGTTTCCAACTGCAGCCCGGGTTGGTTTAACCCGTTTGACAGAACCACCCAGCCCATCAGTGTTGGAACATGCAGGTGCATCCAGGCCGATAACCAGAACCATTGCCATTAGGCAGGCAATGAACCTTAATGGGATGCTGGGTGCAACCAGACCGCAGCAGATCCCAGCCAAGCCATGGAATCTGGCACGGGCAGTGCTGCAGCTCTCCAGGCCTGGCAGTGTTTGAGGGAGCTCTTGGGTGAGCACTATCCTTAGTGGTGACCTTCTTAGCGTGGAAGCATGGATGAGAAAGCACACATGCTTTTTAGTTGGCAGGCTGCTATTAGCCTAAACACACCATTAGCGCAATGCGCTTGAAGAAATCAAACTGTTCTTTTGGACTGAGTTTCTGTGTCTTGCAGGTTTTGAATGTCAGAAACCTTACCAAGGTGCTCTTCTACCCATTACTTGTGCTTTGCTCCCCTGCTCTTGATGTTAGGATCTCCTAGCATCAGGCTAAGCAGACGTGCCTGCTCTTGTTTCACCAGGAACCCTTCTGGGGCTTTGGCTGAGCTGAGCTTTTACAATGTGTGGATCCTGGCCAGCTTTTAGCCTGAGAAGGCACTCTGCCCACCTTCAGCAAAGCTGAACAGCACACTAGGGTTTGCTGTGTGAACCAGCTGTCAAGGATGAGTTGCATCTGCCCTGAAGGGAGCGGGAAGAGATGAGGCAGGGAATATCTATCCAAACAAGTTTGTACACACATATGATTTGGTAATATGCTGCCTAGAAGAGACTTGCAGCCATAGAATGGAAGAGTTTGGAGAGTACTTTAAGTATCACAGCCCTGTCCCTCCAAGGAGGGTGGGACAGGCATCCACCATGCACTCTGCGAGCATCCGGCTACCCCAACCCAACCCCAGCCGGTGCTGTGAGGACAGAGAACAGCTCAAACGCCGGGAGTTGCTGTCTCCTTCATTTGCCCTGCAGGAAATTCCTTAACGAGGCGACAATGAAGCTGTCAGATGTCATTGACTGCACATGGAGGATGTGGTGCATGCAGCCAGCAGCGCAGGAGGTGATTTCACAATGAAGATGTTTTCTGGTTCCGTGTTTGAAGAGCAAGCCCATGGTTCTTTTCCCAAGGGAAAGACACTGAGTTTTACCCGCACCAAGAATAAAACCATGGGTGATGCTCATGGTCAGGCTCTGAGCAGATGCTGCTCTCTGTTACGCTGCTGGCTTCTGAATAATCCTGGGGGGAAAGTAGCAAAGTGCTAAACACCATTAATAAGAGTCCATCTCTGGCCTTGAACACACATCCAGCACCATTTGCAGCCCCGCAGATCCGGTGCCCAGGAGGAATTAGCATGATCCATGATGGGAAGCTCTCGCCTCTCTGTGGCTGCTCCCATGGGACTGGCTTTAGCACATGAGGATGCTGCCAGATTAGTTTCCCTGCTGGAGCTGTTCTCTCCAGGGCTGCAGGAAGGGTTTGTTCTTGGGATGCTCTCCAGCAGCTTCTGGCACAGGGGGTCCTCCCACTGTTTCCACGCTGGTGTAGAGCAGAGTGAATCCTCTTCGATCAATGCAAAATCAGGTGTCAAACAGGAGTATCCAGCCCAGGCCATTTAATTCTCCCAGATCTAAGCAGGCTCATAATCTTCATCAGCGTTGCTTCCTGCTTGAAATGCTTTTCATTAGCTGCTCATTCAGCGAACACAACCACTTTGCTACCTCAGCAAAACACATGCCACACTTCTTGCTCAGCAGCACAAGGCAAACATTTTATTGCATTTTAATCACTGGCAGTTTCGGCAGTTGCTTCCTGGTCTCTGTATTTCTCCTACCCATCACACTGAGAAGCCTCTATAAACTCTGATTGCAGGGATGTGCTTGACCAAAAGCGATCCGGTGCCTCCTCAGCCTCCAAATCACTGCACAGCCTGATGCAGCTCCTGGGGAAGCTGAAGGCTGAAGCCTTGGTTACCTTAGTGCCCTTTTGAGCCAGTCCTGGAAGAAGGGAAACAGGCTGAGGATGGCTGTTTGGTTTGGTGGCAAAGGTTGGCTGGCCTGCCAAGCCCCTCGCCATGTCATCAATCCCTCTGTGACATTTCGTGTTGTTCCGATTTCTTGGAGCTGAAAGGTTTCAGAACATTTCAATGCCAAAAAGAAAACCCAAGAAGTTGTGAGCTGTGGAACGGAGAAATCCGTCCTAATGGGATTCCCTTTCCCAACCCAGCCATCGAGGAACCGGGCCAAGCAGACCAGAAACCCTCTGTGAGCACAGTGCAGCCTGATGTCAGGACAGGGTTAAAGCTTGCTCTGCCACCACAGCCTCAAGCCAAGAAGTGTCGAGTGACCAGAGAAGGGCACAGTCCCAGCCTGGCTGATGGGGCCCAGGACCTGTTTGCTGTTTGGTGCCCCTGATGGGGATGATGCTCGAGATCACCTACACTTTGCTCCTTTTCCCCATGACCCCACTGCTCCTCTCCCAGGCTCATTCTTCCCATGCCTCTGAGTCACAACCAGGGTCTAAAAGAATATTTGGAGCCTTGTGTCTTCATTTTCCTGTGTCTGGGGGTTTTCCAGCCTCTGATCCACACCCTTCACGCTGCTGCGGTGGAACTGGTTCTCCTCGCTTGGGTATGATCCTCAGCGTGCCCGTAATGCGCTCACAGCCCCTGCACCAAGGTCAACAGCTTTCTTCCTCTGTTCTGCTGTTATTTCTATGGCGAGGCAGAGGCAGGCAGGAGATGGGGCAGGGAATGTGGTTTAGATCCCCCATCAGCTGATGATCAGGCCGTGGAGAGGCAGCCGTAAACCAGCTGGGTTGGGACTGACAGAACCCATCACTGCCCAAGGACGGGATGGCGGCAGGATGGGACCACCATCATCCCTCCAGCATCCCTCCAGCCTTGGTTTCAGTGGGATCCTTCCCCATTTACCCGCAGGAAAATGAACGACAGGATCAGACAGAATGTGCCTGCCAGCTGTGGCTCATGTGCCATTCCCTATAGAAGAGGACAAACGCCATGTGCAGAACTCCCAAGGGAACAAGGACAAAGGCAGGGCCCTTCTCCTTCCCGCAGCGCTATCTAGGATCAGTCTTGCCTTCATGCAACACAATCCCCTCCGCTCCCCTGCCTGCCTCTCCCCGTGCAGAGTCATGCTCAAGCGATTCTGTTTCAGGGTAGCACTGAGTTAATTCGCCTGCAGCCCCGTGGGACTTCCCAGGCAGCGGGGCTTTTGCTGACTCTGCAGAATAACTCACCCCGGGTGGGGCGGGGGGCATCGGCGCGCCCCAACCTCTCCCCCGCATCACTGCGGGCTCAGGGTGCCCTTGGCACAGCGGCTGAAACCCCCGAACCCGGTGTTTTCCCCCATGCACTGATTCTGCTGCCTCCTCCTCCTCCCCCACAGCACCCTCAAGGTCACATTGGGAGGTTGGAGCGATCGGATGAAGGGAAAAGAAACAGCCCAACGCGCTGAAAACCGATCCCAGGCTCCAGTCCCAGCCTGTTCCCTTCGGCCCCTCTTGGCTCCCCCCGCCGCGCTGCCCCGGGGCCGTTTGCTCCTTGCCCCCGGGCTGCACTTCTGAGGCGGTTACGAAAGGAATTGTGCATTCAGGTATTCGAAGAACTGGCTGAGCCTTTTGGCCGCAGAGCGGGTGGGAAAGCTCAGTGCCTGCTCCTTGAGCACAGGATTGTGTAACCCTGGCACGCTGCAGGGCTCCTGCTGGCAGGTGATGAGAAACTGGGCACAAAACAGCCTCAGAAATGCCCAGCTCCATAGAGAAGGGCTTCGCTGCGAGCCCTGACCCTCCCTCACCCCACTCATAACCCAGCGGATGCTTCTCTGCCCAGGAGGAGATGCTCCGAGATGGAGCAGCAGCCGGAGTGCTTGTATCTGTGCTAGCAGTTTAAACATGCCTGGCACTGTTTCCTGGCCCTGAGGCCACCGACACAGAGCAATCTATTCAACGTTCTTCTCCTCCAAACCAGGATGGATGCAGCCAAGTGCACAGGGCAATAATATCAAATCCCCGTTAACCTTAAGCTCACGCCAGGAATTGTTTTGGAAAGCTCTTGCCTTGACCCAAAATCATGCCAGGGACCTGCAACCGTGGATACTTTTGATGGACACATCCTCCATGGCTGGGGCAGCATGTGCCAGGGGAGGCAGCCTGAGACTTGTGCTGAAAGGGAGCAGAGAGCAGGAGCAGGGGCTGTCCCCTAAAGCAGCCTCGGGGTAGCAAACTGCTTCCCATTGCCCCCCTCATCTCAGGCTGGTGGGGGCAAACAGCATCCCTTGGCTCTGCTGCAGCATGTTTCACACGGGGAAGGGATGAGGTCAGGACATGAGCAGAGTGAAAAGTCACTGGCAAGGCTGCACACGTCCCTGGAAATCCCTGCTGTTGTTTGAAGCTCTCCTCAGCATGCTGGGATTTTCCTGTCTTGTTTCCTAAAATCCCCACCATGTTTTCAGTGCTAAGAAGGTGGAAAGACAGAGTGTTTGTGCCCGTGGGGCGGGTACAGGGCAGTGGGACTCAGGAAGGAGCTCTGGTTTCACTGTTCTTCCTTATTGCTGATGGCAATGACACTACAGTCTCCAACAAGGTCATCTGAAGGTTGTTTCCCATCCCACTGCAGAGCTGAGGCTCTCCTGGGGCTGCCAAGAGGACTGAGCTGCACAAATGGGACATTCCCACCTCCCACCCTGCACAAAACAGCCCCAGGGTGAGCTCTGCCCTTGGGGACATCCCCTTCCTAAGGCAAAAATCCCTCTCTTCCCAAGGAAACCTTTCCTGATGCCCTGTGTCCAGGCTGGGCTCAGCTCCGCAGGGCCTCTTGCAAACCAGGAGCTTTAGGAAGTTTGGAGCAGGACCCACAGTGCATCCCCCTGCTTCTCCCTGGAAGGCTAACTAGGGGTTAACCTACACTAAGTCCCTCTTTCAGCCTGAGCATCCTGGGCAGGAGCATCCACAATAGGCTCCCCTCTCTCAGGAGTGCACTGAGCAGTTCTTTTCCCCCTTCTCCCTAATGTTTCCCATGTGCATCTGTTGTCCCCGATGCACCAAACACAAGTGTTGTGTGCTGGTGCCGTGCTCCTCGGCCTGACTGCTCCCATGAGCTACCCAATACCCTCCTGCTCCTTCGCTGGGAAGGTGCCAAAGGCCTTTCTGCAGAGCTGCTGGACTCTCTTCCAGCAAACATCCTGTCAGGAGCTGCATTGTTTGAGTACCCAGGGAAATCAAGTGCAAGCCAGGCGGGTTCCCAAGAAGCAGCTTTATCAAGGAGAAGAGAAGAGACCTGAGTGGAGACCTCAGAGCAGCTTCCAGTGTCTGAAGGGGGGCTATAGGGATGCTGGGGAGGGACTCTTCATTAGGGACTGCAGTGACAGGACGAGGGGTAACGGGTTAAAACTTAAACAGGGGAAGTTTAGATTGGATATAAGGAGGAAATTCTTTCCTGTGAGGGTGCTGAGGCTCTGGAATGGGTTGCCCAGGGAGGTTGTGAATGCTCCATCCCTGGCAGTGTTCAAGGCCAGGTTGGACGAAGCCTTGGGTGCCATGGTTTAGTGGGAGGTGTCCCTGCCCATGGCAGGGGGGTTGGAACTGGATGATCTTAAGGTCCTTTCCAACCCAAACTGTTCTGTGATGATTCTATGATTCTAAAACTGGTGGCAGGGCAAGTGCCTGGTTTGACAGAGCCTTGTCAGCGGTGGGAATGGGGAGCAGAGCTTCAAGCACTGTCTTTGAGTGGAGTCGGAAGCTTGGCTCTGCTCCTCTCACTCCCAGAAACTATATTCTAGAATTATGGATTAGTTTAGATTGGAAAGGACCTTAACATCAGCCTAGGCTGAGTGTGAGGTTTCTTCCTTTGGAAGCAAAACCTAGCAGGAAGGGTGGGTTTTGTTCTGTTTCCCTCGCTTAAAAGACATTTAAATGCTTCCACATATGGTGACTCGCTGGGATGAATCTGTCTTCACATAGGCAGAAGAGGGCACAGACTCAAGGTGATACATCCCTTTTCATCCACCCTGTGCCATGGTGCTTCTTCCCCATTCCCTGGGTGTCAGCAACAGCCTTGCCCAAGTTTCCCCTTGGCAGGGTGACTAGACCTAGTTTCTGTGGGCTGTATCACTCCCAGTTTCCATGGGGCTATAGGAGGAGATGGAGCAGTGACATGTGACAGACCGATTTAGGCCCTGGTGAGAGGATGTCTGTGGAGCTGGGACACCAGCGATGTATTACAGACAAATGGGAGGGCTTTGCTTCTCTAACTCCATGGATCAGCAGATCTTGACCTGTTTGCTTCTTCCATAAATGTCCCAAAGAGGACAGAGAGCATCTCTAAGCATTCCCCCCTCCATGAGTGTTGTTCCTCTCAGGGGTTTACAGAAATAAAGGGCTCTTCTAGACCTTGCTTTTTGCCAAGGCATTTTGCTGATGTGAAAGAGAAGATCTGCCTGCCCCAGGCAACGTGACCAGCTCGCCCCAAAGCAAAGTGGAATATGAAGTGGAAAGTATGCCAGAGTTCAAAACTGAAGTGGGATGCATCTCACCTCCCTATAAAAAGGCTAAAAGGCAGGAAATCCTATGTGAGCTTGTCATCCCCAGCTCCTTTTATAAGCACCGGAGAGAAAGGTAAAAGTGATTTACCTCATTCTGACTTACCCGTCAGGCAGTGGGTGCAGGTTGAGGACAACGTGTAAGGCTGTGAGCAGCCAGGCTCCTGCTCATGCTCATGCTCATGCAGGACGTATCTCCTGTAAGGGTCCGGATGGTGGGGAAGTGGGTGATGATGTGCAGCTGGGCTGAGAGATGGGTGGGAATCAGACCTGGAGTGTAATCTGCAAGGCATGGGAAGAGAGTTCATAGGATCTGTCAAAGAGGTGAGTGGGATCGTTGGAGGCCAGCATTGCCTCCCCAGCCTTGCACAGCAGCACCCCAGAATGAGCATTTATGGAGCAGATTCTGTGAATAGCCCAAATTAAGGATCAGTGAACACAGCCAGCTGGACCCTGCTGCCTCCTGGACATCTGCAGCCTTTATTGATGCTATCTGGACTCAGCCACGCTGCCAAAACTGGAGGCACAGGCCCTTTGCCAAGTCTATGCCCAGCACATTCTCCTGCTCTGCCACAAGGACATTAAAAACTAACCAGGACTCAGGCTGTGAACAGGATCCTGGCTCAGCCTCCCTGCCAAAACCTGCCCCGAAAGCCAAGCTTTAGTAAAACACTGTCCTGCCAATTGAACCATCTGTCCTGCTCCAGCTTCTTAATGAGCCACATCCTTACCTTTGCTGGTGGAGTTTTTCAGCTCTGCTTGTTCTTTTCCAGCAGCTCATCTCTAGCTTTCCATCGACAGCAATGCCATCCTTGACATCTGCCAGTGCCACAGATACCCACATCCACAACCTTTTCAGGCCTGTATGAATGAATTATTCCCAAACCGCTGGCATGAGATCAAGTGGCCCAGACCCTTCCACAACCTTGCTATTAAACTGGGCCTCCAGAACAACGTGAGAGATCCAGCCTGTCTAATGGGACTGGTACCTGCCCTACAAGGAGGCCTGCACCGTGCCCAGCAGTGATTTGAAGGAGCATCGATTGGCTTGGGCAAGCCTGCAGTGGCATGGGCTGCTCCTTGGCATTGTTCACTCAAGCACTGTTAATAGGGCAGAAGAGGTTTTTGACCATCAACAGCAGCTCATTGTTCACTCTGATTTTAATCCACATTGTCTGTTGCAGCAGCCAGGAATAATACTAGAGCCTGCTGCCTTCGGAAGCCCTCTGGAGTGCTTGCTACAGGCACAGCGATCTCCAGTACTTATATATCATTAGTGATCTCATACAGCTCAATAGAAGGAAAAAGCCAACCTCCAAACCGAACAATTTTTAAGCCTGTAGCACAAGGAAGAAGGCTGCTTCTATGCAAATGTAGCCAGAAAATCCTCAGACCATATTCCTCGAGGCACTGCAAAAGGTGGCTGAACATAAAAGCTGTGGCTGTCTTCTTCCCCCTTTCCAGCGGTTAGTTTCCTCTGTTTGGGATTAGCACAGCACTGAACATGTCAGCTAGGTACAAAATCGTTGTCAGCACTAGAAAAATCACTTGCCCTGTGGGCAAGCTTAATGCACCATAAACTGCTCTGGTGAGGGCAGAGATTCAGCACATCCAGCCACGGGAAGGGAGAAGAGCTGTGCTGCTCGTCTCCGCGAGGGATGAACTGCGATGAGCAGGCTCCTAGTTCTAAAACCATGAAAAACTTCATTCCTCGCTATGAAGGGAGGTCGGATTTACACAGCTAAACCCATGGCACTGAGCCTGCATGGAGCCCCAGGACAGCGGGGCAGCTCGCCTTCTCCCCTCCGCGCTCCCCACCGTTACTGCTGCGTTGGTGCTGTACACCAGGGGTAACCTGATTGAAAGGGAGAAAAGGCAGCAGCAAACAGATGCCATCTGCCAGAGAGCTGACCCTGAGCCGCTCTGCCTCGAAACAGGGACCCTGGTGTCAGCGGCAAAGCTCTGCTCGGAAACAGAGCAATTGACCTTTAGGTGAGGGGTTTGCAGCGTGTCAGCTTGAATGAGGCTGTGGGGAGGGCTGGGGGCATTAGTAAGGTATATGATATCACCCGCAAGCAGGAAAAAGAGCAAAATTCCCCCGGGGAGGAAAAAAAACACCCTGTAATTTCTCCTGATGTGAGACTTCTTGGCTCACTGCTTCGCGGATCCTCTGTTGGAGATGGGAGCTTAGCACCAGGGTACCTGCGTTTCTCTTCAAAGGTAAATTGCCTTTTAGCTCCCTGCCATTGCTTTATAACCGTCCTACTTAGATCTAATGATGTGCAAAAGTTTACAAAGCATTCTCAGATGACCTGGAATGCAAGCCAGCTTGCCAGGAGAGCAAATAGCTTAGCCAGGATAATAGGGGAAATCCACTGAATAGCTGAGCTCATTAAGATGTTTGCATTTGATGAGACAACCGAGGGCCAGAGCAAAAGAAACGAGGCTCAAGGTGCTGTGAGGCATCCCACAGCCATCCTGCAGCCACCACTGCTCCAGCTCCTTATCCAGTGCACCAACTCGAGGGCTTTCTTGCCAAGGTATTGGAAAACCACAAGGCACAAGTCAGCAAGTAAATAAGAATGAAATCCCGTAGTAACCACATCTGCATCTCTCCAAAAAGCTGTGGGGAGAAGAGTTGAGACAGTGAGTGTACCTCGCTGATGCTTGCCACAGGAATCATCAACTGAAATGACAAGGTGATGTTAAAAAACCTCTTCATATCCGGCTCCGTTCTTGTGGCTTTCCACCAGATTTTGTAACTTGAAGGAACCTTTTCCCCCTCCCTTTCTTGCTGAGTGAATTGCACCCTTCTTTCCAGGAGTAACTGGGTAGCCAACTGAGCAGCGAGTGGGGAGGACCATCACAGGGCGACCACTGTGAGGGGTCAGGGAGGAGGGCACGGTGCAGACCCAGGAGCTCCTTTTGGGTACGTCCATTCTCACCACGAATGCCTTGGAAAGGGATGCTGAGACAACCACAAATACCTGAAGAGCAGCAGATGTAAAGGAGAATTTTCTCTTTGTCATTCAGCCTCGGGGACAAGTGCAAAGGGCAGCAGGGAGCAGGGCTGCAAGCAAATGGAAAAGCTGTTTCACACTGATGGCTTCTGTGAAGAGGCCGGGAGTCAGACACCTTCGGGCAATGTGTTAGGAGGGCCCTTGTCCCCAACCGGCTCCACTGCTCCTGTGATGCCATCAGGACTTCTGTGTGCTTGCTCCAGGACACTTGACCTTCCTCCTGGTTTGCTTTCTCCAGTTCCTGGAGCAAAAAGGAGGGTTGCTAGAGCTCAGGGGGGAAATAACTGCACTGGGGTTATCTTTTAGTGCCAGAACATAATCTGAGGGCTGATACTGCATGGTTATAGCAGAACAAATCCAGGTTAACTCCCTTGCTTTTTCTCTCCAATTGGCTGTGGCAACTCAGTGTGTCCAGGTGGGTACCTGGGAGGATGCATGCCCTTCCAGAGGGATGTTAAAGTCATCCCTAATTGGACTCACTATGTGCTGAATCGCTGTGTGTCATTACAACAGCTCTAGGGCCCCTTACGAGAAACTGATGGCTTCAGAGCGATGATGTGCATTACACACACTGAATTCTTCCCCAAGCCTCATTTTCCTTTGTAGGAGCCACACCACCACTGGATATTTTATCACTAGATAAGCACCGTGGCAGCAGCAATTGTCTGCAGTAAAGAAATCCAAGGGCAAATGAGATTAGTCATAGGTACAGTGCTGAAGTCTTCAAAATCCACTTCTACACCAGGGAAGCTGTGTCCTTTGCAATGCCATTGCTGTATGTGACCCTCTTCTGCTGCAGTAGAGGTGTTGTCCCAGGGCTATGGAGCTCCTCTTCCTGCAGCAAGAAGACGTGAAGTTTTCAGGCAGGCAATTGCTGTGATTTGCTAAGAAACTGTGTTAGGAGCTGTTTTGTGGGCACTTAGTGAATGCTGGATCTGCACATATCCCCCTCCTCACCATTCATAAATACATGCACAAGTGTTATTTTATTCACACAGCTTTTGGCAAAAGGCCCATTGAATTCAGCAGAGAGAAGTCCATTGACTTTGGTAGACTTTGCACATTGCGGGTGAGAACAGATGGAGGCTCCATTCACCACTTGCCACTCGTTATTTAAAGCTTATTATTGTTCAAGAGTTTTGTTCCTACATTCACAAACGAAGCAGGATCCAAGTGGTGTAACGACCGCTGAGTGCTGCGAACAGCAGGCATGCTCTTCCAACCAGGATGGAGTGAACAAAGGACACCCCTGTGTACACAGAGCTTATGAACAGGACTTCAGTCGCCTGCTCTCTCCCAGACCTTCAGAAGGCAGTAAAGCACTGCTTTCCCAAAAGGAAAAGTCAGTTTCCAATGGTTTCTGTGTGAGACACCGCACACCTGACACAGGAGAAAGAGAAAGCGGCCGTGTGTGAGCACGGGACATAGACCCCCATGGGCGTGCAGTACTCATCAATCAGCAGGACAAGTTTAGAATCATAGAATCATGGAATGGTTTGGGTTGGAAGGGACCTTAAAGCTCATCCAGCTCCAAGCCCTGCCACAGGCAGGGACACCTTCCACTAGAGCAGCTTGCTCCAAACCCTGTCCAACCTGGCCTTGAACACTGCCAGGGATGGGGCAGCCACTGTGGAGCTGATGTGTGTGCAGTGTCTTTCATATAATAACTGAGAGGTGCATCTCTCAGGCAGACTGCAGCTGAGCTCATCTTGCAGCTGAAGCTGTACGTCTCACCCCGGGCCTCTTCACCAGTAAGCTATTTCAGCATCTCTTCTTTAAACCATTTGGGTTGACCACATACCTGCCGCCTTCCTCCCTGTGCTAACCCACACTTGATGCAGCCCACAGGCATGCAGCCACGTGGCGTCATGTTTCCCCATAGAGAACTACCCTTGTGGGTTGTGGAAGTCTCTCTCTTGCTTGTTTGACATCTGTGGGCATGCCCAACAGCTTTACTGAGAAAGCCTTTTTTTTTCCACCCAGAATTAACTCATATGCTCAAAAAAGGCACTCTTTTGGTCTTGCAAGTCCACATCTGGCCCAAGGCAGGACACTCCGTCGTCTGTCCCAGTGGAGCCACTTCAACAGCATCATCTGCTTCCGTTCAGCTCCTGGAACAAAACCGAGGAGAGTTTAGTCTACATTTCAAAGCTGGTTCTTCAAAAATAAAGCAAGCAAAAACTGAGCCCAGCTGCAACCCCACCACTGAGAGCAGCCCATGCAGGAGAGGCTCATGAGGCATTTTGCTCCCAGGAAGCATCGCAGCGCCGAGCTCACATCCAGATGGCTCTCAAGCTGTCAGGTTTGGGTGGTTACACTCGCTGAATCAAACTCTAAACTTCCTGCTACACAAAGAACATGATAACCCCAAACTCTTACATTGTCAGGGAAAAATGATGGAGTGACCATCACAGCTGATCCCCACCCAGAGCTGGTCCTCCCGGCCCATCCACCCTCCTGCTCCAGCGCAGGGATGGATGGCTCCCTTGCATAGCCATACTGGTGTCACCTGCCGTGCTCCCAGGCTGGACGGGAGGGTCACATCTCCATCCCCGCCTCCTGCTGCTCCTCTCCCCAAAGCAAAGGTGCCACTTTGTGAGCCCAAGCCCAAGGACCAAGTGTGCTGATGCCTGTAGACAACGGTAACGCAGTGCTGAAGAGCAGAGTGGCTCTGGCTCTGGTGTCAGCAAGTGTGTGCAGAGGCTAAAAATAGAGACCCTCCACTCTTGCAATGACTCAGAGGCGCAGAAGGGAAACCCACAGGCTCTGTGCTTGGCTCTCCCCTGCTCTGAGCAAGAAGTTTTCACCTAAAACTTTGTTTTGACACAAAACGGCTTTTTGAAAACCAAACTGACCCAAAAAAAGCAAAGCTCACGTCTCAGCCCCAGCGCTGCTGGGAGGCTTCTCCTTCTGTCTGAGTCTGGAAGAGGGGCTGGCCAGAGAAGTGGGAGATTTGATATTTCTCTCCTTCTCGTTGCAGTTATTTACCTGCCAAGCTCTTTCCTGTGAGGGCACTTGGAATGGGGATGCTAGTGAAAGGTATGCAAGTCCTCTGAAGCTTTCATGGGAAATGCTGTGCACTTTCCATCCAGCTCTAATTCCAGCTCAGGAGGAAGACAGATCCACCAGCTGGCCTCGTTAAACCCCCACACGGACATGATCCTTTAGTCCTTAAACTCCCCCTGTTCAGCCTTTGCACTGGGGACACCAGCAAGTGCTGCCCAGGTTTTGGGCATGCCATGGGTGAGGGTGGTTTGGAGGCTGAGGGTCCTGGTGGGGAAGCAGAAACGATGCTGGGAGGTGCGTCACTTGTGCATGAGAGAGCAGGTCCTTCCTCCCTGGCCCTCTCTTTACCTGCCCCATGGGTACAGATCATACAAGCAGTGGTGTAGGTGCCCATAGGTGCTGCAGCCTCCATCCATGGAGATGTTCAAAGCGACTGGAGCAACCTGTCCCAGCTTTGACATGAGGAGGTTGGACCAGATCCCTCCAGGGACCCATCAGCCTTCATTTCCCAGGTTTCTGGTGTAACCACTCTCATGCCTATTGGAGTTGGGCATCACAGCCTGAGCTCCTGAGAGCAGTGACAAGCCCATCAGCAGTGGAGCAGAGCAGGCCATGGCAGCCAGGCCACCAGCTCATCCTGCTCTCGTTTTGTCCTTCCCCATCTGGAGGCAAGGGGAGGAGCGGCAGCAATAGGACTCTATGGAGGACAAAAGCACCTTGTTCACAAGGTGAGCCTCGCATCCGTGCTGCCAGCTCTACCTCTGCAAAGGACCTGGGCACCAAGCCAGGCTCCTCATTGCCCTACATGGTCCCCAGGGCTGTGACAGACTGGGTTAGCTCCGTGGTGCTGCCTGTGTTGGACTGTGGCTCTACAAGTGCTTCCTCCTTGCGTGCCCAGGGCTGCGGAGGTACGACTCAGCTGGCTCAGGGCTGTTGGGATGCTGAACGGTGAGAAAGCCAAGCTTCAGCTGAGAGAAAACAAAACTGCTGCTGAAGGAGGCTCATTCTGGGCTAGCAATCAGGCACGCACCGCTGTAAGAGTGTGTCATGGGCGTCTCACCTGCACTTAACACACCCTGAGAGCATCCTCGCTGCCTCCTCTCTGCTCTGCTGTAGCTGCATGTCCAGACTCCAGCACACACAGCAAGCACAGCCCCGGAGCAGGACATGAGCAGACAGACCTGTGAGAGCCCTGCATTAAATCCCTGCAACATCAAAGGCCTTAGGAATGGGCTGAGCTCTGAGGGCGACCACGCTGGGAGCTGAAGAGGACCCCAGGGCAGCCCTGGTCTCCCAGCATGGGGCTGTTCCGGTGAGACACAGCTGGATTCACAGCTGGAACCTGTTCCCAGCTCCCATGGGAACACCAGCAGGTCTCTGTGCTTGGCTCCCTGCAATACAGGGCAAGGGGAGGCAGTGAAAATGAGATCAAGTGGTAGCAACGGGATGCCCGTAATTCCCACAGACAGCTGGGATGAGAAAGACCTCAGGAAGCCACCCCCAGCCCCTTCCCTGTCAGGATCAACCCTACCTAAGCTAACAGACCATCTGCCTGCTGCCCTGGCCTGTGACCCCAGCAGCAGGGACTGCAGGTGGAAACAGCTCCTCCAGCTCCATCCAGAGCTCCCATGCTCAGCACTAAGAGCTGAGGAAAGGTCATGAAGGCAGCGTGTTATCCCTTGTCGCTGCGTGTGGGTTATAAGTGTCCCCTTGCATGGTCGCTGCTCCCATGAAGTGGGCTTTGTCATGTCCTGCTGAACATCACCTAGAGCTTCAGCAAGAGCATCAGGAGTGGTCGCCTGTCCTGAGCTCAGCCACAGGCATCCTCCAAATGGGGCAAGTGAAGGGATGGCGTGGGGTGTCCCCTGCAGCAGCGGTTGCAGGACCCGTGTCACCCTTTCAGCTACCTTGTGCTAGCAACTGGTCAGGTTGGGCTCCATCCCATGCTTTTATTGGTTTCTGGCTCTGAGAAACCCAGATAATGGTTATTGCTGCAAGAACAACTGAGTTTTCAATGAAATCATTGAACCAGAAAATGATTTTATAATCAGTTCAGATCAAGCCACTTTTATTTCCCCCCTTTCTCCCCATCAAATTATTATGTTTGGGATTACCAGGAGCATTTTGTTCTAGCTGACACTAAATCCCTGCTTTTGTTATGGGGCTTTGTAACAAAGTCAGGTCCTTGGGCATTGGGAGGGTTGGTTTACTTCCCACTGAGACCCCGGGGCTGAGGCTCATCTAGGACATTGGGAGTCCTGCCTCCACCATGGATGTCTCCCACACTAGGATCAGGAGATCTCTCTGGGCACCTCTCCCTTGGAGAAGCACTATGGACCAACAGCCACACACAGGAGCAAGACCCCTGCCCCTATGGAAAGGACCATAACCCCCGCCTGACAAAGATGCTCTCACTCCCCATGGACCTAGATCTATTCCATTATTCCTCACAAAGCAGAGAGGACTGAGACAGTCTTCCACCCCCTGGCCCTGCACACCCACAGCAGGACAAAGGCGCTCCACAGCTCGGCAGCTGTAGGAGTCCAGCCCCAAACATCCTATTCAGACCAAAAAGTCATGTCCAGTTTCCTATGAGCATCACTGGCATTTCCACGAATGCCACAGTCACTGTGAGAAGAGTCCCTCTCTGTTAGTAACGTTGCTTGAGTTGGTGGAAAACACTGGGAGTTTTTCCCCCAGCAGATGAAACACTATTTTGTTTTGCTCTGAATCAAGATTTTCTTTGAATTTCAGCCTGAAAAATGTTGGAATTGATTTTTGTTTTTTTTCCTTTTCCCCTCCCAATTTCTTGTGTGTTTTCTTCCTCTGGAGCTGCCCTGGTTAGGTTTCTGAAACGCGTCAATACAAGGCAGGATTCGCATCCCTATGAAATTGCACTTGAATTGCAGCCGTTTTACTCTGTTATAAATAACCAGAATAGATGTGTGGAGTCTGCTCTGAAACAGGGCACTGGGACAAAGAGAGACGCGTAGCGCGCCCCAAAAGTTCACGATGAATATCAGCACAGAAATGTCACTGCTCCTACACACCGGCCCATCATGAAATACTTCCACTTTTCTATAGTGAAATGACAAAAACCCCGTTGATGCTTTCAGCACGGCGCAAACAAAATCTCTCCACAGCTGCCTTGAAGTGCCACGTTGGTGCAGGAAGCAGAAGTGCTCCTGTGAGATTATCATCTCTGCCTCAAGCATGTTTGTGAGAGGTGAGAACGCAACGCTCCTGCTGCATCTCCCTCTGGTTTATCAATACCACTGCTGTTCAAACGAGATTGGATGCCCTTTAATTCACTTCTTCTTTTTGAAATCATAACTAACTCGAAGGAGTTTGTGGGCACTTGCTCAGAAATGTGGTCTGTTCTTCCTGGGCCTTAAAATAACCCTTTGAACTCAGTCCTTTACGACCACGGCAGGGCTGTGCTGTATGGCAGCCTCTGTGCTTTGGTACTGCTCAGTGGATTTAATTCTGCCACCATTGCTTAGATATATTTCCACGAGGAAATGGTGATTCCCAGCTCTGAGAAGTGTGAAAAATCCGCTTATTTCTCTTGGGAGCTTTCCCAACTGCAGGAATCAAAGGGACCAATGGAATCGATGATGCTGCTGAAGAGCAGCATCAAGGCAAGAAGTCCTCTCCCGTGATGAGGACAGGTTGGCTGCTCTGCCTTTCCCACCTTCTCTGCTCCCTGAGGGCAGGATTGGACCCTCCTGGGGCCATTGATGTTCTTTTGAAGGGCTGCAGTCAGCCTCCCGCTTTGCTCCCATGGCAGGAGGAGAGCTCTCCTCCATCTAAACTGCGTGCTTGAGAGGTCAAGTTGGGACATCCAGAACTTGGGGTCACTACAGAAACACCCATCTCTGCAGAGCTGCTCCAAGGTTTTGGGTGCCCCTGTGTCTCGCAGCTCAGATCATCCTCATGGTGCTGTGCGTGCCATACCCCAGCAAAGAATACCTTTGGTAGCTTCAGCTCCATCTACAGTGGCCAGAAAGGTGGGATCAGGATCAGATTGGCTTCACGCCCACGTTAGTGATCTATAGGAGCATCCTGGGGACTGGCTTTGGGGCTCCTTGTCTCACGTTCCTGCCTCCACCACAGTGCCTCAGCAGCACTTTGGGTACCTGGCCTGCCTGTCAAACCCAAGCTCAGTCTTTGCTTCGGCATCAGGACAAACCTTGGGTTCACAGTCAAACACGACTGTAGATCCAGCACAGGAAAAACCAAGGAAGTATTTCAGGGCATTCATTACCTCCAGCCATCATTTGCCTCCTTCCTCAGCTGCCTCATGGGAGATAAAAGGGGAGAACCATGAGTAATGCTTACAGAAGATATCGTGAGGTTAGTTTTGGAGCTATATATATTTTTATCTACAGCAATCAAGTGAGTTTTGGGAGGTATTTTGTAGGCAGCATTCCCGGACTGTGGTGCCGGTTACAGCGCCCGCGCTTCCCAACAAATGTGCACGTATCAGAACTTATCTGGGATTGTTGGATTTCTTGGAAAACTTGGAACAAAAGTCTAAAAAAATAAGGGGAAAAAGACAAAACTCCTGCATTCTTTATCCAGAAGAAGAAAACACATTTTGAGGGGGTAACTCCGACTCCCACTGAGGGACAAATGACCTGACTCCTTCTTGTGGCTCTTCTCCCAGTCTGCAACCGACTCCAGTTGCCCCATGCATGCCAGGAGGGGTGGTTGGCCCTGAGGTCCCTTCTGTGCGTGGCTGCCCTGCTATTTGGGAACGGATTCGTTCGGGAAGCCTTTGAGTGCCGCTCATCCAGCACCAAAGCAGTAAGTGCCAGCTCCTCTGTCCCGCTTTTTCCATCCCAATGCCACAACCAGAGAGGAAACGTGGGTGCGTCAGCACAGAGGAGCTGGGATGATGCAGCTTTGTGGCCACACGAGCAGGAATGAACTGGCCAAGCAACAGCAGCGTGTGGCAATGGCCACGTTCTGGCACAGAATCTCACTGGCTTTGCCGTTTCCATGCGTGCTTCCATCCACAGGCAACTCCTGTATTTAGCAATTGTGCTGGTGGTGAAGGCTCGGTCTCCAGGATGTTGATTCAGACACCCAGACACTCAGCCACTTCCTGTTTGGATGCACTGAAGTTATTTGCATCATTTAAAAAGCGATGTCGGTTAAGGGTAACAAGCTGAGCACCGCGTTACACCCCCATGCACCATGGAAAGGAAAAGCAGAACGTGTTATGTCCATCTCCCAACAGCAGCACCTACCTGGAGCATGGCCCCAGGAGCCACCTTCACCACCCTTCCCGCACGCTGGCACTTGTATGGCCACAGCAAGGCAGTAAAGCACTGTGATCCCCTGCTAAGCCTCCTCCCAGGGATGCTCTGCCAGCCCAGGGTCACCCAATATCATCTAGAGATGCAGATCAGAAGAAATCTCTGGTCTGAGAAGACAGGGATCTCTCTCCAGCAGTGTCATTACCGGAGCCAGCAGTGGATGCTCGGAGCCAGCCTGGAGCCCTGGTATGGGGTTCACAACGTCCAAACTCAGATCCCTGCATCCACCCTGAACTGGTGCACCCTGAGTGCTGCCTGCACGTTTCCCTCTGCATCAATACACTCCTTTGGAAGGAAGATGAGACTTGGGATTTTCAGCTTCACCTCTTTTCCCTTTTCCCACTACGCACTGAATCTGAGGGCTGGCAAGCTGGTCACCGTGTGGTACCAAGCAAAGGCTTTGATTATAGAGTTGAAAACAAAGGGAAAACATGGAGAAATGCAAGAACAGTGACAGAAGGCAGTTGCAGAGCCAGGATCATTCCTGGTTCCTGACCACACTGCTTCCTGGGGGATATCCCAGCCCACAGCAATAGCAGCCACACACCTGGATGCTGCCAGTGTCTCCTCCCTTTTCCCATCACTTCTCCTTCATCCATTTGCGTTCCCTGTTTGCCTCATGTTAGCACCTGATGCAAGTGCACAAGGGAGATTTCCTTCCCCACTGAAGACTCCCTGCTCTTGCAGACCTCCCGATTTCCCTGTTGAATCCACTCCTTTGAGCTTAAAACACCCCCTTGCCAGGGTAACTCCCAGGGAGCCTTCATTGCTCTCAACACACCCGCGGCTTTCTTCAGAGCTCATATCCCACCCCCCCAACAACATCAAGGGCAGCTACACCAGTTCAGAGCCTTTCCATGAACAGCTTCCCCCTCCTCCTGTCACCATTGCCCTGAGTGCCAGCCTACCCAGCAGGTTAGAACTGAAGGAGCTGGGGCTTTTGAGCACTTAAGCCATGCACTGGCTTTGCAGGCTTCCTACGCTCAAGGCAGCTCAGCAGAGCAGAGAGAAGCCAGCAGCTCCCCATGGGTTGCTGCTGTTGCCACCCAGTGCCAAACCTTGTCTGTTTGTATGGGAGTGAAAGGAAACCCAAGCACCAGGGCCAAGGCAAATCAGGTCTGGAAGCAACAGCTCCCGAACTGCAAACTCTGCTGAAGGCATGCAGTGCAGGTTCAGCTCTGCTTTAACACATAGGACACACTGACACCAGGCTGAGAAGAGGTGGAGGCAGAGGCTGGGGTTGGCCAGGGTTGGGTGGGGAGTGCCTGTGGATGTCATGGGGTTGTTTGTTGAAAGAATTTGCAAATGAGTGCGATTGATGAAGAAAGGGGGCAATTGTGCAACCTGCTCATCACAGAGAGGGGCTGTAAATCCAGCAGACAGGTCCAGCAAAGGCCCTCTCAAAGTGCTAGGGGAGATGGTGTGCGAAAGAACAAAGGAAGGCTGCATGAATGGCTGGGCTGGTGTCCACAAGCCCACTTCTCCCTGTGGCTGAGGAGCGCTGGGATGTGTTTGATCCGGTCTCCAGGACCAAGTGCCACGTGCAGGAACGTGTGGTGCCAGTCACACCACGCCTGATTGCCGACTGTGTTTGCTGCACCAAGGATTGAACTGATTGAGACCCCTGATTCAATCCAGACATCCAATGGAGGCTGTGAGATTCATTTTGCCATGGGAGGACCAGGTCACCTGCAAACCATAGTAGGGTCCAACTCAACTCAAGCTCAGAGCAGAGGTACAAGCCGACTGCTGCCTTCCCTTAAGCCTTTTGGGCATTGACACCCTTCATTTGGCCAGCTTCTCCAGACAGGAGCAGGGATGCTCAGCTAGAGCCCCACATGCTCCAGGCTGTCTGGATGCAGATGGAGCATCCCCTCCTACACCCTCTGCCAAAAGGACTTTCTACCCAAGGGTCACAGAGCACTGTCTGCTCACAGGGACCAAATGGCACGTGAAGACAAAAGGAAAACCCAGCCCCACCATGGTATATACTGAGTGGCCAACGTATCTCCAAGACTTGACATGTCTTGGCTATATGTTGAACATATATAAAGTTATATGCGTTTCTTATCTGGGTTAATTAAAGGCTGGTAGTTGGTGTTTAGGCAAAGGAGGTAGTGTGTCATGGTTTTGAGTCCATTGTAATCTCTATATAACTATCAGAGCCCTCTGGTGTTACGGTGGCCTACAGTTCACAGGAACATTGCTTTTTGTTAGTTCATTTATATAATTCATCACCCATACAATTCATTATACAAGGGAAGATCTTAGAATTGGCCACTCCTGGCTTACAAATACACCTACTATTTCTACTGATGTGAGAAGTGCCCTATTTGATAAACTGTGAGCAACTTTTTTCCTGTAAGCATTAGAGCATTATCCCCTGCTTAGCCAGAGCCATGCAAGCTGCAGAGCAGAGGTGGATTACCTGGTCCCAGGCCTGTCTGGTTAATCTGTGCTCAGGTTCTTTATCCTGTATATATATATATATGTGTGTGTGTGTGTGTGTGTGTGTATAACCCCCATCCTGCATGGCACTGGGATCCTTGTCACAGCCCTGCCCCAGCACCAGCCCCACCAAATCCCAGGCTTTTTTCACCAGGTTTATGCCACTGATTGAAATGAATTTCCCAAATCCATACAGCACCAGGAGGCTGGTTGTGCCCATTCCGACAGCCCCATTTGAAGCAAAGAAGGTCCAAACTACCCTGGCGACAAGGGTAATCACCCAAAATACAACCAACCCCACCAAAACTAAATATGACAGGAAAGCAGGCATTCAGATCCTCCATAAATCAAAATGTTGGAGCTTCCTCTATAAGGATTACCCCCTGGATTACCTTTCTGGTGTGAGCAGGCATCTCCCCTTAAACAATAATAACATTCCAGGGCATCACATTCCAAAGAAAATAACCCATTAAACGGAGCAAAATGGATCAAATTGTTACGACCAAAACCCCTGCAGCACCTCCAGGAACATTTTCATCTCTATTGGTTTTATTCCAGCTACAGAATTGTGACGTTCCTGCAAAGAATGCCTGTCCACTCCAATCTACATCCTCGCCTTGGGTTATATAAAGTATTCAACAAGAGGAAACAACCCAGGTTTACAAGTGGTTCGTGGAGACTGCTTGGTGCAATGACTTCATTTAAAGCCATTTCACATGAGGGATTCACCCATCCCTCTCCACCCTCAGCAATGTTTCACTTTTGTTCCATCGCATGCTTTTCTGCTCTGCTTGCAAAGCCAAGACCATCCAGGCTGATGGGATGCAGTCGGTCTTTGGAATAAGGGAAACTTGAACAAAATCCCATTTAACTCATGCCTGGGACAAGCAGAGCTTCTAGTGCCGAGGAGGATTTGTGCAGTTTGACACAGATAGGAGTTTAGTTGAGACACACAGACCCTGCTCCTGCAGGAATTGAAGCGTCCTCCAAACTCCTGTGGGGACAAAGCAGCTGGAAGGGACTTGAAGAGCTCTGGTAGGAGGGGTTGGGAGAGGCAAGTCTACTCCAGGGAGGAGAAACGAGGACAGGGGATGGGAAATGCTAGAAATAATAAGGAAACCAGTAGCTGTGTGACACAAATGGCTTTGCTGACCCTAATGCTCCAAAGGAGCTTATGGCTCCTGATCTGGGCAGCCCCAGGGCAGTCATCCTGCCGGCAAAACCCACTTAGAAATGCAATTTGGGAGCTCAGAGAGCAAAACGACTTCGTGGTCCTGTCCTGCCTCCACAACCAGGGTCTTGAAACCCTGTCTTGAGAGCAGCAGCTCTGCTTCTTGGGAAGCAGGAAGGTCACACGCTGCCCTGCGAGCTGTGTGAGGGTGAAGCAAGAGGTGCTGATGGCATCTGTCTGGGAGCCAGCAGGTAAGTCAAGAACCTCCTCACGCTGTGGAGCGGAGTGTGCCCGAGCCGCGGCGTTGCAACACCTCCTGCAAGCTCCAAAGGTGCATTAAAGGATGGAAGCTCTTCTCCTAGGCCTGTTGCATAATCCAGATAAGCAGATAAGCCTGCAATATTTGCACAACACCGTGTCCCTTCATTGGCCTTGTTACTGGTCTCGTTCTGCAAGGCTTAATGCAAACGGATTGAGGACACCCTCCAGGTCATCTGCTCCTTGGGAGGTGGCTGTGGTCCAGCCCCAGAGCTGCGGTACTGGGAGCATTAAAGGGATGGGGACACCTCGCTGTACTTCACACAACTCTGTCCCAGAGCCATTTTGGAAATGGCACTATGACACCTATGGAAAGTACTTTTCCCATGGAAAGGCTGTGGCAATGCAAAACCACCGTGGGAAGACGTGCCAGAGCTGAAACGTCCTTTGCACAAACAGATACACACATTCCCAGGCAACTCTTTACTGGCGCGAAGGGTGCAGGATGTGGGGACTGAGTCGTGGCATCTACAGCAAACAGACGTGTTTGCTTCACCCAGCCTGGGTCATCACCTGCAGAGATGGAGAAAGAAGCTGTGGCAGCTTCACCCCGTTTCTCTGAATGAGGGGAGGAAGCAGAACGGAGCTGCCTCGTGGTGTGGGTACAGACAGCTCCCCCGTCTTCCCCTAAAGCTCTTCCTGGGGGAGTGCCAAGCAAAGACTGGCCAGGGACGAAAGGAAGGAGTTGCCATAAGTGACGGTAAAAGACTTCCCATCATTGGGATTGTGGTGCAATTACAAGACTTCAAAATCCATGCTTGGGATTGGTTTTAAAATACTAACTCTCTCTTTCCAGTCTTGAGCTGGCCAGGAAGCCAGGCTGAAACAACAGAAGACCATTTGCCTTCCTGAGGTGGGAACTAAGGGGGTGGTTGTTTTCTTTCAGCGTCAGAAAGTCAGATCCTGTGTGTTTAACGCACTGAAATTTGGGATGAAAAGGAGCAGGTGGTTTTGTAGCATCAAAAGCACCAGGAATACGCTCCTATTGCTTGGGCTGTGACAAACTGGTTCAACGTGGCAGTCATCCTTTGTTCCACTCAATGACTAGATAAACAGCAGGGAGAACAGCTTAGTCCTTTAAGTTGCGGTGCTCATCAGTGAAGGTCAGTTGGAACTCCTTTTCTGCGCATGGGACCTCTAACAAGTCCTACAGGAAAACCAAGAAATGTCAGACGTGCCCTTCCTGGCAAGGCAAATGTGAAAACAAGGAAGCCACAGTAGGCAGGCTTTGGAAGGAAGCAACAGAAGGGCACAGCCCGTTTATTTTTCCTCAGCAGATCCTCTCTGAGGTCATTGTGCTATTGTAAACTCAGTGGGGCTGATAGCAGAGTTTAGTCCTAGCTCTCTGCAGCGTTAATCTGGCGTCGGTCTAAATTCATCCAGAGAAGGAGCAGAGCCTTGGGGAAAGAGCGATGGAGCCGTGGGTGGGATCTGAGCATTTAATCACAGCCCTTTTGGTTCTAGCCTCATCCGTACCCCACTGGGAGCTGCTCTAAGGTCTCCGCAGAACCTTCTCTTCTCCAGGCTGGACAAGCTCTTACCTCTGAACCCTAAACTCCGAACAAGCCCATTACCCAGCCAGTGTGCTAATACAGCTGTGCACAGAGCAGCCCTGCCTGTGCAGCAGGGTCCCCTGCGAGCAAAAGTGCTTCTACACAATGAACATCCTCCCTTTGCAGCACATCAGTTTCCCCCCAGCAAAGCTGTGCTCTCCTCCAGACCAGCAGTGACACCGTGCTTTAGCAATCCCATCACACACAGTAATCCTGGAGCTGTCCCAGGAAACCCCCAGAACCCATCTGAATCCAACCTGGCCCACAAGTTGCCCCACTCAAATGTGTTGTTGCACAGAACTCGCAGTTGATGGAGGGAAACAACCCAAGCCTCATTCCTAATGAAAGGGGGCTGTTTGATCCGTTGTCCAAAATGATCCATTGTCCTAAAAACCTAAACCATCCTGTAGGCAAAAAAAGGTCTCTTTTCCTTTAGACATTTCTGGCAGTTTTTACTTTAAAAGGTTTCTTTAAAAGGTTGGAAGAGGAGAAAGCCTTTATAAATTATTGAAATGAAAAGTTTAGATTAATTCAAACTAAATTTTTTTTTTTTTAATGGCCTCTTCCATGGAATTTTCAAGCATTTGCCCTAATTCAAGCAGGAAATGGTGTCAGATGCTCATAAACTCGGGGAATGGGAAGTGCGATGTAGTGAAAATCAGCTGATAATGGCTGGTCTAAACCACTTGGCAAGCACTCAAGAAATCAATTCCCACCAAAGAGAATCAAGAGGGAAAAAGTAAGCTAAGCACATAGCAATGGGTTCAGCTAGCTCTGGTCTGCAGAGGCCAGAGGCTGCAGTGAGTCATGGGCTTATCCTACAAGAAGAGGTTTTCTTCCTTGTCTCCCCTTTTTGGCTCATGCAGACGCAGATTGCTCATCCTCCCCCTGCCAGGGTTTGTTTTCTGGAAGCCCTGGCTCTGAAGCACTGGTTCCCCTCTCATGCCTAGCATGCTGCAGACCAGGAGGAGCTCTTAGATGAGGTGATGGCAACAAGGACAGGTAAAGTTTAGAAAGCTGAAGCACACAGAGGAAGCGATGGGGACAGGGGGTGCTCATGCTGATGCTTTTCCTCCCCTGTCTCATTGAGCAGTGCACGGTGCTGGTGGGGCAGAGGAAAGCACCCATGGTCCCGTTGGAGCCAGGGCCATGTTGCTGGCATCCCCCACTGCCCCAGTCTCTGCATCATTCTCCTTGGATTCCCCTTCCCATCGCGTTTTCCATTTGCCAAAGCCACCAGCAGTGATTCCACGCTCATTTCCTAGGTTGGGAGCAAGTTGTTTCTTAGGAAAAACAGGCCAATGCAACACATTGGGAGCAACATTCCCAAGATACCCCAGAAACGCAGCCACATCCTTGCAGCCAGTGAAGAAACGCTTCAGAGATTCCCCTGGCAAGGTTACCCATGGTAAACACCGTGACTACTGCCCTGCCTTTGGTATCCCTTGCAGGGTAACTCTCCATCCTGCCTGCTGGGACCCCTCCAGCTCTGTGCTGACTGTGCTCTGCAACCCAGATATTCCAGCAGGAGAGCTGTCCCCGGAGGCAGTGTCTGTGCCAGGCAGGCGAAGCAGTTCCCTTCGTGCCCTTGTCTAACTTCATTCAGAACAAAGCACAAAGGGAGCCGCAGTGGGTGTTGGGCTCTTCATCTACAGCCCATCAGCTCCTGTACAGAAGCTTCCATTCCCTATCTCCATGGTGGAGCTCCACAGTGAGATTGCAAACAGGTATTGACCCAGGGGAAAGGAGGTCCAGGAGCCCTTCTGAGGCTGCAGAGCCAGCAAGGAGCTGGATAACACAGCTTTATGCCATAAGGTGCGGTTACAGCTCTGACACTGGCCAACACCTTTAATTCTAACACCAAAATCCTTTCATTCTAAGTAAAATAAACCACAGCAAGAGCTGACAGCATCTCCAGGTAAGGAAGCCAGACTGCGGCTGGGATCATTGCTGAGAGCAATGAAGATGTGCAGAGCCGGAGGAGTTTGCTCCTGTGCCCCTCCTGGTTTCAGTGTTTTTCAGTTAGCTCTGGCAGCAGAGGTATGAAAGTGGAGAGACATCTGAGCACTGCATTCCACGTAAAAATGAAACTAACAACCATATGTTTTTAAAAAGAGGGTAAAACAAAACAGCTTGCAGCTCCTCTGAGGCTGAGGAGACAAGCTTGCAGCGGTGATCCCCAAGGAGATCACAGATGCTGGCTGGTACCCAGCAACCCCCATTTCTGGGGATGCAAACCTGGACAGCAAGCTCTTGTTGACCCCAACGCAGTGGTCAGCACCAAGTGATCCCAGATCATTCCAGCTGGTTGGTGCTCACAAAGTCCTCCAGTCTTGCAAGGAGAGGCAGAAGGACATGCCTTACCTGCCACTGTCATCTCACATAGCCTGGTCAGCTCTCCTAGGCAGGGAAACCTCAGGACTGCACAGTGAGAAAGGCAAGCTCGAGTCTTCATATTCCTTTCCCCACTGCAGAAACCCTTTGTTATTTATCAGGCTGCCTTGAGCTCCTCGAAGATGTGACTGTGATTCGTGGCTGCACAGACCCAGTCCAGCACCAGACAGACAGAGCTGACACTGGAAGGCTTGGTAAAGGCCGGACTGCATGTGCCTGGGTGCACAGGTTTAAGCACTTTGCAAAGCCATTTGGCTTTAGCTGCATCTCTGCTAATCCCTGGTGCAACCTACCTGCAGCTGAGGTAGGTATCCAAGCCCCGTGTGCCTAGCAGAAGCCAGGCTGCAGCAGCATCCACAGGGCAGGAGCTGTCACCTGCCTGGGGTTGGAACTAGCTGATCTTAAGGTCCTTTCCAGCACTAACTGTTCTCTGATTCTATTCTATGATCTGTAGAAACAAAAATGCAAACAACCACGTTAGAAATGGCCATGGAGGTCACTGAGGAATGCGCAAATCCCAAGTGCAGCACCGAGCTCGACACAAGGTCGTTTTAGCTCTTAGTTTTGGCAAAGGTGATTCAGCTCACATGCAGGGTCTCCCAGGTTTCACTCACTCACTCTTTCATGCTCAGCTACGAGCACCAGGACGTGTGTGCCCAAGTCAGGACCACAAGAGTTGATTTGGGAACAAGGGACAGCAGCTCTCAATTCCTTATCATGGCTTCTGGACTCTTCTTAGGTGGGTGGCCATGCCCTGGATCTTAGGCATGCCTCTTGCACCCTTTAGGACCGGTGACTGGGATCTTTTGCCTCTTCATCCTGCCTGCCTCCTGAGTCATTAGGAACACTGCCGTTTACTCATGCCGGTTGTGCTCCTTTCTGGGTGTAATCTCTCCTTTGTTTTACTGCTCCAGCTGTCTTGAGAACTTGCATTCAACTGCTTTGCTCTCGATGACCTGCTGATGTAGCAGATCAGCACATGCCATTCTTTTAACCCTTCTTCTGGCTGTTTCTCCTGCTGCTTTCACATCCAGACATCCTTATTCAGGTCGGTTTGAAGAATCTCCACAGTCTGAGCTCAACTCCAAATTGCTGACACGACATTACAAAACCCCCTCTAAGCGCAGCAGGCTTGGTTTGCATTGCTTAGCACAGCACCGACCACAACCCCCTTGGAAAGCCTCAGCATCAGCATTCAAAGCTGAATTTCGCCATTCACTCTCTCTGCAGAACGATGGGGGCCGTTAAGACAGCGCATCACAAACCCTCCTTTGAAATCACCTTCAGCAGAGCCCTGGAAAAGTCCCACACCTGCAGACTAGAGCCGGCCCAGCGAGCCGGCCCGGCTTGCAAATGCAGAGCTGATGGGACAAGCCCAGAGCAGAGGGGACGGCATTCCTGCGCTGCAAGCGGAGCCTCTGGCACCCTCCGGGAGCTGTTCGCAGAGGGATTATGCTTGCAAATGAACTCAGCCTGCAGGGATGCTCTGCAGGCAAGGGACCATCCCTGGCTCCAGTCTCTGAAGGGAAGATCCCACCTTGGTCTCTGCTTCCCCATCCACAACCCATATAAAGGGTCTCACAGCTCTCCTTCCCTACCAAAGAGCTCTTGCTCATTGCTTCCTTTGCCAGATGCTCGTGCAGCTCTTCACAAGGGCCAGCATCTTCATCGTCAACTCTTCCTTAAGGAAGATTTTCCTTTTCCACTTGGAAGCCCTCCTGCTCCCAGGGAGCTCAAGGAAGCTCATTCCCACCTGCAGGCAGGAGATGATAGCAGATGAACTCTGGCAGCTCTTCCAGGAGGGTGTGTGCAAGGTGATTTCAGCCATAAAGCCATCCTGGGTGGGGTGTGATGTATTTGTTTTACCCTCCTCCTCCTTCACTTCGGTAGCTGCACTGAGTTACAGATTCCCTGTGCCCCCCACCCCAGCACCATGGGTTTACATCACTTGAGGGAGGTACAGCTATAAATGTGAGGGCAGACGGGGGTCCTCCATCGGGTGGATCCAGTGACTTGCTGTAACCCCTGACAGGCATCCTGGGATGATGCTGCAGTTTTGCTTGCGGTCCCCAGGCATTGTGCCCGCTGGTGCGTGATGGGGGACAAGGGCTGGGAACCCACTGCTGGGATGCAGGGGATCACTGCGGGAGGCGGGGGATGAGCTGTGCATTTCAGAGCAGGACAAAACAAAGGGGGGGGAAGCCACTACACAGCCCTTTTGGGGAAAGAGGGGTTAAAGGATGGGCCCTGCTGAGCTGCAGGAGGGAGCTGGGGCTGCTGTCAGTGGAGCTGAAGTTAGAGCAGGGCCCTGGCCAGCGGACACCCCCTCTGCTTTGGCAGGAGGATGCCTTTGTGTGCTGTTTATGCATAATAGATCCTCCGAGGAAAGAGATACTGCCTCTTTGCTCCAAATATAATTTCAATTAGATGAATAGCCCCATAATCCCATAGAGGCGCTCAGCTGGGAACTGGCCATGTGAGAGGCAAGCGAGCCCTCCCCCAGCCGGGTGCTGAGCTGAAAGGGGACCCCCCCTCCCCAACCTGCCGTCGAGGAGGCCCCCAAACCCTCCAACGGGGACCATCTGCTCTGCAGCAGCCCCTCCTCCCACAGCCCCCAGCAAAGAAAGAGCAGGGGCTGCCAGTGCCTGCTGCAAACAAAGGCAGCGCTTCAAGGCTGGTGCTTTGAGCCCCTCCGCGCAGAGGAAGAGGAGGGAGCACAGCCCGGAGCTCCTCTGTGTCCCCCTGTGCTCTATCCTTTGGGCCTGCATTATGGGCAGGAGTGCTGCAGGAGAAGATGGGGCAGCAAAAGGGAAGAGAGTATTGACCCCCTGCACCGGATGATGCCACCATAGGTAAGAGGAGAAAGGAAGGAGGCGAGACTGCAGCGGACTCTTTCCAAAGTCTACTCCTTCTGCTCTCATCCCGGTGCATCCCAGGGCAGGGACTTGCTTCTCCTGCCATCCTGGCCAAAGGGCAGAGCCGCTCCACCATCTGCCAGTGGCAAACAGCAGCAGTGCCAATGGCAGAGCGTGCTTTTCCCCCTGAACATCTCTGGGCTCTCGGAGGCACTGAAATCCTCAGCCTTGTCCCTAGTGCTGGAGAGGCAATTTGGAGAAAGTCTTGAGAAACTCAGGTTGTGCAATTGGGACTTTAAAGCCATTTTCAACCCACAAGGCAACTGATGACACTTTTGCCAGCAACTCTTACCAAAACCCTCTGCTTCCACTGTTACAGCAACTCCTTCCCAAGCAGCAGTGAGTGTACTGCATTTGTAGGACATCACTTACTGGTCCCCAGTGCTGGGCTCAGCTCACAGGTATCAAAACACCCGATCCTTGCCTTTGTGGTGCCCTCCTCCATCCCTCCAAGCATCCCAATATCCTCCAGTAGAAATCGCCCTGCCAGGGGCACCCTCCATCTCCCTGCCTTAAGACAGATGGGAGAGCATCTTAGGACAGAGTTACAGTGCTGCAGCACACGAAGAAACATCGTCCAGCCCAAAGAGCTGCTTGGCAAGCTCTGCAGGGCAACAGCAAGGCATTTTCTTGCTAAAGTCAACAGCTCTGGGCCTGAACACACACAGCTGGGCACAAAGTGACTGGAGATCACATCTGCTGAATGAGAAGTGGTCATTGTTATGCTTTGTCACCCGTTTGGGAGCAGATAGCACTTTAAAGCCATTTGGTTTTGCACTCTGAATAGTTAAAAGGTCAGGCTCTGAGCATGGGCAGCGGCTGTTTTCCCAGCACTGGAGCGTGATGTGAATATTCCCAGGTGCAAATATTTGTCCGAACATCCGCTGCCTTCCCAGTCCCACAGCATGGGAGGGGCGAGCTTTGATCTCTCCCACAGCTGAGACCTGGTGCACGTTGTGCCTTGTCCCCACAAACCCTTCGACTTGTTGCTGTGCAGGGGTGAAGCCAAATAACAGAGCTCCAGGGGGGGGGACAGACACAAGACAAGGGCCACAGCCTGACCCTGCAACCAATGCCTTTGGTTTGTTGTTAACCTGAAATACAGCCAGGACATGCTAATGAAACGCTGGTTATTGGTTGCCAGTGGAAAGGGTGCTGTTTTCTCCTGTGTTCTGCATCCCGGGATGCGTGCGGCAGCACCGTGCGCACCAGGCACGCTCCCCGTCACGCTGCTCCCACAGCGCAATTACAAACCCAGACATAAATCGTGGTTAACCTTTGCTCCCTCTCATATGTTTGTCCAGAGGCTACAGAAATATTGCACAAGACACGTGATGATAGCCAACGAAACAAAAATAACTTGTGTTGGGCTGTCCCGCAGTGGGAGAGCAGGGGGGGCACTTGGGAAGTGAATACTTTCCACAGTAAGGGGATGCACCTGGGCCAGTAGTGCAGACCAGGTATTCTTTTATCAGCAGTTACAGGTATGTGTTAGGCTCTCCAAGGGGACAGACACACACCCTCATGACTCACATAGAGCAGGGCTTTGCTCTCTGCTCTGGCTCTGACTTTGCTCTTCTCAAAACCAAACCAACTTGCTGCCCCGCCATTGCAGCTCTTTCCAACTACCCTGACTTTAAAACTCCTGCTAATTCCCTTTCTCTCCCTCTCCCTCTATCATTGCTGCAAAACGAAGATGCACACCTCCTAATGCCTGGTTATTTCGGAATGACACAGGATTAACTAGAAGGAGAGAAACCTGATTGTGCAGAACCAACTGAGGTTTGAATTGCACGAAAAACAAACACCTTGCTTTGCCCAGTGCAGAACCGATTATGAGATGCTTGCATGAACCTGCAGCTAGAGATACCCACCCAGCCGTACATGTATTCGGGATGCTAAACCTGCAGTCGCAGTTTTATTGCCACAGTTGATTGGGAAAGAAAACTCCTGTAGGCTGAAAGCCATGAAAGCAGGCACCAGAAAAGGCGCTAGAAAAGCCCAGTGAACATCCAGGCTGAGTTTCTGAAGAGGAACCATCGATACCGGAGCGTGCAAATACGGCCTCATGCATCCTTTGTATTCACGTCCCACGAACCTGCGAGTGAATGAGTTTCACCAGCACAAATGTTGGAGGGAAGTGAAGTTCAAAGCTGCGCGCACGAGTAACCATGGCAACTGAATTTTCAATTTGCACATGTATTTGTATCCCCAGCACTTTGTACGCCGGGCCAGTGCGGGAAGAGGGACACCGTCGTGTCACAGCGGGCCAATCGCAAGTGCGAAACACAGCTTGAATTTCAAATATCACCTACTTAGAGCAAACCTCCGTCCCGGCACGGAGGGAAAAAAGAGATGTGAAAAAACCTGCCTCAAATTGCCATCTGCTCGTGCGTATTCCACAATTAGCAAGGATGGATTCCTTGGGTACATTATTCATTGTGGATTATTCGCCCGGATCTAACGGCGATAGTCCAACGGGGATTGAGACGTTGCGAGGAGGAACCGTTTCAGGCACGGGAGGTGTATGTGGCTGTCCTCATGGATGAATATGGATGTGCTTCCATCCTGCAGGAATCTCGGGGCACAATAGCTGTGGGGTCAATACCTTGTCCTCTGCACCAACAGAAAACCTACAACTCTGATAAACTGCATAGATATTTCAATCCCTTTTCCTGTTCATTTGTCCTCTGCCCCAACCCCTCCTCTCCCAATGCACCAAATTCAGGTGCCATTTTAGCAGCAAAGGCACTCTCTGTTCCCCTTGCCGTGGCTTAGGTTATGGAAGAGGTTTGGTGAGACAGCAGTTTTCCCTCTTCCATTCCACCCTTCCAGTGCAACCCATGCTGGGCAGTGAAAATAATCAAGCCAAAAGAACTCAAACTTCTCCAAGTGTTGTGCTTGCAATCCCGGCTCTCCCAGGAAACCTGCATCAGCTGCCCTGCAGTTTGCAGCACCGCAGCATGGCTGGTCCTTAAGTCCCTTTGCAGGTTCAGCTGATGTGGCAGGGAGTCAACCGCTCCATGGGCATCATCAGCAGACTGAGCCTTGCAAACCTGCAGGCCAAAGTCATGGCAAAGCACAGACACCCCCCAAAATACCATTTACTAATTCCTACAGGCTTTTTCTCCAGGATTATGTGGTGACAATGAGTAGGGGATACCATCCTGCAGGAAATCTGTGCCTTGCACTGTGCACAACCAGTACTTCTCAGCCAGGCTTCTCCCCAGGTGAATGTGATGACCAACAGGCATGGTAAGAAACAGCCTTGTGGAGGGGGCAGGTTTGGAAGGGCACACACTGGGGTGTGATGGAGCCAATGCAACCAGGCTGGGCCGGGGTTGCTTAAGTAGAAGCAAAACAGAGAAAAGGAAAGGGGAAAACCGACCTGAAAAAGGCATGAAATGAATCCAATGATGGAGTCCAAAGCAGCACAGGATGGGGTTGTGCAACTTCAGTTTGTCCAGTGCTGCTCACAGACAAACACTCCCCCGAAGCAGCATGGGCTTGTGCAAGTGATGGTTGTGAAATCCCTGTGCTGCTGCCAGCTCTTGCCCAACGGTGTCGGGCAGGAACGCGGTACTGCAGAGCACAGGATCCTACAGCATGGCAGTCCTCTGCCAGGCAAGCTGTTCTTTACCTGGGGTCTCATCAAGATGGTGTGACCATTGCACAGTAGGATGTGGTCAAGGATAGATGATGTTAGTAGCAGCTCCCAGGTTACTACTGATGCAGAAGGTAGGTGGCCTGGTGCTCCATGCAGGGGGTCTACAGAGATGACTCCCCAGATGCTTATTTCCTCCCCCATTAGCAAACAGTGAGTTCCTGCTGAAATGGAAAGATGTGTGTCCTCAGCATAAAAAGGACATGGAACTGTTGGAACAAGTCCAGAGGAGACCACGAGGATGATCAGGGGCTGGAGCACTTCCTTATGGAGACAGGCTGAGAGAGTTGGGGCTGTTCAGCCTGGAGAAGAGAAGCTGCGTGGAGACCTCAGAGCAGCTTCCAGTGTCTGAAGGGGGCTACAAGGATGCTGGAGAGGGGCTCTTCATCAGGGACTGTAGCGACAGGACAAGGGGTGAAGGGTTAAAACTTAAACAGGGGAAGTTTAGACTGGATCTAAGGAGGAAATTCTTTCCTGTGAGGGTGCTGAGGCACTGGAATGGGTTGCCCAGGGAGGTTGTGAATGCTCCATCCCTGGCGGTGTTCAAGGCCAGGCTGGGCAGAGCCTTGAGTGATATGGTTTAGTGTGAGGTGTCCCTGCCCATGGCAAGGAGGTTGGAACTGGATGATCTTAAGGTCCTTTCCAACCCTAACTATTCTATGACTCTATGTGAGAAACTCCCATGCAAAACTGCTTGTGAAGTCCAGGGCCATGTGTGCCCAAAGCTCACAAGGAAACCGCTCTTCCTTGGGGTGCATGGGCACACTGAGCCTAATTTCTTGGCCCCAAAGGTTTTAGTCAAGGAGCAAACCTTGGGGCACAAGCTGAGTCTGGAACCAAGACAAGGAGCCCTGGAGATGGGAGATGAACATGCAATGCATGGAAAGAACGATCAAGTCCCCAAAGGGAACAAAGCAGCAGCTCCACATCCTGCCTGGTTCTGTTTCACTTTACAACATTCATTCCTTTCCCCAGGTACAGTTGGTACCACTCAGACCAACCAGACAAAACACTGGAGGATCTAAAACCTGCTGGGACCCCACGGAACATCTAGAACAGTCTAGAACATCTCCTCCAACCAGCAAGGGCAAAACTGGCTGAGACCCATCATCCTTCACCATCATCCAGGTCTGGATAAGGGGTCAGGGCTCCAGCTGCAGAGTTATAGCTCAACACATGCGGAGCTGGGCAGGGAATCACTCCATTACTCTTAGAATCTTCAAGCACACTCATGAAGGGAAAGGTTTTGGAGAAAACCAGGAAGAATGAGGAGAAAAGCAACAAATTCCAGGTGATTTAAGGGGAAACAAGACAAGGGTGTGAGGGTGCTGTGATGGGTTTCGCTAAGCGACACCTGAACTGAAGCCACTTACAAAGCAGATTTAGGACATACCAGAGGGTGGTCAGCACTGAGCTCCTCTCTGCACATTGAGACCTGTTCCTCTCAGTAAGTTTCCACTGGAAAGACATTTGGGCCAAAATAGAAGTTGGCTGTTGGAATGTGTCAATTTTGATCATCTTTTCTATGGAAAAAGTCAAAATGAATCATTTCATTTCTCCCTTCTCATTTCAGTGAGGTAGAAAGGTTCATTTGACTGTGATTCATTTCATTTAAGCCTTCATAGCTAAATAACTTATAGAATAATGTATGTGCATCCACATTAGACATTTACCATGTAAATCTTGCCAAGATGAGCTACCATTACCAAATTCCTGCATTCTGCATTCCACTGCTTCCTACAGCTACATTTTTCCTAGGTGACACCTTCCAGTTTGTGCACTGATGTGAACTCATGAGTTTTCTTATGGCTGAAGCAGCCTTGTCGGGTAGGATCTATCCCAAAACCCCACCAAAGTGCACTTGGGATTGGGTTACTGGATGAGCATCCAGGATGAGCAGTGTCTGTGAGATTCACCTGGGATTCAGCCCTTCCCCAGGGGTAACAAAGCAAAGCCCCAGCGTATAAAAGGACTTACCCTGATGAAGCCGTCCTGTTCCAGCCCAGGCTGAACCAGGCAGGTAACAAATCATGGTTAAGATCCTCTGAACTTTTATGGGATGCACAAAGAGTCTATTTAAATCCAGAACTGAGATTTGACTTCTTTAATGGACCTGGGAAGGAAAGGGTTATGGCTCAGCACCTCCGTGGGCTGTCACAGCACAGGCTACAAGTTCTTTGCTCTTGGTTCCTCACCCATCTCCACTGTACAGAGCATTTCTTGGCCAGCTCCTCTCAGGGCTGTTCCCTACAGGTATTATAGAGGAGACTGCCCCAGGTTTGGGTCCTGTTGCTGTGCCCAGACCTCCACTACCTCGGACACAACCCAACTTCTTCCCCCAGCCAGCACCCAGACCTGCTGCAGCAATTGCTGTGACTATCCTGTCCCGAGCAGATAGATGCCCTTTGGGACTAATGCTGTCTTCTCACATGTGCCTGTACAGCACCCAGCACAACGACCTAGTAATTATAGCAGAAGCTAAATTACTGCTAAAATTAGGTGCTTATTAACATCGTAGCCTCTGGGCACCACCACAACACTTACTAATGCTGCAGTCTGAGAGTAACTCAGGATCCATCATACTCTTCATGAAAAACTGTCCTTAGGGAAAGAGTTTTTGTACGAGGTCTCAGTTTTCCATTAGGTCATATTTTACACATGGAAATGCAATAGCTGCTCAAATGCCCAAGGATTTCAATTCAGTTCAGTGATCTCAACTGCAAAATGAAGGTGTGCATATGCTGTCGTGACTGAACTTTACTGTGGGTTGTAAGCTCTGAGTCATGAGCTTTGAGGACAGGTTTTGGGGGCTAAGGTGCTTGGACTCCTCATGACTGTGTGATGGACAGGACAGGTCCCACACAATGCAACCAAATGGGCAGCACAGAGCCAAAGCCAAGCTGGGTTTTCTCCTGCCTGCTTCCCAGAGTCTCCCGGTGGGACCAGCTCCAACCCCGCGCCAGGCACAGCGCCCTGCAGAAGACACGCGTTCCATCAGAGGCTGTATCCCGCTTCAGAGATGCAGAGAGAGGATGAGGACAGAGCTCGTGGGGACGGGGACAGGGACACCCGCCAGCATCCTCTCTGAAGTCACCCCCATGCCACCCAGATGGACTCGTGCATTGAAGGAATGACTTGTACAACCCTGTACAGCCACGAGGCAGCAGCCACGCTGCGAAGCCAGACCCCGCTATCTCAGCACACACCTTCTCCTCTGCTGCTGATAAATGGGGCTGACAAGGAAGGGCTTGGAGGCTCCTCCCAGCCCTGCCCCTCATGCAACCCCCCCCCCCCAACAAGCACTCATATTATCTGTATCAAGCACATTTTAATGTAAATGCCCCAAGCATCTCTTTCAGAGGTACAATGCCTCCCGGACTAAGCCCCTCAATGGCATCAGCACATTTCTCGTGCCTCAGCTGCTCCCGCAGACAAACAGAAGTGTGGCTCTCCACAAAGGGCTATGGTAATGCCAAGCTGGAGGAGAGAAGAGGGGAGGGGGCAAGCAGGGGCCAAAGCTATTTCAATGACAGAAGAAAAGCCAGGCTCCTGCTATCTGAGTCAAGGAAGGGCCAGGCCCCACAGATGGGGCTGCACAAGGCAGACGGCTCAGCCTTGCAGCAATACATCAGCTCTGCTTGGCGTGGAGGGCTCCGAGGTCCCACACGGGGACCTCCTGGAGCATGTCTCCAAAGGCAAGGGCTGGGCTTGCAACCTGGGATCTCTCCATGGAGAGTAGCACGGGAAAGCTGAAACAGCCCACGGAAACATTGACGATTCCAATGTGCCATCCCCGGCTCCCGCATGTGCCGCAGGGAGCATCAGGCATGCGAGAGTCCTCATTCAGGACAGGACAACTCCTTCTGCCAGGGACAGGCCAATATGCAGCACGTTCAATGAGAAGGGATGCAAAGCTCTCCCAGCCTGAGGGACTTCCTAGCTTTCCCCTGAGCAGTTTTACGTGACAAACCAAGTGTTATAACTTGGTGCGTCCCTCATAGGTTGGATCTCCACAGGCATAGATTAGGAACAGCCTTGTAAGCGCCCTGGTGGGTTTACCAGAGATGTGGCTTGCCTTGGCCTTCCTTTGTGCTCCATCCTGTGCTCAGTAAAGCCTGTATAGGGACAAGCCAGGATCAGCAAGGGTTCCTGACGTGTACAGAATGGCTTTCTCAGAGTCACCATGAGCCAGAGTGCTGAGCAAGCTTGACAAGAAGGTCAGGATCCATGCGTAAAGCCCAGGGCAGCGTTTCCAGCTGCTTCTCACATACAGAAATCGGGCATCACATGGCCTTCCTCTCGCTGCCAGCCAAGCTGTGCGCTCAGCTTACTGGTCTCCCTCTGCAAAATGAGGCCAAGGGCACACAGGAATCCTTTCCATTGATTCCTTCACTCTGCTTTGCTAATTCACCAGGAAACTGCAAGTAACTTTGCAGTGAGAGGCAGCAACTACAGGGACGGTCATGGGATGAGCACAGGATTTGACCCCTGTGTGTCAGGAAGGGCTGGTGCCTGCCCTCTCCCTTGCAGTGAGAGCAGAGACATGGCCAAGGGCAGGCAGTGCAAGGGCTGCAGTGCCCATGGGGAGCACCGATGCTGCTCACGCATCCTGCTTCCTCCAGCACTGCTAGCCGGGTGAGCTGGACCAGCCCTTTCCCATCCCCAGCTCTTTCAGCACTATTTATTCCAGCAGACTTCACACCATCCCAGCAGCAGGATAGGACGGGGCACATAGGACAGCCCTGGATGTAGTGAAGAGCCCCTGGAGATAAATCTGGAGTTGGGCTGATGGAGAGGAGCAGGGAACACGATGAGGCTGCAGCAGCAGCTCAGGGGCTAAAACAAGCTCCCTGCCTCACTCCTTCTGAGCGTGCAGCTTCCTGACATTCCCCAAGCCCAGGGGCTGCAAACCCAAGCCAAGTGCAATGAGGTTTGGGCCAGCTCTGCCCTGGGATGTGGGACCGCAGCAGAGCATTGTGGCAATAAGAGGCAGAGAGCGTTTGTGTCACGGTGACACGGGAGACAGGCTGTGTCCATCCCTGCCATAAGCTCACGGTCACGCTGATCCCTTGGCTTTTCCAATGGCCGGGCCAGGTTCTGCACTCTGCTGGGCACCAGCTCAGAAGCCAAACTGGTGTGGGTTTCGTGATCCCAGGGCTGTCCTGACCTGGAGACAGCAGTTATAGTTACACATGGGGTGTTTTCCACTCGAATGGGGATCCCTGCGGTGCTCAGCCCCACAAAAACACCCCAATCAGATCTAATGCTCTCTATCCCTCCAAAACGGGAATGCACAAGGGAAGAGCTATGTTGCAGAGCCCACTGGGGGTTATTCACCTCCTGACACACGCAGGCATCCCATCCAGCACATCTCGCATCCTGAGCACTGAGGTAGGTTGTGACCCATCCAGCTCAGTTCATGATGTGCACAAGCAAACTCCATTCCCTGTTATTGTGCAGCCAGGGCTCTTGCAATGGGAGGGTGGAAGGGCCAGCACTGCTGGACCCCAGCACACAGGCACGTTCCTGCTCTTCCCAAGGCACTCTGCTCCCCTTTCTCCTCACTCACACCCATCCTCTTGCACAGCTCAGTCACAGCGGATGAGACTTCCCTCCAATTTCCCATTAAAAGCCAGGAACACATCTGGACTGAGGCCAGGGAAATAAAACTTGGGCTCCACAGGACAGTGAGTCAGTAGTGCATAGCCAAGGTTATAATTGAAGCTGCACTTACTCATACAGTCTGGGTGCTGGCATCAGCTCACAGACACCAAACCACACCATGTTAAATTACAAGCCAGGGAAAGGGCAAACTTGGCTTGTTCTTGTCCTAAAGACCTGCTCCCCTCCAGTCCTCAGCTGCCTGTCATGCTCTGTGACAGGGCTCTGCAGGGCTCACACATCCAAGGGGGAATGGGCTGGCTTCTTCCTGTCCCTCAGCAGCATCTTTGCCATGCTCCAGGTGCAACCAGACCCCTGTGGTCAGCTAAAGATGAGTGAGTGAGCTGGATCTTTGTCCCCGAGGGCATGCTCTGAAGGTAAGGACGTGATGTGACCTGCAGCATCTTTACTGCCACAACGATGCAAGAGAAGCAGACAGCACAGGTTGGCTCTAAGATGCCAGGCTGACAGGTAGAAAGGATGCTGGCCCCTACCTTGTTTGAGCTCCAGAGTCACAGACACCAAATGTTTTCCATGTAACGTGGATGAAGCTGGACAGGGAGCTGCACAGCTGCTGTCAGCTCCTGCACTCTGGGGAGTTCACAAAGAGAAGGTGAAGTTTGTGGTGGGCACGTTTAGAAAGGGCAGGAATAATGACTCGGATGCACTTTCAGGCTCATCCGCCTGGCTTTGGTGCCAGGTGAAGGAACAATGATGCACCCCTCTGTCAGCAAGGAATTAAACCAGAACAATGTAATTAAGCCCAATTACATGGCTTTATGGAAAGGGAATTTGTCAGACTAGCGTGGTGCTGCTCGAGGAGATTAAGAGATTGGGTGAGCGTGGAAAAGTGCTTACAGATGAATTTCTGACAGAGCTGGTGCCACAGAAACACTCTCAGCTATCAGCCCCCCAAGCCACTTTGCTCACAGTGAATGGGCGATCCCAAAACCAGGAATAACCACTTCACTGTTCTCCCGGCCAGCTCTCAGCTTTTCACATTGGTTACTTATTTCCTAGGGGAAAGAAATGCAACCTGGAGTGCTTTCCATAAGCGTAGGGCTCTGCACATGTCTTGATGTCCAGTGTCCCCAGAGGCCAGGACAAAAAACGGAGTGCCATTCTCAGTGGCACTTGCCCCTGCAGGGATGCAGGGATGCAGGGATGCAGGGATAAAAGCCACTCTCTGGGTAGCAGGAGGTGGAGAGCAGCAAGTTCTTTATCAGGACAGAAGACAGATTGCTGCTGTGGCAACAGAGAGAAGGGCACAGGACATCAGCCAGCTGTCCTGCAGAGATGCTGGTTAAGGGAGCAGCATCTGGAGCAGCTCCCCGTTCACTGCAGCACCCTGTCACAGGCTGCGCTGGAGATGGGCACGGAGATGTCTGTGGGCAGTAAAGCAGAGCTCTGCCGTGTCAGGAGCTGTGCAATCACTGTGGACGTGCCCATGGTGCGACTCCTTGATGCAGTACACTTGCATCTGGACAGATGAGGAGCCCACAGAAACCACAGGACAGTGCTGATGGACTGATAGGTGGTAAGCTGAGCCTTAGGCACGCTCGGGGTTTTCTCTGGCAGCAGGACGAAGCAGAGCATGAAAGGAAGCTTTGGCAGATGTAACAGCATTGCTGTTCTGGTGTTTGCCTCCCAGCATGGAGAACACCACAGCAGAAAGCCCAAAGCATGAGAGGCAACGGAAGGAAACCAGAGCATCCCCATTAATTGCCCACAGGCGATGAGCTTTATGGGGTGAGAACACAAGGCCCAGCTACTCAGAGTTCCTTCTCCCATCCAGATCTGGAGCAAGACCCAAAAAGAGAGAAGGCAGCTGCGAGGGGCTGAAGAAACCCTTGCTTCATCCCAAGTTCTTTTCCCCACAGGCTCAAACGAGCAGGAAGCATTGCTGAAACCCCAGAGAATCCCAAACACCTCGGGGGTTTTCCCTTGCCGAGACACCCCCAGCACCTTCTGGAAATGCCTCTTGATGTGTTTGCTTTGTGGTCCTTCCCGGAGAGGTTGTTCCTTGGGCACAGCTCTAGAGTCAGCTCCGCATTCGTGGCCTCTCTTAGCAATGAGCTGGCTCTTCACCCCCATCAGGCAGGGAAACAGCAGCAAAGCAGAGCTGCGAATCACTGCTTTCATTCTCAGAGAGTAACTTTTAATACCTACGACCACATAATGAGGGAAAGCCTTGAACTGGAAATGCAAATAGACATATAATTCATAATTAATAAAGCAGTCCTTGTACTTTGTGTCCAGTAAAGCACCACGCAGCTCCTATCACCCCTTCCCTGAGGTTACTCCACATAATAAATTCCGAATGAGTGGTAATGGTTGCATTTGGAATTACATTAATATCTGTGCATGCAGATCTGATGGCAGAGAGATGAGGAGGAGGCAAGTGCTGTGCAGGCAGCAGGGGGGCCCACGAGGATGCTGCAGATTCTATGTAATTGCCATCAGCTCCAAATGAATGAATTCATCAACTCCTCTTGCACCCTGGCAGAGGGGACCAGCTCTCAGGCACTGCAGCAGCCAATGTCACATCCAGGTGACTGATGTGAAGGGTGGATTTAAAGGGGAACATTTTCTGCACTGATCCAAAGTCTTCGACCCAGGTCTGGGGGGGACGCTTGCATCTGGACACATCTGTGCAGGGATGTGGCTCCTCGTCTGCAGCCTGCAGGAGAAAACCTCTCATCTCAGATACCCTGGAAGCAAAAATAAAGAGCCCTCGGTTAAATGAAGTCCTAAGGGGAACCAGGAAACACGGAATTCCAACTGAACAGAGATTTCCTTTGAGCAGTACCAAAAAGCTTGGAAATCGAAAGGGTCTTCATTTCAACCTAAAGCACAACACAGTAAAATTAATTTCTTGAACTCTTTGTCTCAATAATACAGTTAATTTTCAGTACTTAAATACATTTGGGGCAGAAGTCCCAGATGAGTTCTCGGTTCCTTTCAAGATCTTTACGTTTCTGAGTGCGAGCAAATGACTGAGCTGGAATCACTTCCTTTTGTAATGAAACGGGATTTCATCCCAACTCTTTTTGCCTTCCTCTCCTGCACCTTTGTCCGGGGCCATCCCCCCCCCCCCCCCCAGCAATTCACACCTGCATGGGAAGGCATTTGTACCGCTTCCCATGCCCTCGGGCATCTTCCTCACAAGCCAAAGGGTACGGAACATCCTTGGTCTGAGCAGACATGAGGTCAAGATTATTTTAGGAAGGTCATTAGTCACCTTCTAGCTTTACTGATGCACTCAGCATCCAGAATCCAGCACCCAACGCCCAGCACCCAGAATCCATCACCCGCAGCACCAGCATCCTGCACCCAGCATCCAGAATCCAGCATCCAACACACAGCATCCAACCCACAGCATTCAACACACAACATCCAGCACCCAGCATCCAGAATCCAGCACCCAACACACAGCATCCAGCACCCAGCATCCAGCACCCAGCATCCAGAATCCAGCACCCAACACCCAGAATCCATCACCCGCAGCACCAGCATCCTGCGCCCAGCATCCAGAATCCAGCATCCAACACACAGCATCCAACCCACAGCATTCAACACACAACATCCAGCACCCAGCATCCAGAATCCAGCACCCAACACCCAGAATCCATCACCCGCAGCACCAGCATCCTGCACCCAGCATCCAGAATCCAGCATCCAACACACAGCACTCAACACACAACATCCAGCACCCAGCATCCAGAATCCAGCACCCAACACACAGCATCCAGCACCCAGCACCAGCACCCAGCATCCAGAATCCAGCACCCAGCACCAGCACCCAGCATCCAGAATCCAGCACCCAGCATTCAACACAGAGCATCCAGCATCCAGCACCCAGCAACAGCATCCAGCATCCATCATCCAGCACCCAGCATTCAACATCCATCACCCAACACACAGCATTCAACACACAGAATCCAGCACCCAGCATCCAGCACTCATCATCAGGCACCCAGCACCCAGCACCCAGCACTCATCATCAGGCACCCAGCACCCAGAATCCATCCCCAGCAGCCAGCCCCACTGCTGGGCTGTCAAGCAGGCTGAAGCCCCAGCCGCACGGAGCCCATCTCTGCCGGCACCAGGAGCAGCTCAAAGGCGAGCGTCCCCTCTCCATGCTCTCCGTCGCCTCCCATTCCCTTTGAGCACAAAAACACAACAGAAAAAGAAAGAAAAGAAAGAAAGAAGAAAGGGGGGGGAGGAAAGAAAAGAAAGGGGCGACTTCCAGCCAGGCAGTGAAATGCCATCTGTCTCCTGACAGCTCATGTGACACTGACAGACGTCCACTGCGAGCCGGAGCCAAAGGCACAGCAGCCCGTGGCCGAGCATCCCTTCCCCAGCTCCATCCCGACCGTGCCGGAGCCTTTGAGATAAGAGAAGATAAATCAGGCTCATCCCCTCTGCCCTTCCCACCGGGAACGGGCTGGAAGCGGCAGTGCTGGACTTTGGAGCAGGGCTGTCCCCGCGCTGGCTCTGGGATCCCCTGGATCCACCTGCTTCCCTTTCCAGCTCCTGGAGCACAAAGGCACAGAGCAGCCGGCAGCCCAACCGCCGAGCGGCCCCCAGGGACAGCGCGGCGCTGACCCGGGGACCCTCCGGATGGAAGGGGCAGGGAGGACAAGGCTGCCCCGGCTGCCGCAAAGGGGGGAGCTGCAGCTCCTGTTTCCTGGGAGCACAGATGGCCCGAGATGACACAGGCACTTCCCAGAAAGAGATCCGGCCCGAAGCAGCCCCAGGCAGGCAGTGGGGAAGCCCCTGTGGAAGGGGAAAAGCCCCAGGTGTCACCAGTTTCCCTGGATTCCCCAGGGAATTTAAGGGACCTTAAAGCTCCTCCAGCTCCAAGCCCTGCCACAGGCAGGGACCCCTTCCACTGGAGCAGCTTGCTCCAAGCCCCTGTGTCCAACCTGGCCTTGAACACTGCCAGGGATGGGGCAGCCACAGCTTCTCTGGCACATGGCTGCCAAGCAGACCCCCAGCATCACCTCACTCAGCATCTTTACAGCATCTGAGCCCAGGGGTCCATCTGACCTCTGCAGCTATCCCTAACCCTGCAGTTACCTCAGGTGACAACTTAAGTCACTCCAAGCCATGTCCTGTTCCCCTCAATGCCTGCTCTGCCTGTGCTTCCTGGGCTCTTGCAGGAGGATGATGCCTGTGTCGATGAGGACCAGGGCTCAGGGCTGCCTTCGAGACAGGGAGAGTGCCACTACACCAAGGGCTTTGAGCCAAGATAAAAGGGTCACAGGGTGCAAAAGGCTCTAGAGAGACCCTGAAGAGTTTCTTGCTGTAGCAGAGGAAAAAGCTCTGATCATGCTGTGAATGATGGTGTGGGACTGGTTGGCCTCAGGCCATGGGAGGGATGGAGACAAGCCAGGTAGGGCTGGGAGGTGAGAAGCTGTTTCCACCCCAGCCCTGCAGGAGCCACCAGTCCTGGGTATGGAGAAACACTGCGAAACAGCCTGGCCCTGCTGTGTTTAACCTGGCTAATGATTAGCTAGCTAGGACGTGGCCATCCAAGGGCACAGGGTGAAAACAGCCCTTCTGCCTTTGCTTACACAGCACACACAGCTGGGCCATTCCCACAGCCAGCACCCAGGGAGCCACAGCAGCAAGGAAATGCCAGCTCGGGAGCAGCATCCCAGGGCTTGGGCTGGGAGAGCAGCCTGGAGGAGGCTGCCTGACCCAGCTCTGCTCCGAGCATCACCCCAGCAAGAGCTGAGCCCCATGTACACAGCGGCATCTCTCTGCAGAGATGTTTCTGCATCCACAGGCAATCCAGGGAACCGGGATCTTGCTCTTTGTCCTTGTGGCATCCATCAGAAGCTGAGTCAGGAGTTTATGGGAAGCTCTAAGGTCACGGAAGAGGCTTCCTTGTGTGCCTCGTACTTGGACACCCCAGGAGGTTTGCTCCAACACCCTTGTCCCTGCCCAGAGAGCAAGGGCTTTCAGCTCCAGGGGCTCCTGCATCACTTCCACAGCAGATTCCTTCCTCTCGCTACCCAGTTCAGCCTCCCACGTCCCCAGGATCCTGCCTGCAGGCTGCACACAGCTGCTGTGATGAAGAGCAACAGGTCTTTGACTGGGATGCGATCCCATCCCTGCAATGAGGGAGTGTGAAAACTGATAAACCAGAAGGGATCCCCGCCTAGCTGAGGAACCCCCTTCCGAAAACCTCTTCCAAAGCCACCCTCTTAAAGGTTGGATCAGTTGACCCTTGAGGTCCCTTGCAATCTGCTATTTGAGGATTGATTCTCTGACCAGAAGCTGAAGGCTTTCTCTGTCCCTCTCTCTCCTTTCCTTCCTATAAATTTTTCCTTTCCTTTCCTTTCCTTTCCTTTCCTTTCCTTTCCTTTCCTTTCCTTTCCTTTCCTTTCCTTTCCTTTCCTTTCCTTCTTTTTCCTCCACATCCATCTGAATGACAAAGGTTTCTGGTTGCAGTCCTCCTGGGGACTCAAACAGCCCGGCTGCTGCTCACGTCCTGACCGGCAGATGAAGGTAGATAAAGGGAGAGCTTTGCCTATGGCCTCTGTGTTGCTGTGGCTCGTGCAAGGCCCGGCCAGGAGCGAGGGGGGATCTGACCCACATCAATAATAACGAGCAGCATTTTTAAACCAAATCATCTGGAAAATTCACAGATGATTCCGTCGGTTCCTTCTCTTGTGTCACCGGAGGCTCATAAATAATTCAGCCTTGCTCAAATATTTATGGAAATCCATTTAGCCTCAGTCCAACATCACCTCCCTCGGAAAACAGTTTCCTTTCCTATCATCTCCAATGCAAACCGAGTGTCCCGTGTCGCACCAAACCTCACCAGGGCCAAGGGCACCTCTGTCCTCCCAGTAACATACCCAGCACCAGCCCAGCTGAGGGGGTCCCCAGCCAGCTCCGGGGCCATGGGAAGATGCTGTGAGCACCCTCAGCTTCACCATGGGGATGTGCCCTGGCACATGGAGGGCAGCTCCTGTGCAGGTACCACCTGATGCTCAGGGCACTGAACCCGGTCCAGAGGAGAGGCTCCTGGAGGTGATGGAAGGTCACAAAGCAAACTGCCACAGGGGCCTCCCCGTACCCGCTCCCAGGGCAAGCTCCATGGGGCTGCCGGACCCACTGAGAGCAGGAGGACATGAGCCACGACCCAGCACTTGCATCCCGCTTCCCTGCCTCCTCTCCGGCTCACACAGCAAGGCTTCCCAAGACCTCTCTTTCCCCATCCACACGGCAAACCCACCAGGCTCTGAGCACCTCATTGATCCTGCTGGGAGCTCAGCAGCTCCGTGGGCTATTCTTGTCTCCTTATGGAAAACCCACTTCAAAGGAGCAGTGTCTGAACCTCTTCCAGCACCTTCACTGCACACAAAGAAACTGGACAAACCCCCAGGGTCAAAGAGCTCTCTTTGAGCTTTCCCCTCTCTTCTCCAGCCTTCACTTCTTGGCTCTTAATAAATTATTCAGCTTCCCTAAATACACAGAGGGGTCCCATTAACAACTAATTTTGCTTATTTAAAACAACTGTGTAATCAAACCACTATAGTGTTTGGCCTTTCTCATAGCCCTGATCATCATCCAGGGGTCAGATACGCTCAGAGGACGACTAAACAACCATACAAATCAAGATCACCCACTAGCTCAGCCACATGAAGCCCATGCCCGTATGGAGAAGCCACATCCTCTCCAGCCTCTGTGTTCCCTGCAGCTTCTATAAGCATTACCTCTTAGGAGGCCACTTACCTGGCCTCTCCCCGAGTTTCTGCACCTATTTCTCTCCCCTGGTGCACTTTGCCTGGAACAACATGTGGAAACCCTGCACTGGTTCCCAAAGGGCAGGCAGCTTAAAGGGGAAAGGGCCATTGGAGCTCTCAGACCTGGCACAGGAAAGCTGCAGCAAGGCTCTGCCTGCACACTGAAGAGCAGCATGCTGCAGTCTGCCTGCAGCTCCCGGTGCAGGGACACATCTCCCTGAGCATGGGAGACAAAGGCATCAGGATGTGCACAGATGCTGACACAGAAGAGCTTCAGCGGGAATAATCAGCCCTCGTTGGGAGAAAATCCAGGGGAATTTTGTAAGAAAAAGGCAGGTAGAATCCTTTTCCTGTTTGTTGGGGTTTTTTCCCTCTCCCATCCTGGAGAAGCCCCTCTCCTGTCCAGCATTTATGACCTGAGGCCTTGGGAAATGGGCTCTCTTTGTCAGACTCCTGATTCATTACACACTGGGAAGAAATGGATGCTCCTGGGCTGCAGGGTCCTGCACTGCCTGACATTTGGGATGGCACCTAAGGATTCCCCTGCGTTCACAGCCCCGTTGTACAAGTGTCTGCACTCAGTGCCAGGACATCACCTGCTCCCTCTGCTCCATGAAAGCTCCATTCCAAAAGGGGTTAATTTGTGCCCTCTTCTCCCCCAGGCACAGTTACACAATCAGTCTCCAAAGAGCTGCTTGGCTTTCTCCTCCCTTCTCCAGCCTTCACTTCTTGGCTCTTAATAAATTATTCAGCTTTCCTAAATATGCAGAGGGGTCTCATTAACAACTAATTTTGCTTATTTAAAACAACTGCGTAATCAAACCACTATAGTGTTTCACCTTTCTCATAGCCCTGAATTATTCATGTGCTGGGAATCTGCATACCGATTTATTGATTCTTAAAAGGGTGCGTTTTTCACAGCCTGGAGAGAAAGAAAAAGGACCCCTGGTTCTTCTGGGTTTGAACATTTTGGCCCAAATTCCCTTTTAACAAATCCTATGGTGTTTTCCTGGGAACAGACAACAGGGAAACCCCCCCAGCATCACCTGGAATTCCAGGGTGCAACAAAAAGGGGGGTGTTTCCAACACTGCAATTCATCATTTGCAGAGTCTTGACTTGCAGCCTTATTCCAGAGTGCTAATGGCTTAGTGCTGCAGTATCCATTACACAAGTGACTTCTTGGTGCCTTCTGGTGCTCCCATATAAGCCACACAGCAGAATGCCTGGGAGAGGAAAGGACATGCATGCAAAGCCATCAGTATCACTGGATCCAATCTGGGCTTACCCCACAAAGCAAGCCCTGAAGGTCAAACAGATGAAGGACCCCAGGAGAAACTTCCTTTAAACAGAACAGCAGGAACTTGACAGAAATCCCAGTTTTACAAGGGCCATATTAACCAACCCCCTGCTGCAGCACTCGCGAGCAGCCAGGAGCAGCTCCAGTGACACTGCTTCAAGTGCATCTGAACACACGCTCTCAAGAGCTCATTCTGTACAGACAGCAGCCCTGAAACAGCAGCTTCTGGGGAACATTGCCAAGACAGACAGCAGGCAAGGAAAACAGACCCGTTTAAGCCTGGATGCTTGAAGAAGTCCTTGGCAGAGGGGCAAGAAGGTTTTGGCTCCTGTTGAAGAAGCAAGTTTGAGCTCTTGTTTTGGGCAGAAGGAGGTCTGAGTTCAAATGCAAGGCATCCAAATTACTTCAGCTAGGAGATTGCTCAGGAAAGGACAGAAATGTGGCAGGATGGGTCATTTAGCAGAGGGCAATCCACGTGGGCTTGAGACAGATCCTATCTCGCTCCAGGAGTCACAGCAAAGCAAGAAGAGTCCCATTCACGACCTTGAGATCGGAATGTGCACTCCATGGCCCTTTTCCACCTTAACAGGAGAGGAAAAAGGTACAAGTACACTGGGTTTACACAGGGCACACTGCTGGTGGGCACCAGCAATGAGGACAAGGAACATGGAGTTTCATGCACAGGTTAATATGCCTCCAAAAATCAACCTGCTTAAGAGCTAAGTGCATCCCCGGACTGTGATGCAGAACTGGCCACCGGGTCCTGTGGAGGGTGGAGAAGGTGCTCTCCTTGATTTGTTGGGTGAGAAGGAGCCAGTCACCTTCCTCTTGCAGACCTTGTTATCTCAGATGGAGCTGGTTCCATTTACCCACATTCATAAGTACAGTTTTACAGCCTCAGGTTAATGCTGGTTTTCAAGTGACTGCACTAAAGTCTCATCCAGCCCTCAGCACCCATCCAGAGCGCCCATCCTCTTCCCCAGCACTTCAACTGCAAAGCAACACAGATGCATGAAGAAGCTGATACAGGCAGCATCAAAGCACAGCTCCTTCCTGCAGCTGATCTTCAGAGCGTGCTTCCCTGGGACAAACCCCTCACGCAGCACCAGAGAGGAGGAGATCACTTGACTCCTCCTGATGCCTTTTACCCATCACAGCTCTACCTGCTGGAGCATAGTCCAGATCTGCTCTTCAGAGATAGGTGTCTGACCTGCTCTTGACACCGGTGTCCAGGCAGAGCCCGACTGTCCTGGGTTCAGCAGTAGCAGTCGTTTTTCTCCTTCTTAGTAGCTGGTGCAGTGCTGTGGTTTTGACTTTCAGCCTGGGAACAGTGCTGATAACACCGATGCTTTTAGTTGCTGCTCGGTAATGTGTAGTCTGACCAAGGACTTTGTGAGCCTCATGCTCTGCCAGGGAGGAGGGGAAGCCAGGAGGAAGCAGGGACAGGACACCTGACCCAAGCTAGCCAAAGAGGTATTCCACACCACAGCACGTCATGGCCACTACATAAACTGGGGGCAGTCACCCGGAAGGGTTAGATCACTGCTCGGTCGGGCTGGGTATCGGTCGGCGGGTGGTGAGCGGTTGTATTCTCTTCCCTTGTTATTTCCCTTATCATTATTGTTATTGGTGGCAGCAGCAGTGGTTTGAGTTATACCTTAGTTACTGGAGTGTTCTTATCCCAACATTCTTCCGATTCTCCTCCCCATCCCTCGAGGAGGGGAGGGAGGAAGGGGAGGGGGGGAGTGAGCGAACGGCTGCGTGGTTTCTGAGCGACAGGCTGAGCTTAAAGCACACCACCAGCACACCCATTCCCCGTCTCCCCATGGGGAGATGAAGCAGATGAGACCCAGAAACACCCTGAGGACCGATGCACGAGCAGGTGGTTGTCGCACGTGTCTGAGTAGCTCTCTGCTGGACCACAGCGGGTGTGAGCACCGGTGCTGTCCGTTCACTGCCTGCTGCCCTCTCTGCCTGCCCCGTGGAAACAGGGAGCGGCAGGGAATGCCTGGATTCCACAAGAAGCTGAGGTACTCGTACAGGCAGCATTAATTACAACTCTTTAACATTTAATTACAGGTTCCCTTGGTTTCCACTGTATATTTACAGCTAATTCCTCTGTGTTTCCATAGCTCAGATGTGAACTCATGCTCTAGCAATGGCAGAAGCACTCTGCGTGTTCCAGACCAGCTCGTGACCTTAATGATCCATCCCTCATCTGCAGGCCCCTAGAGAGAGGCAAGAGGAAGAGCTGGGTGTTCCCACCCTGGCTCCCAACAGCATGTCCCAAAAACGGCCTCAAGCAGCTTCGAACAAGAATCCCCTCGAGATCAGAGAGCTGCAGAGTTGAGCCTTTAGGGCCAGTAATGTACAGGGAAGCTGGGACCTTCAAGGACACAAGACCCTGCTCCAGTGGAGCTCTTTCTAAATGGACTGCAAAAAGGATCTGACCTTAAGCAAAAAATCTGGGAGCTGATTGCTTGCAGAGTCACCCTCGGCGCTTCACCGGCTGCCCACAGTGTCACAGGGATGTATGCGGGCACAGTGCAGCAGGGACAGCACGGGGACTCATATCGTGAAAGATCCCATCACATCCCTTTAGAGTTCCCTGTTCCCTTCCCATTCCCTGTGGTGTGCTGCTGCCCACGCTCGGGCAGAGGGTCTAAGCTGCCACAATGGGTTTGTGCTCCCCTTGGGGTGGCTCCATTGGCAGGGTGCAGTGAGAGGGGAGCATCCTTGTTTCTGCACCAGTTCCAGCCCTCTTCCAGGAAGCTGGACCTGCAGAGCTGGGCTTCAATTAGGACTTCAGATGCCCCTCTGGGCACTGGATGTCTGTTGTCTCGAGGCAGCTGCTTCCTCCATCTGAATTAGGGGTCCTGTGACCCCACATTCTGTAAGCTCGACCCTTTTACCCCAGCACTTGCCAAAGGGACAGGTCCAAGTGGACAGGAGGCACCTCGTGGTTCCCAGAACCAAACGTCACCCCTGCCCTCCCCAAACAGAGCCAGGGGAACACTCCCTGCCTTCCCTGGGAGCCGAGCTGCCACGGCAGGGATGCGCCCATGGGATGAGTGTGCAGCAGCTCCGCTCTGCAGTGGTGAGGAGCAATGAGATGAACCCTCCCTTGGAAGGCAGGGAGCAGCAGTTGCCTTACCCATCCTCCTGCAGTCTTTTCCCATGGATTACACTGGCCCTGACTGTAGAGGGCTTGGAAATCTCTGTCTTATCACATCTAACGCACAAGCACCAACTGGCTCGAAGGGAACAGCAGGAAAACAACCCAACTTGCAAACACAAACCAACACACATGAGACTGCCTGAGCTGCTTGGAGCACACAGCAAGCGTGCTCTCAGCTTGGCACCATGCTCCCAGCAGCAAGACCATGTCACAGTGGCCCCTCCACCAGTTGCCCCATTAGGATCCTGCAGTTCCTCGCTCTGCAAGTAGCACTGGAGCTGCTGCATCCCTTCAGACGGCACTGAAAGAGAGAAAGGAGCAGTGATGTTCATCTCATGGAGCTTGGAGCCCTGTGGCTCTGGGCCCCCAGCACCTCGGAAGCCCACATAACACAGTACCGGGGCTGTAGTGACAAAGAGGTCTTCATTTCTGTAAGGGAAGAAGGAGAATACACCCAGCACAGGAGAAACGTGACCGCTCCCTGCTGCACTCTGCCCTAGTTGGACGCAGACGAGATAAATCCTACTGACTCCCAGCTCATTCTCCTCCTGCTCTGCTTTTGCTCAGGCTAGCACACGGATACCAACATGCAGAGGCATCTGCATCGCCTGCTCATCATCACTGCAGCTGGCCCCAGAAGAGCTAAGAGATCCCTCTGCAGCCAGGGCTCTTCTATCTAAAACCACCCTCCAAACCACACACGGGATGGGTTCAACCACTGGGCTAAGCAGTGTGTGTGTGGGTAGGTGGGAATGCAACCGCCTCCATCCCACCACGCTGTGCAGCAAAGGTGATGGATGTGGGCCCACAAGCTCTGCAAAGCAGCAGTGGTCCAGGGTGCGCTGCCTCTGAGGACACTTGAAGGGGAGGGTGGCTGCTGTTTGGAGCATGGCATGGAAACCCTGGCTTTCCTGCCTGTGTTGGTTACCTGGAGCCACCGAGGAGCGGGGCTGCCTGGTGCCACCACTGGTTCTATGAGCTCTTCTAAAGAAGCATCCTCACTGTGCCACTGAAGAAACCACCTGATGCACAACCACACCACTTGGGAATCCATCTCTCCTCTGGCACTTCCTTGCCCAAGCCAGCCCATGGCAGGCCTCAAGTCAGATGGTCGCAACAGGGCATTGCTTAGCCCATCCACTGTTTCCCAAAGACAGATCCTTCACATCTTGGCTTAATGTCCCATCAGAGTCATCCAGGGAGTCATTCAGCCCTGGGCCACGTCTGGCCTCTGGTCCTTAGGACAAGACACAGCCATGCACTGCAATACAGAGACATGCCTGGAGCACAGCACAAAGAGCAGCCTTAGACATCAACCAACCAACTGGCCCCGGGACACATGGATCTATCCCTAGCAGGTGGCATCCACTGGTTCCTCTGCAGCCTGGAGAGACATGTCCTGTATGACAGCTGTGGAAAGGCATCTCGGTTATGACAACTGGGTGGAGAAAACACAAGGGGGAAAGTATCAGTCCCATCCTGCAAAGCACAGTCCTCTCCTGCTTGCCCTCCTTCTTGTGGTTTGCTTGGGTCATAGAGGTGGAGGAGCATCAGGGTCACTACCCTGGGACAGCAGCTGTGATGGGGAGGAACCAGAGGTGGCTCCTGCCTGACTGCCTCATCGCAGCCACTGCTGCCAACTGCTGCTAGGACATCTTGGACCACTGCAGGGTGCCAGCCAGGGGACATCTTGCAGCGCAACCGTCCGTGGGATGGAGGTTTCAGCCCAGACTCCCAAGCGCTCTCTCCTGCCATGCCATGCTCTTGTAACCCCCATGCTGCGCCCTGCAGCCCGTGTTCACTGGGAAGAGCTAGGTCTCCCCCATCACATCTGGTCCATCCTTCCCCCGGCCATGATCCCTCATGTACAAGCTTTTAACTACTTCCTTATGGCTCAGCCTCTTCACGTTCACTGTGGACACAGCCTGGACACAGTTCATCAACAGCCCAACACCGGGGGTTGCTTTGTATTCAGAATTGCTGGACGCTGAGCAAGGTGCAACCCAGCTCTCATTAGAGCCAAGACAAGGACCCCTCTGGCCTTGGGAGGCTCTGAATGAGTCCTCACCGGCTCTCGGTCTATATGCAGTCTCATTCTTCAGCTCAGCCAGGCCCAAAGCTTTTCATTCCCATTTAGGGGAATTACCACATTTGCCTGTGTTTGTTACAAGCAGCAGAATGAAACTCTTTGAATTCCATCTTAATGGGATCCTGCCCCTAAGGGACTAAACCTTTTTCTTCACAGCAGTCTCTGCCTGGGCCATGCATGAGTACTTGGAGACCTTCCCAGTGTTTACCTGGAGCTGCACAGAGCTGCCATTAGTTGAACTGAATGAAGTTAGAGCCTTTATGAGAGATTCCATCAAAGGCGGAGGCTGATCCCCTCTGATCCCCGCTCCTGCCCAGCCTGCAGCTCAGGGAGGAGCTGGACCTTTGCTCTGTGTCTTGCTCCCCAGCAGGCAAGCAAGGTACCAGAGAGAGCTGTGCTGCTCCTGCCTGCTGGGACTGAGCTGCAGGTGAGGCTGCTGCCTCTTTGCACCAGGCTGCACCTGGGCTGCACCGAGGAGGAGCTCTGGCGCTGTGGATGGGCAGGAAGAAGGACCCGGTGCTGGTTAGAGCCCGTCAGCTTCCCGAGCCACTTCCAGCAATTAGGCTGAAGGACTCTCCTACTAAATTGACACAAATTGCTTCCTTCCCTCCTGTTCCTCGGAGCAGAGTCAGCAGAGCCTCACCCCAGAGCTGCCCATGCTTACGGTCAGGACAAGCCGTTCCTGAGCCATCCGGGTGGAACCCAGATGCACCCAGGCAGACACCAGCACCGGGCACCCCAGGACCCTCATCTTCATTAATAACCAAGCAAGAGATAGCAAAGAGATCGACCTTCAAGGCTGGTACACGGCGGGTGGAGCAATGTCCGCTCACAGCCCTGGAAGCTGGGCTAGGGTCAGGAATCGTTTGGATCGCTGCTAATAGATCCTGGGGGATTTGTGGATGGGTTGCTTCCCCTTTCCCCTCAGCACCGGACACTCATTCCTCTGGCTCTAATTTGGACAAGGCAGAACGCAGCCTTCCCCAGCCCCTGGGATACGGTCCCTTCCCATGCAGCAGGGCACCGACTCCCACCGTGCCAACAGCCATTGCATGGGGCTGATTTGGATGAAGACAAAGCTCTGTTTCCGAGGTTCTTTTCCCCCGTGTTAGCTCAGCCAGCACTGGCACAGAGGGAAGCAGGATCATGCCAGCAAGGGCAGGAGCCCTGGCAAGGTCGCAGAAGCCTCCCCTTAGATCAGCTCCTGCCACGTGAAGTGGATGGGACAGTTCCCCCCCTCCCTGCCTGCACGCCGTGTTCCTTCTCTTCCCCGTGTCCTTGCTGTAATGCAAGCTGTACCTTTCCATGGCAGAACAAACACGTTTTTCCTCTTGCAAAGCACCCTGTGACTGCATCAGAGTCCCCATCTCCCAGAGGGTCCATCCCCAGGAGGCAGAGCAGCAGGCAGCCTGCAGAGCAGCACGATCCACAGTGCATCCTTTGCATAGCAGAGGATGAAGAAGCAGAGCTTCCCGCAGCGTTCCCAAATGACAGGGATGGCATGGATGCACCCAGAGCCTGAGGAGATGAGCATGGACCTGCCCAGGCAAGGGTTTCCTGGACCACTTGGGCTGGGGAGCGTGGCAGGAGGGACCCAAAGGTCTCTTTTGCTCCAAGCAAGTTGTCAAGGGGTTGTCAAAGCAAGTCCTTGGGCTCATCTTCTAATCGTGACAAAACCCAAGAGGGAACTCAAGCTGCCCTCCTGGCCCATCCGCTTTTCACTCAGTTGAAGGCCTCAGGAGGGTTTCCTTACACCTCCCCTGCTCCTGTCCCCATCCTATACGTTGGTCCCTTCGTGGTGGACACTTCATGGGCAAATGCAATGGGGCAGGGCCGTGCCTGAAGCCCCAGCACAGGGACCTTCTTCCCATGAGGACCATGCCGTGGAAGAGCATTTGCTCTCGCTCCCGGAGTTCACTCCTCTCAGGAAATGCAGCATTTACAATTTAAAAACATTCTGTCAATTTTGGCAGGTTTTCCATCTCCAAAACCTGTCAGTTCCCCCCCCACCCCCCAACTCCTCCTGGTCCCCAGGCCCACGTCAGTCTGGTTCTGAACCGCAAACACAGTGCTGCCACTTCCAGTCAAACAAAAATCCCGGGGCCATCTGATCGATAGCATCAGAGCTGCTTAACGATCATTTCAAACATCGTTATTAAAAGTCACGGGGAACGGGGTTGCTGTGCTTTGCCATCTGTGCTTGAGCCTGAAGAGGTGACGTTTCTGGCCAAGTGAATCCAACCCAAGACCCTTTTTCTTCAGTGACAGCTGAGATTGAGCTTGGCATCTCCTGCAGATGGAGCTTCCTTGGGGATCAGAACTTGCACGAGCACCAATTCTGTTCTCAATTTAAGCCCTGGGGCTTCCCAAATGCAAAACCTCAGGCAAGTTCCTCACAAAATGGCATGCAATATGGGCTTGGGGCTTCCTTCTCCTTCCGGCTCTGCCTCATGCAGCAGAAACCAGCAGAGAGCTCTTGCAGATATGGAGTGCAATAAATGAACCATAGCAGGGGCTCAGGGAAGTTATCATCGGCCCTACTTGAGGTTATGCCTGGAATACCGGGATCAGCATCGGACCCCAGTTCAGGAGGGAGGTGAAACCTCTTGCCATGGGCAGGGACACCTTCCACTACATAAGGTTGGTCAAGACCCCGTCCAAGGGCCAGAGGGAACTGGACCATGCCCATGCAAGCTGATGAGCCTCAGCTTCCTGGTGATCCAGCTGGGAGAGGGGAGGAGGGTGGCTTATTCCCTTGGAATACCCTAAGTGTGGCCCCAGAGAATCTCCATCAGCCTTGATGATGAGGAGATGCACTGGGTGGTCTGTGGGTGTCTCCATAGGTGTTTTCCATCACCTGCTTATGGGTTGGGTACAGTCACCTTGACACATCTTCCCTTCCTCTCTTGGAGCTCTGCTGTCGGCAGGGGCTGGGCAGCAGAGCCAGGGGAGTGATGGCACAGTGAGAGGTGGCCCTTTCTCCTCCTCTCTCTGGAGATCTCAGTGGGTGCAAAGCCCTTGGAGCCACCCCAAACCCCCTTCTCCGGGAGTCCCTTCGCCCTTCAAAGCAGCATCTTCGCACCAAACAGGCGTTGGTGACAGCGGCTGGGTCTGTCCCCGGCAGAACCCCACAGGTTGGGGTTCCTGGATGCACCTCACCCTCCTCCTCCTGCCTTGGTCCATGGAAAACCCACCCTGGCTTCCCCATGTGCTGCTTTCTAGAGCCACAGCAGTGCAGCCGGTCTGACGTGGAGCAGCAGGGCTTGGCTCTGCACGGGAGCAGCCAGTCCCTGCCTGGGGAAGGGGCGAGGTGTGCACAACGTGGCAGCATCTTCCCGCTGCCACAGGCAGCTGCCTGCACGCCGAGGATGCTGCTGGCTGGGGGAGCAGCTTCCTCCCCGCGCCGCACAGGAAGCGATGCGGTATTTATAGCCCTCGTCTTGCACAAGCTCGGGAAAAACCCACACTCAAACCTACCCCCCGTGCACCAGGGCTGCACTGGGAGCTGGCACCGCTGCTCAGCACCATCCTGGACCTGCAGGTCCTGAGGAGGGGTTGGAGGGCTGTCGCCACCATACAAATGTAGAATGGTTTGGCTTGGAAGGGACCTTAAAGCTCATCCAGTTCCAACCCCCTGCATGGGCAGGGATACCTTCCACTGGGGCAGCTTGCTCCAAGCCCCATCCAACCTCACCTGGAATAGAAACAACTCTGCACTTGTTATTTTAGGTAATTCTGAGTTTCCATTTCTATTCTGAGCCTTCCTTTAAGTGATTTTCTGCAATCACATAAAGCAGGAAAATATTGAGATTTCAAAACATCCACTTCAAAAGGAAACATGGGAATCTTTCACTCCCAAAGAGCTCTGAAACAGGTCCAATTACAGCTCTGAACTTTACTTCCCTGGATGAATTCTGCTCCATTTGGCCCAGTTCCACGATTTCTTGGTAGGTTTGTATAGGCTGAGGCAATACCGGTTCTAGGAAATTTTTCCCAACCAGTCTGGCCCTAACATCAGTCCTCTTCCAAGCTCAGCAGTGTTCATTTCCAGTTGATTTCCATGGGAGCGGGGGGTATCCTCACCCTTCTCCGTGTCCTGCAATCAGCCCTCTGAGCAGCCAAACTGGAAATGGTCACGGGCTGTCTCCACTGGAGCTGGGGGCCTTCCTGTCTCATCCCAAATCAGACCCATTTCTGGGAGCCGGGTGGGCTCTCACGTTTACAAACACGGGGTGTCCGAAAACTCAGTCCACCAGCAGAATGCTCTTTGCTCATCCCTCCTGTGTCCTGGCTCTGCAGCTTAGGGAGAGCGCGCAGAGGGGTCTCCACCAGCATCATCCCAAGGAGGAGACACAGCAACAGCATCACTGTTATCTCCATCAGTATTTCCAGCGTGGTGAAGCTGGCTCCTGGCACTGCGGGCAGACATGGGTATGAGAGGCATGGGCACAGCAGGACTAGGTGAAGCAGTCTCTCCTCTCCCATAGACATTTTGGAGGGGCCACAGAGGCCATTTTGGGTGCAGATCATTACAGCACTGCTCCTGAGCACATCGGATCTATAGCAGTGATACCCCAGGAGTGAACCCCAAGAGCCTCCCATGCTCATGTGAAATCAGACCGCGCTCAAAGCCCATCAGGACAGGTCCAAGGAGTTTCATTTCTGGAAGGCTACAGTCTTCAACCTTCTTTACGTGCAGTTTTCAATGGCATTGGAGCCTGGAGCTGGTGCAGGCCACGTGACAGGGAAGGAAACACATTCCCGGGATCACCAAAGATGGGAGAGAAAAGAAAACCCAACAAAACGCTCTTGTTCGGCAGGAAAGGAACCAGGAACAAAAAGCCCATGCAACCAGGGTGCCAGCCAAGTGAAGGGGACTCTTAACGGCTCCTCTCTTTCATAACCTGCTTCCCTTGGAGAAGGGTGACACAACACGGCTCAGCGATGCGGGCAGCACTGTGCATGGAGACCTGCATCCTCCTCCACACCAGCAACCACCAGTGCTTCTAGCCCTGCTGTATCCCTGCGAGGCAAGCCAAGGTTTCTGTTCCCATACTGCAACCTGATGGATCTCTGGGAGGTAAAGGCTCAGCACTGGGGCATCTCAACGTATACAGCTGTGCAACTCCTGACGCTGGTGCCTTAGTCCACAGGGCAACTGAACTGTGGTAGAGTCCTGTGCTCAGCCATTGCACACCTTCATCAGCTGGAGATATGGGAGAACTGCACAAACTCTGGTGCGGACCAAGGCTGCTTGAATCTGAGCCACCCTCCGTTATCTGCTCTGGCTGAGGACTTCCTCCTCATGAATGGTCCGTTATGAAGGGTCATTCACAACGAGTAGCCACTCCTCTCCAGGGGAGCACCCAGGGTTGCATGGTGCCTCTGAAAAGGTGACCACAGGAAGCCCTGAGGGTTCAGCATCTTGTCCTGCTTCCGAGAAAGGAGGTGGCAGATGACCCAGTCCATCTGCACTATCCCCACTCATCCCACCCCATCCATCTGTAGTGTCAGGGGCATCAACAAGGTAACCAAGGACTACACCAAAGAGCGTTTTACTTTATAGACACAATATATGAAACATCTGTGCTACAGCTCTGTATCCAGGGCCTTTTTCTGGATGAGCAGAACCCATCAACAGTCTTGGCTGCAGGGAGCTGATGGTTCCAGTATCCCAGCAGGGAACACAGGAAAGGTTTCTGATGTGACGGAATGCAGAAGTGGCATGGGTTTTGCCATTTTGCCAGTGGCATTCCTCATAGCTGAGCCCACAGGGGCTGCCAGCAGATACCCCATACACCCTCCTTTAGCCCGCTGCCCCTCTCTCCGTGCATAGCTGTTGTCAGGAAAGGTCTGCTTGGCTTTGGGAGCTGCGGAAGACGAAGCCCTGGAGCACAGGGAACAGGTTTCCATGGCCCCAGCTTCCACTGGCAGTGTGCAGAGATGCTCTGCCTTTGCCTGTGAGCCATCACCCCTCCGTCCTCACTGGGAAAGATCAAGGCTGAGGCTGCATCTTGAAGATAACTGCTAACATGGGAATATTTACGCAGGTCTCTCCTCTGGAGCCAGGCCAAGCTGCCTGTGGTTTGTGGCCTCCACTGACAAATGTTACAGCAGAAGACAGTGTTTGTTTAACTGCTTGTTCTGTCAATACTGTAGCTTGCAAAAGCCCGGAGATTGCACAGCCGGAGCTGGCCACGTGTTGGAAAGGATCAGTTCAGGCACCAAGAGCAGGGGCTGTCTTAAGGCAAGGTGGGACTCTGCCAGACTTCATTCCTTTCTGATCATAGAATCATGGGATGGTTTGGGTTGGAAAGGACCTTAACATCATCCAGTTCCAACGCCTGCCATGGGCAGGGACACCTCACACTACACCATGTCACCCAATGGCTCTGTCCAACCTGGCCTTGAACACTGCCAGGGAAGGAGCATTCACAGCTTCCCTGGGCAACCCATTCCAGTGCCTCAGCACCCTCACAGTAAAGAACTTCTGTGTTATATCTAACCTGAACTTCCCCTGTTTGAACCCAGATCAGGGGGTGGGAGGGTGGGATGGGGGGGGGTCCCTGCTTTCCAGGAGCTCTGCTTCCCTGCTACACTCTGAGCTTGGAGATCTCCAGCATAAACCTGGCCTGGCCTGCATGGGTCCGACCGTGCTTTCAGCAGCAGCTCCTGCACCCCAGGTCTTTCCCTATGGGAAGCAGGCATCCCTGTATTCATTTCAACTCCTGCTGTCTTGCTGATAGTTTCTTCCGTGTCTGGCCCCAACATGGTGCCAAGTGGGGTATGATCCATTGATATCAGTATCTAGCCCTGGATATCACTATATAGCCCAGGGTTGCAAAAGCAGAGCGAGTAAGAAGCCATGTGGTCCCTGCTCTAGCAGGTAGCTGTGCCCATAGGCTCCTGCCAGGATGCAGGTAAAGCCTGGGTGGAAGAGGTGAGCCCGGCCCGGGGCCAGCAGAAGCAGGGAACCTGCTCCTTTTGGCCTGTCCCTCCACAGAGCTCTTCCACTGCCCCTCTGCAGCCCAGCCCCGCTTTCCTTTCCTCCTTGCCGAAGGTTTCAGGGCTCTCTCTGAAGTGGCTGGAGTCTGTTGTGAAGCAGAACCCGAGCGCTGCGCTGGGAAAGCTGCCGGTTGCGTTGCTTCTTAGAATAGCAGCTCTGGTGGTTTTTTTTTCTAAGCCTTATTTATAAACTGCTGCTGTTTGGGGTTGTGTTTTTTTTTTTATGACAAAGATAGCGAGTTCAGGAAATCAGCAGTGGTTTCTGTTATCTGGAGCACAACCACGCGAGAGAGGGAAGAGGGTGTCACCTCCAGGAGCCGGCTCATGGAAACTCGTATCTCGCTGCTTCGCCCCTTGAGAGACAGATATTTATAACCCCTCACGTCTCCTCTTCCTGCTCTTTGCTGTCACCAGCTTCAAAACTTGCTCATTCTTTTAACCCCACCAAAGTAGCCCGTGGGGGAGGCCCCCCACTCTTCCCTTCCCCACTTTGCATGGTTAATTCATTGCTCACACGTTGCATTGACCACGGTCGCACCAGTTCGGGTCATCTCCCATAGACCTGACCTCCTGCCATGCCATGTCCTGGCCTTGAGGGTACCACATCGTGCCAGGAACATCTCCCGTTCCCCCTCCTCGGCACAGCTCAGGTTCACAATGAGCACTGATATGTCAGACCCAGCCAGAGCAGAGGGATGCAGCGAGGAGGGGTGGGCATGGGACAGCCCATGGGGACCTCTCTGACCCAGTGCTGGGTGTCACGGTGGTCAGAGCATAAGGGCATGGACACCCACGGTGGGTCGAGCTGCGTAATGCGGGGTGCAAATATACCAGCAGCAGAACACACTGAGGCATCCCCCACAAGAAGAGAAAGTGTTTGGAAGCTCAAAGGGATCTCAAGATCAGAAGGGAACTTATAAGGGTCTTCCAATACCTAAAGGGGCTACAGGAAACCTGGAGAGGGGCTTTGGACAAGGGCCTGTAGGGACAGGACAAGGGGAATGGCTTTAACCTGCCAGAGGGGAGACTGAGATGAGCTCTTAAGCACAAGCTCTTCCCTGTGAGGGTGCTGAGGCACTGGCACAGGGTGCCAAGCTCTGCATCCTTCATCAAGCCAGGGACCTCCTTGCCATGCAGCTCTCCTGCATCTCACCCTGTGCCCACTAGCACCAACTATCCCCAAACCACATCTCCTGGAGCCCGGACAGGAGGAGCACAATGAGAGCAAGAACTACAAATGCCTTTCAAAAGCACACAGCATGGCCTGTGGCAAACAGGAGGACGGTTTCTCTCCCTGCCTGGCACTCCACTGCTTTCACCAGCTTGTCCCTTACACAACAGATGCCTTCAGCAATCAGTGTTCCCAAAAAGGGCAATTGCGCTTTAATCCTGACAATGGCAGCAGCAACACGAGCTGTTTTCCTAACATCACATATGCCAAAAGCTCCCATGGATTTCAATGGCTACAGGCCAGGAGCGCACATTTTCGGGCAGCGCATGTTTTCAGGTTACTCCCAATAAACTCATCACTCACTGAAGCATCCAGACCATTTTCCTTATTACAAAGGAAACGTGTCCATGGGGGATCTGCGCTTCCTTTGGCCACAGGTCCTGCTGCTTTGGCTGACCTCCAGACATCTGGCCCACATCCACTGCACCGGGCCAGCAGTGCTGCTTGAGCCTGCTGGCACTGGCACCCTGCTGACGCAAGATGACTGAACTGCAGGCAGGTAGGAGCAGGATGGCTGCTCTGTGAGAGGTGCACAGAGGTGTTTCTGTCATCACGGAGGTTTTATTCCTTATTGCTCAGAAACGAGCCTGCAGCCTGAGCCAGGGTCCAGCACAGCTCACCCCTGATGCAGCAAGCGGACAAAGCCCAGCAAAGCCCTTTACCTGCTGCCATGCACAAGCCTCCATGCCCAAAGCTGCAGCCACGTGCTACAGAGCCTGGAAGTCTCTGACAGCAAAGGCTGTGATGCTCTGCCCTGGTTTCGGAGGACGTTGGTCCCCAGCTGGAACTGGGGCTGTTCCCAATGGCACAGCCCAAGAGGAGCAGCTCCTGCTGCAGGCAGCCATGGGACTGGCACCTCTGCCCATGACCACACTGTACATGGACACCCTCCGCCCTCTGATGCTGTGTGATGCCAGTCAGGTGGCAGCAACTGGATTTGTTTTCAGGAATACTGAGGTGATGAATAACAAAAATAGGAACCTGAGGAACAGGTCCCAGCGACCTGGATCCCAGGAGCAATCCCAGGACTGAACTTTCAGTTGCCCTGAGTCATGCACCCCATTCCTCCCCTGGCCACGCAAACCGGAGCCACCAGGCACACAGCCCACTGCGAGCTCACCACTTCCCAGGGCTGCCACGGCCACTGCTCAACACTCAGACTGGTTAGGAAATGAAAAGGCACTTGGGCAGGAATGAGGTTGGAGAAGCACCGTCATAGCCATGAGGGTCTGGAAATACCAGGCAGAGCATCGTTGCTCCATCGACCCAGGGAAAACAACCACTGCCATGTGCAAAGGAGGTTGCATAACATGAAGGAAAGAGAAGGCAGATAAACAGCAACAGCTATTTCTGATGATAACGAAAGAAACTCCACACTGCAGCCCACCCCCCCCCCCAAAGAATCCCCACCACGGCCCTGACTACTCCACACTTCCCAATACATGACAGTTGCATGAGGCAACTTGAGCAGAGCAAAGGAACCGCCACCAGCTAATCTGCCTCAAGACAGCAGCAACACAGGCACCAAGAGATAAGAAGAAATGACCTAAAAGCTCTCTGACTCCATGCTGTGCCTTCCCGGAGCAGTCATTCAGCTGGGAAAGCCCCACTGCTGCCCGTCTCCACCAGTCCCACTGCCATGCATGGGATGCCTCCATGGGAGGAACTGGCAGAGACACAGTGAATCAAATGGGGACCCAGGAAGAGGTAGCCTTAACGTATGATGCCTGACTCAATAGGCTCCTTGCCAAAGAAACCACAGCACGCCTCTGTCCTTTTGTGCTTCAAATACAGCCTGAAGGAGACCACAATGACCAGGACATGCAGAGAGGCCACATGGGCAGAAAGATATGCCCAGGCAGCAATGGGAGCCAGGCCTCAGGCAAAGCAGCTTCTTAACCTGAAGCAGACCTGTGGATTGCTCACATCAGAGATTACTCCTTGTCTTTAACAGGGAAAAGGACACGCGGGGAACCTGTGAAGGGTGGTCATGGGATTGAAGGGACCATGCAAGAACAGAGCCTTGTGATATGAGGGGCTATGAGGGTGCTGAGGCACTGGCACAGGGTGCCCAGAGAAGCTGTGGCTGCCCCATCCCTGGCAGTGTTCAAGGCCAGGTTGGACACAGGGGCTTGGAGCAAGCTGCTCTAGTGGAAGGGGTCCCTGCCCGTGGCAGGGGTTGGAGCTGGAGGAGCTGTAAGGCCTCTTCCAACCCAAACCATCCTGAGATGCTGTGATTCTGTGATGTTGCATGTGGACCATCCCTTTGACACTAGAGCCAGCTCGGTGTGCTGGTTCTCAGGGTGCGGACCACAGACACCACATGGAAACCTGGAAGACTCCAAGGTGGAAAGGAAGGAAGGAAGCCCCCATTGAGCCCATGCATGCTGGTGGCCCAGCCTGTGACCAGCAGGACAGGATCAGTGCCCCGGTTTCCTTGGCTGTGCTGCACAGGCAGGGTGACAGCACAGGGGACACGTGCAGCAGAGGCAGGAGCTGGTGACGTGCCTGGCCCCGCACCATGTCAGAGCCCATGCAGGCAAACTGGTCTGGCAGCTGCCTGCCCCTGCTGCCCCGAGCAGCACCCTCGGGGCCAGGCTCAGGCTGTGCATCCCTGGCTGGGTACTGCTCACTCCAAGGCAGGGCTGGCTTTCTGTGGCCAGAGCCCACACGGGAGGCCCCTGCGGGGTGGTAAGTGGGATGTGAGGGCAGAGTGGGGACAGGCTGTGTGTGCCTGGGGGTCAGGAACCAACTCAGCTGAACTGGGGTTGGCTCTGCCTCAGGACTAGAAGCCTTTTAGCCCTTTGAGGTCAAAGTGCAGCCAACGCCTGCCATGGCACAGGTCCGAGCCCAGAGCGGCTGCACTGGCACAAGGCGAAGCTGCAGGGCAAAGAGCCAGGATTCTGAGCAGGACCTTGCCAGGTCCCACATCAGCTCTGCCCGCATCAGCGAGGAGAGGCCAGACCCCAGGCTCCCTCCTTCCCAGCCCCACGAGGACATCCCAGGGGGCACACGGCTGTGCCAGGCTCAGCTCCATCCCAGAGATGGAGAGCACCAGTACAGCACGGAGCAGGGAGCAGGCAGCGCAAGGGGTGCGAGGCAGAGGAAAGCAAACAAGAGAAAGCAATTGAGGAAGCTCATGTCTCAGCCAAAGTCCAAAGCGGGAGGCGCTTGCAAAGGACACTGGAAGAATTCCAGTGATGTTATCTGCCCCCACAGAGCAAGATTGGCCCAGAGGAGGAAAAAGGCCATTAGAAGGAGTTGTTTACAAGCCGGGCAAGGCAGCTCAGTGGTTGGAACACAGTAGCACTGGGGTCAGCTGCTGGCCTGGCTGCCACTTGGCAGGAAGCACCAAACCCCTCCATGCCCTGCTCTGGTCTCCATCACCTTTGCACCGTGTAGTGGTCCAGGCAGGTGAGTCGCTGTAGGTGCACACAGGGAGCCGTGCATCCCCAGGCACGTGTGCAGCGAGCTCGCACACAAGGCACATGTGTCTTGGCAGCTCCCAGCGAGCTGAGCGGAGGCACAGCCTGCCCTTCCTCTGCTCCCGAGTCACACAGGTTAATGGCAAACACAGTGGAAGGTGGCCCTGCCCGTGGCAGGGGGTTGGAACTGGATGAGCTTTAAGGTCCCTTCAACCCAAACCAGGTTGGAATTCATTGGTTCCATCATCTCAGAACAATCCAGAGACTCCGGTCAGACAGAGCTATACTTGATGACAAGAAGCTTAATATTTAATGCAACTTCTACATCTTGGCTTGTTGATGGATTTATTTAAAGACAAACTGGAGAAACTCCATTGGAATTTGCTCCTGGTTCAGTGTTTACAGCACTATGGCCTCTGCAGAGCTGGTGAGCTGCAAACCCTTCCCACTGCCCCCTTCCTTCTTCACATACCCAGAATGTAGACTCAAGGAATCACAGAATGGTTAGGGTTGGAAGGGACCTTAAGATCATGCAGTTCCAACCCCCTGCCATGGGCAGGGACACCTCATGCTAGGCCATGTCACCTAAGGCTCTGTCCAAACTCGCCTTGATCATTGCCAAGGTCAAGGGATGGAGCATTTACCACTACTACATTTACCACCATGTAGGTACCATCTTCACATGATGAGGGGCAGATGAGCTGAGGACACAAGGTTTATGGAGGAAAGGTAGACGGGAGATGGCTGCTGCCATGTTATGACTGCCTTGATGTTTTACAGCTGATCCTCCTGTTCGCTGTGTGCCCTTGACATTCTCCACCCTTGATGGAGCAAAGTGCCTTAGTGATTCACATCTGGACTCCTCCAGCCCAAGATCTTCATCCATTGCTGCAAAGCCAACAGCGTGCAGGAGGAGCAGCTCACCTGATGCTGGTAAAACAATACTCCAGGAATCCTCTGTGATACAGCCGAGAGCTCCAAGGAGTTTCAGCTGCTGTGAAGGTGATTTATGCACACTGCTGCCCTGCATCTGGCCACGGCCAGACTCAGGTACAGCAATGACAAGCACTCGTATCTGCTTTGAAACTTGCAGGAGCTCTGTAGGGCTGAGCATTGACACAGCTGGGCGCCCAGTACTCTTTGGGTTCCTCAGATCCTTCCATCTACACCCAAATACAGAGCTCACATGATTACTCCAATCATTCTGCAATCTCCACGCAAAGATGAGTCCCACCCCACAGCAGTGGGTGGGTTGTACAATGAATTGTACAGTGAGAGTCACTTGGGCAGAGGAAATCCCCCCAGAAACCCTCAACCCACTCTCCATTCACCAGCACGTCCTACATCCTGCAAAGCTTTTTATACAAATGGTCTTTTCTGCTTCCCTCCCCTCAAAACTGAGATCTTGGGCTGTAGATCAGCAACTGGAATTAGCAATTAGCAGAACCAGTTCTGACCTAAGCAAAGCATTGCGAGATCAAGCGTTCACGTCTCTGCCCGTGCCACCTCTCTGGGAGCTTTGGGGACCTGATGTTATCACAGTAATGCCACTGGAGCTGTGCCTGATGATCAGGGGTCAAATAGGAGGAGGCAACATCTTACCCAAGTAAAAGGAGAGGTGCCACAGCATGACTGTGCATCAGGCTGCAAGCACCCTCCTAAGAGGGAAAAGGGAAGGTCTGCAACACGCTGGGGGTCAGATTCCTGAGCTAAGGCCCACCCACATGGATGCCTTAACCTGGACCCACACACAGAGGAGGTGATTCCAGATCCCCAGTCATGCAGAGCCAAACCGGTGCCACTGGAGCAGCAGTGTGATTAATTCCCAGCCTGGGTAATCCACCCTGGATAACTCGGGGCTGATGACACCTGTACAGCCAGATTGGGCTGTCCCACGTCAGGAAGCCGTGAATGACACACTGCTGGAGGTGGTTTGTGTGCTGACCAGCTGACAGCCCCAGGGCTGGGGCTGATACCCAGACAGTTTATCTGCTTCCCCAGAAAGGCCAGTCTGTCCAGGGCCTGTGACAGATGGCACCTCCATGGAGGAGGGCCTGCAGCTCGAGTCACTCACCGTGCCTTGTAAATACGGATGCAGTAGCTTGAGTCCTTCATGCTTGAGACCTCAGCACAAGGAACCACGGCTTGTTCTGGGCTAAAAAGACCAGTGAGAGAGATGCTACCAGGACTAGTCTTTAGCTGGGCAGAATGAAATGCATCAAAGTCTATGCTGGTCCCTATAAAGTAAGATATTACTGCTTCAAGAGCAGTCCGCATGACACAGAGCACAGGAAGGTGGCAAACAGGGAGGCTGTGGATCTGTGGACGCTTCCCTCCACTGTGATGCCCCTTCCTACCTGCTACTCCTGTCCAAGAACTCCTGCCCTGGACCTGCTCTACACACCGCACCTCCAAGTGGGAGAGGTCTTTATGGCTGGATGCACCTGCAAAGATGAGGGCAGACACTCCTCTTGTGCTTGTTTCTCGCCTGGGTGTGCATCTGCATGCGCACTCTCAGGCAGGTCTATGGGAGCGTTTGTCACAATCTCCAGAGTCAAAACCCAATCATGATGTAATTCCAGTAAACAATTATCCAACTGCTTCATTGGCTGAGGCTCCACAGCCTGAAACTCATCCCAGGCCCAATCCTTACCCCAAGGCACATAAGTGGGGTAGGGAACAAGGATGACCCAAGTTTCCTGCAGTCAAGTATCCCTGAAGGAATCGTGGTGCCCACACCACACTGAGGGATCCATGCTGGGGACACCATCCCTTGTCCCAGCCACCTCCATGTCCCTTGCCCTTATTGATGCTGATATGGAAAAGCAGAACAGTGCACGCACCATCTGTGGGCATGGTGACACCAGGCACAGCACGGCTGGACCATGGCACCCTGCTCAGGAGCAGAGTTTGGACTTGGGGGGACGCTCACCCTCAGCAGGGTATCAGTGGGAAATTGGGGGTGCTGGGCCCTGGCACTGGATGCTGTCTGATGCTTTCCTCCCCAGCCTGCCCGAGGTGTCTGCACCTCAGATCCCAGGGGGAGCACCCAAACCCAGCGCTCTGATTGTGGGGATTTGCCAACATCATAGAACCACCTGTGTTGGAAAAAACCTTTAAGATCACCAAGTCCAACTGTTCCCCAGCACTGCCAAGGCCACCACTAACCCATGGCATTGAGCGCCTTGATTACACAGTGTGTGAACACTTGCAGGGACAGTGACTCCAGCCCTGCCCTGGGCAGCCTGTTCCAATGCCTGAGCACCCTCGGGGAAGGAATTGTTCATAATCTCCAGTCTAAATCTCCCCTGGAGTAGCTTGAGGCCGTTTCCTCTTGTCCTGTCATTTGTTCCCTGGGAGCAGAGACCACCTCCTGGCTCCATCCCTTCAGGCAGTTGTAAAGAGCAGTGAGGACCCCCTGAGCCCTCTCCAGACTGAACACCCTCAGACTCGTGCTCTGGTGCCCTTCGTGCTGGAGTCAGCCGGTCCCCCTCGAGATGGGCTCCACTGGGACAACAGAGCGCGGCCCCGAGAGCCCGGCAGCAGCCGCCGAGCCGCGGCGGAGCCAACGAACCGCCCCGTCGGGGCTGGGCAGCCCCGCTCCGAGCTCCAATGGCTGGCGGGGGGCCGGGCCCGCCCCTACCGCGGCTCTATAAGAGCCGGCTCCGGGACGCCGCGCACAGAGCGAGCGGAGCCGAGTTCCAGCGTGAGGTTCGCTGCTGCCGCTGGAGTTGCTGCCCGCCGGAGCCCCGGATCGGTGCGTACCCGAGCGGGCAGAGCCCGGCTCCTCGGGGCGGTGCGGGGCCGCGCTTTGTCCGCGGGCAGACGGAAGACAGCAGCGGCTCCCGGGGAGGGTGCGGAGCGGCGCCTTCCCCCCCGGGGCGGCGGTGGGGATCCTCGTTCGGAGCCGGCTCGGACGGGAGCGGGACGCGGTGGTGTCCGCCGGAGCCTTGCCCTGAGCCGTGTGTCGCCTTGCAGGGGCCTGGAGCCATGGCCGAGCACATGATGATGTCCATGAGCCACGGTGGCAGCGGGCTGCAGGGTTACCGCATGGGGGTGAGCGGGCTGCAGGGACCCCCGCAGCATGGGCAGCACGTGCTGAGGACACTGCCTGCCGCGGGTCAGATGATGCCCTATGGAGGGGCCACCATGGATGGTGCGATGAGGCCAAGACCCAACCTCAACGGACAGATGAGCCACCACCAGATGCAGAGTGCGATGATGTTCAACAGCCCCAGCCAGCAGCAGCAGCAATACATGGGGCCGGTGGGCACCCAGCAGCTGATGGCCAGCATGCACCTACAAAAACTCAACACCCAGTACCAGGGTCACCCTCTGGGTATGAGCAATGGGCCCATGGGAGCTGGTGCCCAGCAGTACAGAGTGGGGCCAAGCCAGCACCCAGGCATGCAGCACATGCCCTCACCAGCGCTGACCTTGAACGTTATGGACACTGATCTCATAGATGAGGAGGTCTTGACATCCCTTGTCCTGGAACTGGGGTTGGACCGGATTCAGGAGCTGCCAGAGCTATTCTTGGGACAGAACGAGTTTGACTTCATTTCAGACTTTGTTAGCAAACAGCAACCCAGTGCCATCAGCTGTTGAGGAGCTTTGAGCTCCTCCTTGTGTCTTGGTGGTTTTGAGTTTGTTTCTAACTTCCTTCTCCACCTGCCATCCTCCTCCTTTCCCCTGCCTTGGCCTGCCCTGGATTCCTGACCTCCCCAAAGAGACAATCATCGGACACTGGCTTGCAATGGATTGCTTTTTGTTTTTTTTTTCCTTCTGTGTGGTTTTTCCTGTGTGGGAGTTCCTGGGGAGGGAGAGTGCACCCCAAACAGAGCAGATCAAGAGCTCTTGCTGTAGAGCTGCCTCCAAATGGCATTAACGGGATTTCTGGCTTAAGTAGAAATAATGGACTTACGACTTTCCGCACCTCTGCTTTGGGTGCAGGCAGCGATAGGCAGCCCCACTGGGAGCTGGATTTGCTCAAGGATTCTGTGGTGCCAGTGAAGTTAAAGGATCCCCTGAGAGAGGATTGTCTCCGTGGTGCATGGTTTGAACCAGTTTCCCCTTGCAGACAGGGGTGGGGTTAGATATTTGTTGGGACTTTCTACTGTGACAGTAAATAGGTCTTCAGTCCCGTGTGTCCAGCTCGGAAAGGGGGCACTTCCCCTGCAGCAGGCTTTTCTCTAACTGGCTGAGCAGAATAAAGGATGCCTTGGGGAAGGGTGTGCATACGTGCCTAAATGTTCATCTCTGGAACTTCAGCTCTCTGACCTGTACAGCCAATCAGCTGTAAAATATACCAAGTGTTTGAGGTTGATTCAGGCATAAAGGCTTAAAGCTGCAGTCTGGCTCCACTTTTTTCCACCTCTGAAACCAAATAAAGACCACGAAGCTGTATATTCCAGTTCTAATCTTATTTATTTTTTTTTCCCCTATGATTATTTATTTGCGAAGGGCTCCTTTCTGTTATTTGGCTTTGGGACTGCTAGGAAGGATGCATGGAGAGTACTGCAGCTTTAAGATGCTGGCTTCCAAAAGCAAGCAAGCAAAGCCTGGGCTAGTTTTCAAGCTGCTCTGCAGAAAGTCACTTCCCCCCCCGAGAGCTTTGTGCTGGACGCACAGGACTGAGAACCCAACACCTTTCCGAACGTGATAAAGATGACTCGGTTTCTCCTTCCCGCACTCAGGAGAGGGTCAACGGAAAGAAGCCGGTGGGGTTTTGTTTCCACCTCGGTCTCTCGTTTCCAGGCTCCTGTTAACTCCGGGTTGCTGCTGCCCCCTGCCGCTGTCAGCTCCATGGCAGCCCCCCCCTCCCTCAACCCAGCGCTATTGTACAGCCCGGTTTGCAAATAAAAGCTGACCCATCCGCGCTGTGCGTTCGTGTGCTGCTGTCGCTGGGGCTGAGCCAGCACCCGAGCTGCCAGGGTTCTATTTCCAGGCCTCACAGTGTGTCCGGCAGGATGAGGTGCTGCTCCTCGGCACTCAGGGTGAGATCCTAGCAGGAAGATGCTGCTCTGGTGCAGCCCTGCTGCTGCCTGACCCGAGGTGCTCGAATGAGGGGTGGTCCTTATGCTCCTTCCAGACCAAGCGCAGCTCTGCCACGAGCTCTCTGATGCAGTTTCTATAGCACAAGGGCTCTAAAACCAGGACATTCGTCGCTCTACTCTTCCAGAGCTTAGCTTGTTCCTTTTAAAGGTTCCCAGCCAGTCCTTCTGCAGACTTCACATGTCCTTCTTCTGCCTTGCAGCAATGGGGGTGTGGATGCTGGTATTGGAGTGGCTGGATCACTTAGACCCCACTTTGGGTTGCCTGTCTGCGTCCCTGGCCTTGTTCTTTGCCCTACTCAAGAGCATTTGTTAAAGTCCTGTTCTTTTGGTGGTGATGCCTGTGCAATCTGGTCAAAAAGTCAATGGCAGGGCTTGTGTTGCAGGTAGGCGAGCCTTGCTTGGGATGTGAGCCCTATGGTGATGGGCTGGTTGAGGCCTAGAAGAGCTTTCCTGTCTCTGTGCACCTGCAGAATAGCAGAGGGCTTGGTCAGCAGATTGTGGGTAAGGAGCCTGCAACTGCATTTGTTCTGTATAGTAAAAGTAGCTGAACCCCAGAACAAAGCAGCATGTCCCAGTGCTCCAGTGCGCTGGAAATGGGCTGCTGATTGAAGCTGCAGCAAGGGAGCTGGTGTGGCTCCAGAGGTGTGAAGTGACTGAGGGGTGTTACCTCTTCATTTCCTCAAAATTGACACTGTTAATCATGGTCAGCCTCTATGATTTCCTAGGCCAAAACCACTTCTGATTTCTGCTGCAGGCCCGTTGAGCTCTGCTTTTCCCATCTAGTTCACTCTGACCTCTCCATCCAGCAACAGGCAGGAGGGCAGCAGTGTGATGCCCCAAAGCACTGGTATCTTGACAGGCACTGCAGAGCAGTTTGAGAGCTTCGAGGACACAAGTGAACTCCTTACTTATGTCCACTTGTGTCTCCTCGCTGGAGAGTTTGCCTTTACAGAGAGCTGCTGGGAAACACCTCTCCTCTGAGATACCCTTCTTGGGATAGAAGGAAGGTTCTCCAGCCCCGCTGCATGGGGATAGCTGGGCAGAACCACCTTGTTCCCTCACCTAGGCTGGATCCTCTGCTATAGTCCAAGTGGATTTTGTAGCTATTCTTGTGCAAATCACATCTTGGGGCAGCCTCTGGGAGCATGCGAGTGTGAAAGTACAGCAAGACAATACATTGCTCTCCATCCCTGTATTTGACCACGTGTGCTCTCAAAGTGAAGTTTGATGATAGCACTCAGTGATTCAGAGCAGCAAAGATGAAAGCCCAGTGCAGGGAGCTGGTGAAGGATCTGCTAACATAGGGGCAGTATGAAGAGTCTGTAAACACATAAAGATTTGTGTCTGTCTTAGGAGGCTTCAAGAGCAGCAGAGTTAAGGGGTGGAAGGCTGGCCAGGTATGCACTACCACACGTTTGCTTTCTGTTTGTGTTCTGGTAAAGGCATCTACTAAGGACAGCGCTGGGGGCAGGATGTGATAGTGTCTGTCAGGTCTTTTGGTTTGACCCAGGACACCTCTTATGCCACAGGATGTGGTAGGTGCTGAGACACATGGCCTCAAAGATCAGATAGACAAAAGACATGGGAAAAAAATCCACCCTAATGAAAAGATCCTGTTTCTGAGTCAGGAAGTCTTTGATCCAGGAAGGCTTTGAGCCACAGATCAGCGATGGAGAGCGATTGAACCTGGGAAGGACCATGGCACATGTGCCACCATCCTCTGCCCTAGGCGCTGCTGTCAGCCACAGGTAGAAGCAGTGCTCTGCATGCCAGGAACCTGTGGTGTGACCAGCAGAGGGGTGACCCATGAGCGTGTGCCCCCACTCTCGCTGCCCATTGCAGCCAAAGGGTTTAACCTCAAGTGAGAACTGCCAGGGAAGGACAAGGCAAAAGCCCATCTAGCCCTACCTGCCCTCTGGGACTGGGTTGTCAGGGAGGATTGATGGTCCTCAGGATGCTCCTTCACAGCTTTCAGAAAGGAGTGGTCCAAGGAGTTGTGAGCCACAGGTTATGTCTTTACCATGTTAAATACCCTGCTGTGGACCTACCCACCCTATACCTGCAATCACTTATTAATTCACAGGTACGTTTTACTTCAGCAACACCTTCTGCCAATGAAATCCACAGGGCAGTTGTGAAGATGTAACCAAGCTCTTCATAAGAAGCTTAAGCTCTGTAAGCTCCTCTTCATTTTAAACCCGCCACCCACTCACTGTGTTGGGTGTCCCAATTCCCAACCATTTCTTGGTCACCTTCTCCATTTTATAGCCCCAGTGATGTTCCCTCCTGAGTCTCTCCCCATTCAAGGATCACTTTGTGTTGTAGATTGTTTTGAGCACTTGTTTCTGCCCTCTCTCTAGTTTTATGGGATGGAGGAGGGAACAGCACTGGTTTAAGCCATAGATGTGTCATGGGTTTCTCCAATGCTATAATTAGATCTGGTTGTTCCGTATTTCCATCATTCATCACAGAATCACAGAAAGATTTAGGCTGGAAGGGACCTCTGGAGGTCACTCAGTCTGCTCCAGGCAGGGCTACACTGAAAGGCAGGGCAGGTGCTTAGGGTCTAGGCCAGGCAAACGTGGAAATCATATTTCTTAAGGATTTCTTAAGGATCTTAAGGTCTTTTCCAGCCCTAACTATTCTATGATTCTATAAATCTTCAGAGACTGGAATTTCTCTGAACACTTAAAAGCTGAGGGTCTCTTCTGGGGCATCATTTATGGCACATTACAACACTCCTGGTTTTCAGATGCTGGTTACACTCTGCCGTTAGGTTGCTTCATAATTGCTCCACCAAGGTATGGACCAAGTCCTGCTTTTCCTGTTTCAACTGCAAATACAAATGACAGTTGATTGCAGGGCACTGTAGTGAGTTGAGAAAAGCTTTGACAAGGCAGCCAGCTCCTGGTGCCGGTTGTGTGTGAAGCTCAGCAGCACTCTCAGTGTGCAGGGGGCTGTGCTGCATCCTGCAGCCTCCGGATGGGAGATTGTTTCCTTCCCAGATCTGCCAGAAATGCCACTGAGTTCACGTTTTCAGGGAATTCTGCAAGCTCAGCCTACTACAAAAGTGCGTGACCTGCTCGTGACCATTGGAATGCCACAGGGGTGAAGGGACCTCAGTTTTCTGATCTTCTCCCATTCTTGGCTCTGACCCACGTGTCCATCCTCACTAGTTCAGCTGTGTTTGGTGTGTGGAGCCACACTGATATCTGGCTCTCTGTTTATGGATGGAGAGTTGCATAGTCTGCCCCATCCTCTCCCAGCTTGTGGTGCTGCTGGATGGTATCATTATCTTTGATTTACTGACACTTCAAGGATGCTGGAGAGGGGCTCTTCATCAGGGATTGCAGCGATAGGACAAGGGGTGATGGGTTCAAACTGAAACAGGGGAAGTTCAGATTGGATATAAGGGAAACCCTCTGCACATCTCTACCTTTCTCCAACACCACCAAGGCATCAGAAGGGGACAGGGAGGTTTTCTTTCAGTTTAGGTCAAACCCCTGTGTATGGCTTTGTATTGCACATGGGCTACTAAGAGCCACAACTAAAAGCCACCCCATCACTGGGAAAATCTGGGTGAGGCTGTGGTGCTGCATTGTGAGCAGTGCCAAAAGCAAACCTTGTTTGCAAAGGGACACAGCGCTGTGCTTTTAATAATTAAACCTAGTCCTAGCTTCCCTGGAGTTCCGGTGGGGTTCCAAAGAGGATCCCATTGTCCCTGAAGGAAGAGGAGCTCAGCAGTGCCCACAGAGTCACAGGCCTGCTGGGGCAAGGCAAGGCAGAGATGCCAGCATCCCTCAGCAATTAAACTGGGTAAAATCCTAAGAAAGGCATCTCGTGGAGATGAGTTTTGAAGGTGCCTATTTCTCTCCTTTGCCACGGAAAGAGAGCTAGCTCAGGCTTGGAGACTGCATTTTAGATATCTTGGAGCAGACAAATCATAGATCCTAGAATGGTTTGGGTCGGAAGGGACCTTAAGATGACCTAGTTCCAGATCCCACCTCCAGTGTGTGCATAGAGGGATTGCTGAACTGTTGAGCAGTTTGGAAAGATGCGACTAAACCTGCTGATTTCTGCCTGCACATCACAAGCATCATCCCCTCCGGACAAGCACAGCTGCTTCATGCATTAAAACCACGACTGCCACAAGGGACTGATTTCTCCTGCAAAGCCTTTGCAAGGATGCAGGGCTCTGAACAGCACTGACTGCACAGCCAAAGAGGTCCAAGCTGAATTAGACCCTCAGTAGCGTTTGGTAACTCCAAAGGGTCATGGAAAGGTGCCCCCAGGAGATGGTCAGCACGATCTGCTCCATCTGCTCCTGTCTGAAGGAGCTCAGGGTGAATTCAAGGCAGCAAAAGAAAAGCTTCAGGATCCCTCCCTGCCCCCTTGCAAGGGCAGGCTCAGCACAGCAGCCTGATATAAATAGCCGGCTTCAGGAAAAGGCACTTTCCGTTCTGGTGTCAGTGCACTGTAAAGAATAAACAGCTTTCAGAGCTGAAAAAAGCCCTCCTTACCGTCTCAGTATGCAAACCCTGCATCTGCTACCGTGCGTGCAGCCAGCTCAGGCACTCGGGGCACGGCAGGAGGCTGCTGGGTGCAGGCAGGGGAGCATCTGTAGGGTGGAGGGGAGGAAAAGCGCTGCGGAGAGCTGGGTTTTGAACTTGGCTGTGGTGTCCACTGTAGGGACATGGAGTGAGAAGCCTTTCCTCCCTGTCCCGGCATGGCTGTCCCAGGGGAGGCGGGACACTGGGGGCTGGTCACCCAGGGGCCATCGATGGTGGCACAGGCACCGCTATCCAGCCGTGGTACCCAACGGAGCCAGGCGGGCAGGAAGGGTCCCAGCCTCCCAAGAGCACCCAGGGACACGCAGGGACCCCCATGGGCAGATCCCCATGGGCAGACCCTCAGGGGCACGGGGAGCTCCCGCGGGGCGCTGCTGCCCCCCGGTGGTACCGGGCGAGATCGACAGCCCAGGCCTTGCGAAGCAGAACGCGGTGGGAGCGCAACAGGGTCACCGGCGTCTGCCCGAAGCTATTTCTGCTGCTTTAACTCCTTCTACAACCTCCTTTTTGTGCTCCATGAGTCCCCCCATCCCCTCTCCACGCTTCCACTGGAGCAGAGCCTGTCCTGGTCCACCAGCCCTGCTCCAGGTCCTGCTCCCGCACCAGGACCTCGTGTGCTGGGGATCTCCCCCCCCCAAACTGCTCACCAGGTCCTGCAAGCACCTATTGATGCTTTCTGCGTCCTGGATCCAAGAAGCTGGACATGCTGGAGACAGGACATGGCTCAGCCATTAGAGTGGCACAGCACCAAACCCGTGCACCTATTGTCGGGGAATGGCTTCATTCAGCCTAAATCAGAAGTCAGATGGCACAGGTCTGCTTCGAGCTGTGCCACAGACGTCCTGTGCGGGCTCAGACAAACCTTTTCACCTCCCCTCCATTCCAGTTTCCCGTCTGCTCCACGATTCTCGCAGGGAAGAACTTCTTCCTAATGTCTGATCTCCACCTGCCCTCCGCATCAATCCCGCTGTCCATGTCACTGACACACACGCTGCAGAGCCCCAGTCCCAGCACTCTTTACAAACTCATCACGAACTTTAACGGACTAATTACAAATCCTGGGTCACTCTGAAAGCCGGGAGCATCCCCTGCATCCCAGCGGCGCTCCAGCAGGATTCACGCAGCACATGGGCTGCCCTGCTCCGCTCCGCACCCACAAACCGGGCGCTGTGGCCTGTGCTTCCCGAGCTGGGTGACTCGGTGCCCCGTTGCCATGGCAGCCCGCGGGCTTGCAGCGCGCAGGCGCCGGCGGCCGCGCCTCACGGATATGCGGCGGTGGCGCCTGCGCGGAGCGGTGAGAGTCGGGCCCGGTGCCGCTTGCTCCCGGCCATGTCGCTCGGGCCGCTGGACACCGCCCGGCCCGGGCCGGCCTCCCCGCCAAGGGACTTCGGCGGCATCATCCAGACATGCAGCGGCAACGTGCAGCGCATCGCGCAGTACAGTGAGTGCCGGGGGTGGGGGGACAGCAGGGAGCGGGGCCGCGTCCTCCGTGCGCTGTAACCAGCGTCCGCCGGCCCCGGGAGATGCGCGTTCTGCGCTCCCGGTGTCGGTGTCAGTGGTGCTGAGCTGCGCCCTTCCCCTGTGGGACGGAGCTGGAGCCCCCCCCCCGTCATCCTGGGAGAGCCCGGCCGCTCCTGGGCCTGTAGGAGCCGTCAGCGAGGTGTGAGGGGCCGGGGTGGAAGCAGGGAGGCAAAGGATGTCACCCGCCTCGTGTGGGGTGTCGGGGAGAAGCTGCTGGAGCAGAGGGATCTGAAGGCTGATGGAACCGGTGTCCAGTGCCTGTTAACTGCGCTGACAGGGTTCATGTTACATGAATGCGGCCTGGTTTGGGTTGGAAGGGACCTTAAGGCTCGTCCAGTGCCAACCCAGGGACCCCTTCCACTAGAGCAGCTTGCTCCAAGCCCCTGTGTCCAACCTGGCCTTGAACACTGCCAGGGATGGGGCAGCCACAGCTTCTCTGGGCACCCTGTGCCAGCGCCTCAGCACCCTCACAGGGAAGAGCTTCTGCCTAAGAGCTCATCTCAGTCTCCTCTCTGGCAGGTTAAATCCTGCAGGGAAGCATTCTGCTGAGCAGACTGTGGTGCAGTAAATGGTGCTGCAGTTTCTCGGTCATATGGTTGTCATTAGAGAAAGTTCTGGCTATTGTAAGCTAATGGTTAAAATCCTACTGATTGCTGAAATATTGCTTGCTAAATTAGTCCCCTCCAAACGAGTGTTTGACATAACCCCTTCCTAAAGATACTGCCTTTGCTAAAAAAGGCAATAACTGTCCAAGTACCCGTGTGTTTTAGGGGTGAGGTCAGTTGAAGATGTTGGTTCTTCTGAAAGTGGGCTCCTCCGATTCGATTATACAGCGCTATTAATGTTGCTGCAGCTGCTTTGCTTTTGCTCAGTCACGGTCATTTCCTCTTGGTACAGGCATGGCTGGTCGTTGAGTCCATCAAATACCACTGGCAGTCTGGGGATTTTCCCTTCCGTGGGACTTCCACAACCCCCTTCTAATTGCTTCAGCTTCTCTTTCTCATAGGACAGGTTGGCGCTGTCTCATGACCAGCAGCTGTCCTATCTCAGTGCTCCGTCTGCTTCAGACAGAACAAATGGCCATTCAGCTTTTATCGGGGTGGGTGGGAACACACAGCACATCTGACTCAATGTTACAGTAATTTACTTTATTACATGTTTTATAAAAGTTTTCCATTCAAGCCTAGGAGGAGATACCGAAGCCTTAAGCCTGTCCTCATTTCTCCTTTCATTCTCTGTCAGGAAAACAGGAAGCAAACAATGGGCACTCCTTTTGGGAAACTGTAGACTTAGCATTTCACAGAAAACACACCAGAAACTGGTGACCTGAGCAGGCAAAACTGTTGCTTGCAAGACAGTTGCATGAACTGAGCACCTAGAGCAGAGGTTGAAATGCTTTAAGTGATCTTAAGTGTAGAATAGTCAGTATGTGGAAGGCTTTAGAGTCTAAAACTGAAAGGGTTTGGAGACTGAAAGCTGTTCACCGAGGGGGAAGTCTCTGTCGATACATACACCAGCTGTCCAAAGAATAAAGACGAAGAGCTTCAGCCCCGTCCTTTGGCCTCCCAGACGCTTTGCTCTCATTTTGCTCAGCAATTCTTGCATTGCTGTTGGCTGAGATAGACTAAACACAGTGAACTGCTGAACCTGGCTCAGACCAGGGCAAAAAGCCCAGCGCCTGGCATGGAAATGGGACTCACACACGCATCTCCTCCAGTGGAGGAAAAAATACATCTCCGAGTACCTTGACACTGTAGTGCAAATGCCATGTGCAAGGTGATACCTGCACACAGAGCATGGTCTGTGTGCCTGAGTCAAGTTAAATGGACAGATGAACTCTTCTGACCCTGCTGTGGGTGACAGAGCTGTGGTCTTGCTGCTAGAAGGCATCCTCAGCTCAGTGTATATGGAGTTGCTAAACAATCCTTCATTGTATGAGCTAACAGAAGTCTAGAATTCTCAGTGAGACCCTCTCGCTGGGTGCAAAGCTGGAATTCTTGCCTATTTACTGATTAAACCACATTGCAGCCCTCCTGAACTGCCACTGTTACAAGCCATCACTTTAAAAGTGGTCATTGTATGAATGTGATTTTCTTCAGCAACACCTTTAGCCAACTGCAGTGGCTTACTCCAGGCTGAAAACAGGAATTGCAGCAGTATGATATCACTGAATTACTAAACTCATGGGGTATTTCAACTCAGTTCTGCTGCCTTTTCTGTAATAAGCTGCACCTCCTCAGCTTTGCTTCTCTCCATGCTAGTGGGGTAGCATGATTTCATGGTCGATTTGCACCCATGGAACCTTGTACTGCTGTCGCAAGTGCTGTACCCAGCATCCTTAGTAATGCTAAACATTGTGCAGCCACAGAATAAAGCAGATCAGTTTGTTAAGCTGTCAAAAAAAGTAATCTTCTATGGAAAAGGGAATGGGGAGAGAACTTGGTACTTGCTTTTCAGGCACACAGTGGTTTGATGTGGTTCATTGTGTGTTTGCATGATCACCAGTGCCTACACAAGGAAAACAGTGGGAAAACGGGAGGTAGGGGAGAAAGAGGGCTGGAACAGCTCTTCTCGCTACCGCATGATGTCAGATTGATGCAAACTGACCATGAAGTGCACCAGTGCTATCTGCTGCTCTTGAAAGATTGTTTGTGCCGGTGTTGTGGAAGGTTTGGGCTATTACGAGTAGGCAAATTCAGATATAGTTTAACTGATAGGAAGATGAATGCACAAGGTTTTAGCCCCACAGACTTGTCTTCAGGGTATGTATTGCTTGTTATCACTTTCTTATCTGAAAGTTAGTCTGTTAGGGTGGATCATGTCTAAATGGGGGTGTTTAAAATACACTCTGCATTTAAAGCAAAGAACATAAGCGCTGTCTTACCAGTGTGAGTTAAGTCAAACATTGAGAGGAGCCCTATAGGGAAAGCTAGAAGAATACATTAAAGAAGCAATAAAATACACTAGAACTTGTCTTACTAACTCATCATATGATCTCTTTATCTTCAGCTGCGCAAATAAGGAATTTGATGAGCCAGCTGGGAACCAAGCAGGATTCCAGCAAGCTTCAGGAGAACTTGTAAGTATTAAATAAGCTAACATTTGTATAGATTCTCTTCCATTTCTGTCTGTATTCTTAGAGGAACTGGGTTACTTGCTTTGGGGAGATGCTTTATTTGATAGGTTTAATAAAGTCCTACAAAACAAACGTGACTAGATGCATTAAGTAGTTTACTAGATGAATTAAGGAATTAATTGTGGAGAAGCCATTCAAAACTGGTGGATAACAATGGTTAGAAATGGTGTAGCTTATTTTAAAAGGGTAGTAGCCCATCAGCCATGCATTAGCTGTACTCTTGAGGACTAGCCATAGTAGCTTTGCTTGTGGTTTAGATGAAGATAATGCCATACTAGGTACTTGGTCCTCACATAAGAGCAACAAAGGAAAATGGGAAGGAAGACCCATAATAGTTGAAAAAGTAGCTGTAGTACAAATGGATTTAGGCACTACAAAGTTTAGCAATCTTATATGGCAGCTAAAATGGCACATGTGCTTTCAGAAGAATATGTCAGCAGAGGGACAATAGAGGAGACATTAAGCAGGTGTAGTCCAGACTGGTTCCTACAGAGACTGAACAGGGAGACTGTAGGCCTGTGCATCTTCTCAAACTTGAAAAGCATAAATAGCAAGTGATGAGAAGAATAATTTCTGGAGTCATAAAAGGAAACTTGAAAGTTCTTCCATTATCTCTTCATGTGACTGTACCTCCAATCTTGGAATATGCAACTTCCCCATCTTTTATAACAGCTGTTTTTTGGAGAAGTTCATATGCTACATTTGAAGGATGAGATTGGCCAGGTTGGGAGAGAAAAGAATTTGTTTGCTTGAGCTGCTTGGTTGACCCAGTCTGAATTGAATCAGATTGAAGAACTAATCGCTAGTGACCAAACATGTAATTTTGTTGTCAAAAAGGCCCTCTTCAGGGTGAGAACGGTTGCACTCCACAGAGCATCAGCTGCCATACAAATTATATACAAAAATGCAGGGGTGGTTTATTTGGCTCACATACTGCAGGTCAACTTACACAATAGTGCAGCCTGAATACTTTCATTTTTATGTTTATTGGGCTGTAATAGGTGACTTTCACTCACTTGTATCCATTGAACACTAAAAGATGCGTTCTTGGTTTAGTGTTTTGTGTCTTCTAGTTTGCAGTATTAGCTTTTATGCATATGGCTGCAAAATACAATATGTGGTTCTGTTCTCTGTGAAGCACTGTTTCTTATAAACTGCATCTTTGTCAAGACATCACCTTGTACATCAGGGGCACTAGTGTCTCTCTGTAATGTGGTACAAAGGAAGGTGCGGCTGCACCAGATCCTGTGCAACAATAGCTGTGAACTGCAGCTGTTGGAATTGTTGGAAACATAAAGGCTCAAGGGAAAGCCTTGCATTTCTCAAAGCAGAAGCTGGATCATTCCTCTCTGACCACCAATTAGCACATAAATGTAAGAATTTAGTATCTCCCAGTACTTTTATCAAATGTACGTGAGCCAATGGTGGTTGCCAGGTGAACAGTTAGTTGCCAACTGTACCACAAGGAATTCACTCTGAAAGACCGATTGTGTTCACTGAATAAAGTTGTCTCTCCCTTGAATTTCTCTCTCTTATGCCATGGGAGAAAAGTCTTTTTAAAACTACCAAATTACACCAGTTAGCAGGGAGCACAGAACTTTGAATCTTTTTATAAATATAGTCCAGAGTCAATGGTAAAAGCTAAAAGTACATCTCTCATCCATTAGGATGACAAAAAACCCTAAAGATGTGTGATCTCAGGACCCCTATTCAGTCATTATTCTGGAAATTGAAATGCTCAGAGACTGCTTTTTAGGCAGAAGCTTGTGTAACTGCTTTTGAACTTCTGTTTCAGACAACAGCTACAGCATTCTGCAAACCGCCTTGCCAAAGAGACCAATGAATACCTAAAGGAGTTGGGGTCTCTGCCGCTTCCTCTGTCTGCTTCTGAACAGGTCAGCACACAGAATTTGGCTGGATCTACTTTTAAATCACTCATTTCAGGAAACTAGCTTAGAGCACAGCCTCACAAAGCTTGAACTGGCACAGCTGAAGAGGCAGCCGCCTTTTCTGGTGAAGAATGGTGGTGAAGTAGGGAAACAAACCGAGTACATCCCAGGTGGTTATACAGGACTGGGAAAACAGTATTTCCCAGTGGCAAATAGGTATAAAACTTGCTCACATGAGAGTAAGAAGCCCTAAATGTTTGGGAAGAGCTGAGCATGTCTTTCGGAGTACGTATCTGAAAAATAAACCTGTCACAAGGTGCCTGGTGATGTGAGCGTCGTTTTAGGATAAGAACTCCTTGCAAACTGCATGACAGTGTGAAATGTGATCATGCCAAAAAGCCTCCCCCTGCATATGATTCATTTGAGGGGAGAAGCTGACTCACCTTGCTCGTATTTGAATACAGGAAAATACAGCAAGGCATTGATTAGGACTTTCTCTCTTGCCAAATGGTCTTTTGAGTTCCCCCTGCTCATGGGAAAGAGAAGGAACAGTCTTTGCTGTTGTCATTTTCCTTCTGTTTTAAATGACTGCCATGCTTTGTGATACTGCTGTGGGATGATCTGTGGATATGGGTCAGCAGATGTTGTCTTAGTCTGTATTTAATGGTTTATATGCCAGTTGTATGCATGGCCATGGTTTGCTTGATTGTTCAGCAGTTATTTTTCAGTTAATCTCCCCCGGTGAATAAATTCCCATCACGTGCATAGCACTGAATGCAGCAGCGACTTCTGAAGCCTAATGAAGCCTGTGGGAACGGTCCAGTCAAAATCTGCAGGAGCTGGCATCAACATGCTGAGGATCTCCTCTGGCAGAAGGGCTGTTGCTTCCAGACAGCTCAGATGGAAGCTGCAGTGTATTCTGAGGCTGCTGTAGTGACTTTAGAATAGGAAAAATAAATAATTGAAAACATTTATTTCCTTGATATTGCTGTTGAATTGATACAAACTTGTTGAAGGATTCTGATACTGGAAAGCTGCAATTTGAGACAGCTGTTGGGAATCTCTCTAATGGAAAACATAAGAACTGACCAGAGTATAGAGTGTCCTTTGGGATAAGGTTTTTCATAACTTCTGGTTTCCTGTAACTGGGATGTCACAACACTCAAAGCAGATGTCCTATAGAGGCTGAATAATTTGATTCTGTAAAATGAGGATGAAACAGGGTACTGCAAGTAATGTATTTGGAGAACAACTAAAGTGAAATGGTTATTGGGACTAAGGATGTTCTCTGATCAAATATCAGCAGGCTTGTAGTTTGGCATGGCTGGAAGAGATGGCTTACAAAACTGTGGTCATGGTGTTGTCATTAATCCTGGAAGTGTGGGGCTTCCTATATTTGTAAGAAAGTTAAGGGGGATGTCTTACCAGGACAAGAGCAAGTTAAGTATTACCAGGTTGGCTAAGTAAAGGAATGGGGGGTAAAGGCATTGTAGGTATCCAAAAGGTATGTAATTAAATGTGGGAGATTACTGGGATGTGGTCTGAATAAAAGTAATGGTGTAGAAGACCTCTACTTCAGACTTCAGACTAGGTTGAAAGCAGAGAACCTGATTACACAGAGCTGTTCTGCACTAGGTAAGGCATAGAGCATTTGGCACAACTAGTTAAAATATGGTGGGCTTTTTGTTCTCTCCAGTGCCCCAGAATGCTGGAACCAAAAGACACTGTGAGTGCCAGCATTTGTTGTTGTTATGATGGTGTTTTACTCAGTCTGACAGTTCCATTATCGTGAATGGGAGTATCTGAACGCTTCTTTCTGTGTCAATTCTTTAGCGCCAACAGAGACTTCAGAAAGAACGTTTAATGAATGACTTCTCCGCGGCCTTAAATAACTTCCAGGCAGTCCAGAGACGAGTGTCAGAGAAGGAAAAAGAGACTGTAGCAAGGGCAAGAGCTGGCTCCCGCATCTCTGTAAGTATTTGGAGGAATTCTGTATTGATAAAGTGAAGTATTCTGAGAGATCTTGTACTTCACCATCTTGTACCAACTTCATAGCTGTCTACAGGCACATTGCCAAGTGTAGTTGATGCCTCAGTGTATCAGTTTTGTCATTTAAGATGTTTTAAGTAGGCACTCGTTTCAGTGTACCCCTTGTCAATGTTAGCAGAGGAGGGAAGGAATCCTGGTAGTTGGAAATGTTGTGGAGGATGAGATGCACAGTCACAGTATAGTTAATAGCAAAGTATTGCAGGCTTGCTTTTTGCTTGACGTCAGCCCTAGATTATAACTTTTAAGAGGTCAGTTGGAAGCTTTCCACACCTTAAATTACACCTTAAGTCTCACACAATGTTTCTTTATTTTCTTATAGCTTCTGTCTCACTACTATCTCCAGTGTATGTTCAAAACCTTCTCCCTGTTATGTTTTCACAAATCCCTGTAGCTACTAAATCCTCATAATAAAAAGGCCAGTGAAAGCATTTCTCTCCCCTTGCCTTGGGGCTCTGTTAGGTGTGCGTTCCGAATTTCTACCAGGGAGCGCATTTATCCTTTGGCTTATGCTCTAAATCTTTTGCTACATGTTGAGAACAGATGTGGCAAACAACATCTGAGTAAAGGGTCTCGCTGCTTCTGATTGCGCAGTTGCCTCTGATTTGCAGAGATAATCTGAATTTAAAAACTAAATGTAAAGGTGAGTCTAGATCTAATCTTAACTAACTTAAATCTGGAAGCTAAAGGGACAGTGGTGTTCTTGGAGAACTCTCTGCACAGTTTATGCCTTTGTTTTCAAGATACTCCTGTTGATTTTACAAGGGGTCTTGGTAGTCTGTGAGACTCACAACTCCTTTATCTCTTCCAGGCAGATGAGCGGTTCAGAGAAGAACAGCTCGTTTCATTTGATAGGTAACAACTTCTTGTCCTTTGATGTTATACTTTTAACTATACAAATGACTAAGGTTTTGATGCAAGATATGTCAGTGTAACCTGGGCCAGGCTCTGCTAACTGAATGCAAAGCAGAAAGATTTGAAATGCAATTATTACAGCACTTGTAATACACAACGTACAAAATTAACTGCACACAACAGGATTTTATCCTCCTTAAATGTCGCTTGTGTGATTATTCCCCTGAGGAAAATAGTCACCTTTCAGACAGTAACAGTGTCTGTCATAGTAGATAGCTAAGTTTGTAAAATGTTGTGTCAGCTCTACAGTGTGGTAAAGAGGACGCTCCAGAAGCTTCTGTGATCACTGTGCCGGTTTCTACTGTATGTGTGTTTGAGAAAACTGGGATGAAATCTGCTGGCCCCGTCTGTATAAATCCTTTAAGAAGAGACCTAGCTTATATGTCCCATTCCTCTGCAAATGTTGTCACAGATGAGTGCTGTCTATACAGTTGCAGGACCAGGAACCTGGGGGTTGTTCTGTAGGAAACCTTTCAAGTTTCAACTCGCTGCTGCTTTACTTACAAAGGGAGGGTGGAAGTCCCTGTGCACAGAGAAAGAGTTGTAATTTCTTTCCATCTCATTCCAGTGGTGAAGATTGGAATCAAATGCAGTCTCAGGAAGAAGATGTGGCAATAACTGAACAGGACCTTGAACTCATTAAAGAAAGAGAAACAGCAATCAGGCAATTAGAGGTGACCAGTAGATCCTGCATAGTTAACAGTATTGGGAGATAAGCCAAAGAGGTCATGCAGTGCTAACTAATGGGATGGGCTGAGGAGATCTGAAGGTGGAGGAACAGAGTTCCTTGTAGAGAGGATTGATGCCAAGATCAATCTCCCTGCCCCTGTGGAAGGAGAATAGGTATATTTTCCTTCAGTGTTGACTGGTGGTCCTTCAGATGGTAGAAGCAACTCATGGTACAATGTTCATCTCAATTCCATACTGTGCTAATTGCTAGTGGGATGAATCAAATATCCAGTGGCAGGAATATTGTAGGCTCCTGTGTTAATCCCAGCTTCCACAGATAGCAGCATCAAGTCACCTCAGTCAGTGAGTGATGGCATCTGTTCTGACGCTTTGAGCAATGATCAGAAGAGTTACTAAGAATGAGGCTTAAAAACATTGGAAGCAGTGTTTGTTGTAACTTGTTAAACTGTTATCTTCAGGCAGACATTTTGGATGTCAATCAGATATTTAAGGATTTAGCCATGATGATTCATGACCAAGGAGATATGATTGGTAAGTGTGTTTGGGTAATGGGAAGTCTCTTCTTAGTTCCATTGCATGTTTTGCCTACATAGATTAAATTTTCTAGTATTTTGCATAAAAAGGCTTGCATTTCTGATTGATTTTCTTAAACACTGAAGGTCTGAAGTGTTTTACATTGAGTTCTTTATTTTTCCATAGATAGCATAGAGGCAAATGTGGAAAGTGCAGAAGTCCATGTGGAGAGAGCCAGTGAGCAGTTACAGAGAGCTGCCTATTACCAGGTAAATTCTGTATTGTCAGTATATAGTTGAGCAGTAATAGAACAGGCATAGCAAGACACATATAGAGGTTTGCAGCACACCAGACAACCCAAACCACTCTGTGATTTAAACTGTAGAAATGCAATACTATTTCTATACCAACCCCAAGTGACCAAGAGAAGATTGTATGAGAAAACTACTGAAGATGTTTGGCTTTCTTTGAAGCTGTACTCTCGTCTAATAGGATGAAAAGTGGTAGGTGATGTCACGTTCTCTTTTTGTAGCCAACATGCAATAAAGCTGGCATTTTCCTTTAGAGAAGCAGAACTTGTCACATTCTGACTTAACTGCATCTCTTAGACCACATGCTCCTAAAACTAAGGCATTTATCTGTAGGTTAAGTAAAAGTGTTCAGACTAAACTGGTTACTTCTCTTGAGTAAGCATGGGCATCTAGTGCTCTAGTTCACCAAAGTTAGCACCATTAACTGATAGACCTGCTTTTTCCTCTTGTCATCTGCTTCTGGTATCAGTGGCTTTCCTTGTTTTTCCTTTTATTAGAAGAAATCCCGTAAGAAGATCTGCATCCTGATTCTTGGTCTTGCTGTGACTTCTGTAATCATAGGATTCATTATCTGGCAGACAACAGGATGAAATCTTCCCATGGAACCTAATCTCATTGCTGAGATCTTTTCCCCTCCCTCAGAGCGAGCAGGCTGTCAAGTCTCAAAATTGAATTGACCACCCTGAGAGAGCACAAGCTGGAACTACTTCTAGTCATAGATATTAGCAACTAATGTGCAGATAACTAGTATTTGGAATTAGTGAGCCATGGAGACGGTATTTATCAGTTTATATACAAATTATATTGTTTTATGTAACTAAAATCTTGTGGGTTTGCTTTCTGTAATGTATTACTCCCTGTCCCAACTGTATGCTGAAGTGTGATCGATAATTGGAGATGTCTTCTTGTTGACGAGTGGCACAACATTAACATTTTATATGTATAGGTAACTTTGTTGGACTGGAATAAGAATGACATTCGATGATGGCACACCACCGATTCACATCACCTTAATCCAGCAGTTTCTAAAGTCTCCAGGATCTGCCCCATGGTTTTATTAGTCTCCAAGTGGCTGTGGCTCTAGATTCTCTTCAAGAGGTGTTGTTGCCAATTGGAAAGGCAAGAAGTATGCATGGGTGATAGCTGGAACCACTGGGTGCTGGTCAGTTCACCTTTGAGGCTTGTAATTGTGGTGGTGAATTTTTTTGAGCGTGGTTGGGGTTGTTCTTTTCCAAAATGCCTCATTTGAGGACAGGATCTTCTTTAACTTTTAATCTAACACTGCAACTTCCTTAGAGACACTAGCTGGTGGTTTATTCTTGGACAGGTAAATATCTGCCAATGCTGACTCTCAAGCGCTAGAAATACGAAGTTTTAGCTGTTCACTCCTAAGTGGTTTTAGAAGCTTCCAGGGAGAAAATCACACAAAGATGAGGAAGTGGGCACCTAAGTTTACAGGATAGACGAGTATTAGCTGAAATCTTGCTTCTGAAGAAGTGCTCTTGAAGCTCACTTGTAGTGCACTAGTAAATACTATGTGGGGCTTGTGAACACCTGGTCTTTTCCACTCTTTATGAACCAGAAAGTGTAGAAACTGGCTGAGTGAGGTGAGGTGCTTTTCAGGCTGAGGATGTGTGTGCAATTGAAAAGAGTGCTGGTTCCAGCTGTCTTGCTACCCGAGCTGGACAGGATCTAGCAGCCACTCCCCCCTTCAACATAGCTCTGAGCTGACATGCACTGAGGGAACACTAATCTGCCCAAAGCCCAATGGAGTGCGGTAAATGCAGCATACTGACCCATTTTGTATTTAATCCTTATTCCATGTCTCCTGTATAATAAAGTAAATGTGAAAGCTGGGAAGGGAGCGCGTTCTCCCATTTCCACAGTGGTTTGCACTATTGCGCCGTCATTCCATCGAATAACCGTCAATAAACACTTTTAAAAGTCTATCTTGGAGCTTCTGTCTCTTGCAGTTTGGACACTGGCACTCGTTTGTGGTTCCCTCTGTAAGCAGGGTAGAAGACTTTACATGTTACAGCTGTCTTTCCTCCAGCTTCAGGTCTGTGGTCTCTCATTGTGAAGAATGAAACAAGTGAATTGCTTTCACTTGGACACACACAAAGCTCCTGTGCAACAGTTGAGGGCAGAAACATGAATCTGATGCCTAGATCAGTGTTGGGTCAACTTTGACTGTTTGCCTGTTGCTGCAAATTGGAGTCTTTGCTGAGCCTGTACGGTGAAATCAGACTTGAAAGCAAGGAACCAGTGTGTGGTTCTGTTCCTGATTTAAAATAACTCCTCCTGTATGGCAGAGCCTGGGGCTTTTTGTGCTGCCTGCTGCACTGGGACAGTCCTCTGGATGTCACACCTCCATATCTTACAAAGGAGCCTGGGTACAGTATTTGTAGGATCCATCCTTTCTTGGGCCTGTTTTGGTCCTCTAACAACTGGCAGTGAGGACATGAGTCCAGCTCGCTGGACTCGGCATGGCTGTAATGACTTGATACTTTCTCCTCTTTCTTTCCATCACTGAACCTAGCAGTAGGGCTGCTGCAGGAGCTATTTTTAGCAGTCTTGGCTATGTTCCTGAGCATGAAGAACCACCAGACCTGCCATGGCTGCTGCTGCAGCATCCTGGCCCTCGGCTGTGTTTCCTACCACTTGGAGCAGCTGGGACCTGGCTCTGGTGCTGGCTGTGGGAGCCAGCCAGGGGATGAGGCCTCTGGGAAAGGGCTCTTCGTGGGGATACTGGAGAAATGGGACTGATCCTAGAATGGTTTGGGTTGAAGGGACCTTAAAGCTCCTCCACCTCCAACCCCTGCCACGGGCAGCGACACCTTCCACTAGAGCAGCTTGCTCCAAGCGCTGTCCAACCCGTCCCTGAGCACTCCGCTGTCCCGCACCATGTCCCCCGCGTCGCTTGCAGCCCCGTTTCTCGGCCGTTCATTGCACACCGAGTCCCGGACCTGCTCCCGGTCCCCTCGGACCCGCTCCGCTCCCGCGCCCTTCCCCTCAGCGCCTCTCGCCGCGCAGTGCACGCTGGGATCGCGCCTCTCCTCCCGCCTCCCGTCGTGCCCCGGGCGCGCCTGAATGGGGCAGACACAAGATGGCGGCGAACGCGAACCCCGCCGGTGGCGGAGGCCTCTCGCTCTTCGAGTGCCCCAGCTGGTGAGCGGCGGGACGGAGCCGGGACCGGCACCGGGGCAGAGACTGTGGCTGCCGCACCGGGCCCATCGCGTCTGCGTTTGCCGCGGGCTGCCGGCCGCGCCGGGCCGGGGGAGTGGCTGTGGGGCCGGGGCGTGGGGCGGGAAGGGCCCGGGCCTGCGCTCCCGTCCCCGCGGGGTCGGTGCTGTCGCTGGCGGAGCCGGGAGCAGGCCGCGTCCAGCGGCTACCGCGGCTTTAGGCTGCTCCCGGCGATGCTGCGGCTTCAACAGAACGGGTGATGGAGCGCAAATTCAGCGTTGTGCTCGAGCTGTGTGTGCAGCACGAGAGATCCATCGGCTTGAGGCTGGCCGGGGGGGGGGTTATTGCATTAAAACCCCGGGGCAGAGCGGCGTGTGGGAGCAGCAGGGTCAGGACCATGAGTATGGTTGGTTTCGAGCCGTAGTTGGAGGGGATCTCTGGAAATCAGCTGCTCCTGCTGCAGGCAGCGCCTTGGGTTAGGTTACCTGGGCTGCGTTTGCTTTGATTTGTTTGATGCAGTACTAAATAGATCTCTGCTGTGCCGTCGTCTTTGGGGGTTGGAGCAGTGATTGTCCGGGGGTTGTGCAGTTGTGTTTTAAATGACATAGAAAATGAGACAACGTTATGACTGAAAAGTGAAGCATTGGTGGGAGCTGGCTCTGTATGTGCATGCACAATTGCAGGCTTTAATTGCACAGTCATCTGAGGTTTACCACAGATCCCCTGCCTCTCCGTGCTGCGACGATGGTGCTCAGTGAATGGATGCTCAGTGAATCTGCCTTATAATTTAACCTGGTTTAGGAGTGCCTGCTTTAGCTGGTAAAACCGTCTCACCCTCTCACGAGGAGGAATTGCTCATGTGTTTTAGTAGATCATTTGTGCTGAACGTACCCAGTAAGAAGCATCTCTGTGAGACAAGATGGTGCTCCATAAAATGATGGCATGATAGAGTAGATAAAACCCGATTCTGGGTGTTCAACCTGATACTTGAAATACCTCTTTAGATTTTGTACAACAGTGTGCACAACTTGCATTATATTCAGTGGTAAATCTGAATTACTTCTGCCTTTGCAGGCTGTAGGTTGACCAGCTGGAGAAGTAGAACTTTTGCAGTGCTCAGTTGCAGTTACTTGCGTGTTATTGCAGAAGGATTCCTAAATAAATACCACCTAAAGAGAGGATTGTTACACCTGCCTCTGTGAGGGCCTCTTTAGTTACATATATTCTGGTTTCTACTGCAGACAGGGCATGTCTTGCATAGCTTCACTGGGCTGGTGCTGACCTGATTTGGGTCTGAAGCACATCCTGTTGTGCTGAATGATGGAGACATGAGGGCAAAGGGGCGTTAGGGGGATGATCCAGGCTAGGGTTTCACACCCAGGAGTGGGAGGTTGTGTTCAGGTGCCAGGCTCTTGTTTACGCTGACATTTCTCAGATTTTTGGCAAGTTGCTTTTTTGCAGCCTGAATGTCCTTTTGCTGTTGTGTCTTAAAATCCATTTATTTCTGGTTTATTTTTCTAATCTGCAAAAAAAAGTAGATTAAATTTCCTGATAAAGCTTTCTGTGACTTGGGGTGAACCTGCTGAATTGCAGAGTCTGGCTCACAGTTTTAACGTGTTTGCTTCTTTCAGAGCAGCCCAGAGAGGACGCAGGTATGATATTGAATTGAAAAACTGCTATGGAATGGAATCAGTATTGATACTGGGTGATGGGTCTTTCCCAGCAGCAGGCCTGGACCAGTAGTATTGTTATTTGAAGCTCTGACTTCCAGAAAGTCTCAGTGTATACGTATCTTGCAGGATCCTTGGTGTCTTGCACAGCACCCAGAAGTCTTCTGTTTAGGTAGCAGTATAGATCCTGGTACAGAGAGCTTTGGGTGACCAAAACCATGGACTTGCAGAGGGGCTTTGTGGTCAGTTGCAGCTTCTTCTGTAGTGAATTAGCTTCAATGTCATCAGCCTATATTAAAATCAAGATCAGAGTCATTATTTATCTGGTTTTCTGCCTCTAAGCAGATCTGGTTTGGGGACTGCAAACACCAGTTGTATGAGAAATTGATCTTAAATGTAATCAAAAGAAATAGCTTTTTTCCCTTGCCTTTAAATTGCCCATATTTTTGAGGTTTGCCTTAATCATTGTACCCATTCTTTCCTAACGTGATTAGTGGTTTAGTATCCAGTTTCCAGAAAAGACTTCCACTCTGAAATTCAAGGTTTTCAATCAGTTCAATTTTCAGGGTTGAAGTTCTGCCTTTGATTTACTTTTTGTTCTGTTAGAAGGTACTTCTTCAGAGTCCATAAAATGCATTATTCTTTCTTTTCTTGTGCTTCCAACTAGCTCGAGACAATGACAAATGAGGAATGTTGTCTTCATAGTGCTTGTTTGTGCCAGCACTTGTGTATGCATCCGCTGTAATTCCTCCCTAACTGTTGGCAAAGGCATGGGCTGTGCATTTGAAATGGAAATAAAGGTGTTGCCGATACTGTGGATCAAAATTGAGCCAAACCATGACATTAGAAGATGTGTTCAGATAACAATGACATACCCTGGTGTTACGAAGATTTTTGCTTTGCTTTTGAGCTGATTTTAGTGAGTAAAAGTCATTCCTGTGAGGTACAAATGATCCGGGGTGTAGTTTTGGGGGTGACCCTCAGATGTTTAATGACCACTGTGGTCTAACCTGCATTTGGGATGGTGAATCTTCCTTTACTCCCTCTCTCGACGCACCAGGAGTTGGGAGGTTGTTCTGGAACATACACGCATTTGAAGTAAGATGTTTTAAAGGTAACAATGATTTCAGTTGCTTTGAGCCAACAACAGGCTATTCCTGGCTGGGATTTTACACAGATTTCTGGAGGGGATGAGCTTTAGAGTTCTGGAAGTTCCACCTTGTCCTTGAAGTTGGGCATGGAGATGCATACAGTAGGCACACAGGCCAAGATTTTTAGGAAGTAGCTAAATTTAGGCTTTTGAATCCACATTTAGAAACTTAAATAATTGACCTCATTTTAAACTATAACACAACAGAATTCAAGCTGTCCTGTCCATGTCTTTCATAGCTACAGCTCAGATTTTCTCTTTCAGCTGGGTATGACTGAGTCAGTGCTGTTGGAGAAGGCACTGATGAAAATAGAGAGTCTGTTACCTGTGCTTAATAAAGCTCGAGTCAAACCGAACCAGATGCCTTAGGGAAACAGGGACCGTAGTGTGGGCCAGAACAGAGCTTAAGCTGTCTAATAAAATAAAACCAACGCTGCTTTTCACTGGGTAGAGGATTTTTAAAGAGGCATGGTACTGGGGAGCCCTCCCTTACAGCTGAAGGGAAAGAGCGAAAAATATAGGATGGCAATGAAAGGGTTTGATCAGAAATGTAGGATGGAAATCAAACTGTCAGAATAACAAGGCTGTGGAGCAGCTTTCTGGTAGGCATAAAGGTTACAGTCGTGTCTTTCCTTCCTCTGATGTCTACACTTCCAACATACCTGTTCTCTGAAAAAGTAGGAATAATCTTACCAAATAGTCAGTGCATTGTTCCTCACTCCTTAATATTCATTTTCCTATTTAATTCGGTGCTGTTTGAACTCAATTTTTGATGCCATAAACCCTGTAGTTCTCTCCAATAGAATATTTATGGGCCCTGCTCTCAGAAATTAATTTTTTGTACACAATTTCCAAATTTCACTGTATTCCATGGAGACTTTGCTCCTGAGTAAGTAACCAAGGGAACCAGTGGGAGCCAGTAGAATCGAGTTCTGTGCGGAACTGCATTGTAACAAGAAAACATACATAGTGCCAAGGTGAAGTTAGGCAAATGCTTTAATACAAATGGAATGCTTTGTTCAGTCGAAGCAGCCACGTCTCTCATCAGAAAGCTTCCATAAAATACTCCTAAAACACAGTGCAATTGTTTTGTGTTCAGGATAAGTCTGTAATCGCCAAGTTTGAACCATGAGCTTTTTGAAGTGTATTTCTTACAACTGAAAGCTTGGTGGGAATTATTTTAATGCTTCTAAGAGCAGAGGGAATCATAAATGCCTGCCATCAACCTGCGTGGGTTTGTAAAAAATGATGGGTTATGTGTTGGCCAAAGGCATCTGCAGGGAGGAGAAAATGAGGAGATTTTCATATTTTCCCCCAAATAATCCTGCTTACATTTGTGTATGTTTGGGCTGTAGCTCTAATAGAATATTAGCTCTAACCCTAATAAATGTTCTATGAAATGTTTTGATGCTATATTTTCCTTTATTTTCCAGGGCAGGGAAGCCACCACCTGGCTTACATCTGGATGTGGTCAAAGGAGACAAACTCATTGAGGTATGAAAATAGGGTTTGTGTGTATTGGGTAGATCATGTACATAGGCGTCAGCAATAGAACATTTCCCAGCATTTTCAACACTTCCTCATGAGCATTTAGCTTCTCTCTCGTGTTCATGATGTTCACATCAGTTTATTTTACTCTGAAACTTCAGAAGGAAGAGAATTCCATCAGTTATCTTCTGATTAGATGCACTGCGCAGGGGTACAAAACTGCCCTGCTCAGGTAGCAGACAGTGACAGTTGGCTTCCTGAAGGTTAAACCTGTCTTAATAAGAGAGAGAGTTAAAGTAAAATGCTTCCAAACTTAATTTTGGATTAAACTTGACATTTTGTTCCCTACAAGATGCTTACAGAGTACTGGGACTGTATCAGGGCTGGCCTTAACTGACTCTTTCTAGGCACTGTAGCATTCAGACCCTTTGCATGGCGTTTGTCTTCAATCCATAGCCCATGGATTCTGCTTCTCCAGTTCTGAAACTGATGTGTGTTCAGAATCAGTTTGAGAGATCAGAGAGCTGCAGTAGGCTGCTGCTCAGCTCAGCTTTCTCACTGCCATGCCAGCAGCACCAGCTGGGTGCGGGTTGTACTTGGCATTGGGTTTTCCAGTCTTCCTTTCAGGCCATGTAATGAAATTCAGTGAGCAAAGCCAAATGGCTTTGTGACTTTGGGGGTTTTGGTGTGTGGCAAGTGGCCAGACATAATGCAGCCTTCCCACCTGGGAGACTGATTCTGTAAGATGTATTTTCTCTTGTCATATTTCCTTTGGATTCTTGAGCTTGGAGAGGGAGCTTTAGGATGAAAGGGTTTACATGGACTTCTCTGCTAAATGAATCCTCTGGTGCTCAGCAAATGTCTGTCACAGGAGTCCTGCTCAGGACTGAAAAACAAAGCAGCAAAATGCCATATGGAAGCTGAGGGTGCACCGTTGCTTTTGGTAATGGATGGGCAAAGTTGGTGTTGATAAATGTCAGTCAGGAGGTGTATTGTGCTGGTGGTGTCAGGCTCTGAGGCTCTGCTGGCCAAAGCTTTTCTGAGGCCCAGGCTGGCTTGGCAGGGAAGTCCTAGTGCACTGTTCCATGCAGCGTCCATGGCTGCTTGTGTGGCTGCCTTGTGGCCTTACACACTGTACTGGTGACAGCTTAAGTCCTCTAGACTGCAGTGTTTACATCAAACAGTGAGCTGTGCTCATGTTTGGGAGCTGTGCAACACATGAACAGCATTGAATGTGATCCATCTCTTTCCCTATTTGGTACATGTGGCAAATAGCTTTTCAGTTTTATGGTAAGAACTTTATTAAATCTTCCTGGATTACTGAGCACTTGATACTAACCAAGCCATCCGTATCGGAGGCCTTGTGCTGAGGTCTGTGGTACACCATGTGATTGCTGGGTCTGAAAAGTGCTACATTAAAACAAGCCATGAAGTGTTTAAGCTCAGTGTGTAAAGGAAGACACTGGGTTATAACTCAGAGGCACAGAAAAATCTGGAAACTTATCTTGGAGTAAAGGCAATAGAATTATTTTCCCCTGTTGATTTGTGACAATATTTCCAATGTATTAATTCACTTCTGCATTTGCAAAATCTCTTGAATGCTGCCAAGTCAAAGACAAAGGGAATGGCTTTAACCTGGCAGAGGGGAGACTGAGATGAGCTCTTAGGCACAAGTTCTTCCCTGTGAGGGTGCTGAGGCGCTGGCACAGGGTGCCCAGAGAAGCTGTGGCTGCCCCATCCCTGGCGGTGTTCAAGGCCAGGTTGGGCACAGGGGCTTGGAGCAAGCTGCTCTATGGAAGGGGGCCCTGCCTGTGGCAGGGGTTGGAACTGGATGAGCTTTAAGAAAATGTAGTAGAAAATGAAGTTCATGTGGTTTTTTTTTGCTTGGAGATAAGGCAGAGGAATAGAAATACTGTGTCTTATTCCAAGCTGTCTCATTTTCTGCATGACTTTGTAGTGCTACAGAATTTAGGTGCTCATAGTGTCAGTCTTTCTGATAGCTTGAAAACCCCCCAAACCAGCTACCTGTAACTAGTGTGACGCATTGGATCTCCAGCTGACCAAAACTAGGAGCTAACAACTGAGTGATGTGAATGCTACTGCCAGAGTGGGAGATCCTTCCTCGTCCCACAGTCCTGGTGCCTATATCAGCCCTTTGTGGGAATACCCATCTGCCTGAAGGCAAATTAATTCAGTCCAGTATGGCAGCAGAAGACTAACGCAGCAGAGGAGTGCTTTGGAAGCTGAGAACGCTGGGACTTTTCCATATTCAGCTGCTCTGTTTTTACAAAGAGAAGATTTGAGTTTCTGTGTTTAAGTGTCAGGCAAAACTGAAATATTGATGGGCTGTTGATGCTGTGTTTAGAACTTGCTCTGTTTATTCATGTGCTTGAATTTTTTCAGGAAGATCCACAAGGTGATAGGAGTCTAATACACTTCTCTGTTTGATATTCTACCTCAGAAACTCATCATTGATGAGAAGAAATACTATCTCTTTGGGAGAAATCCTGATCTGTGCGATTTTACCATTGACCACCAGTCTTGCTCTCGGGTCCATGCTGCCTTGGTCTATCACAAACATCTCAAGAGGGTTTTCCTCATAGATCTAAACAGCAGTAAGTAATGTGACATTTAACCAGCTAGAAGCACAATATTTCAGTGCTTAAGCATTCCTGAATCTGAGACACTTTTTCCTTTGGTGGTGTTGTTTCGCTGTGTGGATAGATGACTGTACTCTGAGATGGCATCCTAGGGAGAGATTGTAATGGGTTTGGAGCAAAGAAGTGATTGCTCCAGTGAGCTTCCATCTGCTTCATTTGGTGTTTAAAAGAACATTTCTAGGCTTAAGAGGCTAAGGGAGAAGAGGAAGGTGACTTTGCCTTCCCTTCAGGATTTCATGAGGTTTTCTTTACTGAGGGTGGTTTCCCAAGATCTAAAACCTGTTTTTTCCACTGAGGTACTGATTCCAGACATGGTACCTTGGGACCTACAAGAATCCAAAAAGTAAATGGTGTTTGTACTTTGTTTCCATGACTTTTTGGGGACTTCTCATGCATGTTACCTTAGTTCATGAGACGATGGGTGGTATGTGCATAGCTTCTGTTTTCAGAGTACCTCAGGCACTTGTATCTCAGAGGAACCCTGTAGTTTCTGAATTTCTCAAGACTTGAACTTGACTATTTTGAGCCCAAGCTGATAACTAACAGCCTGTTTTGCTTTTTGATGTTCTCAGCACATGGCACATTCTTGGGTCATATCCGTTTGGAACCTCACAAACCCCAACAGATACCCATTGACTCCACGGTTTCATTTGGTGCTTCTACACGGGCATACACGCTGCGGGAGAAGCCTCAGACGCTTCCATCGGCAGTTAAGGGAGATGAGAAAATGGGCAGCGAAGATGAAGAGCTCAAGGGCTTGCTGGGCCTGCCAGAGGAGGAGACAGAACTTGACGTGAGTGCAGTGTCACACTCTACCTCGATGGTGTTTCTAGCTAAACAGATAGCGTTCCGCTTTTGTTTGCTTAGGTTCAGGCTCTTCATTTCTTGGCCTTGAAGGTGGTCTAAGGTGTGTTCTGCTGGCAGATACACACAAAGTGTCTCATTCTGCTGTGATCATGCAGCTTCCCAGAATCCACTGACCTAATAATCCTCTTCCAGTGGTCTGCTCACAATGGCTCTCCGGGGAGTTACACTCTCCCCAGCTACCCCAGGTCAAGGATGATTTCCCAGTAACTGAATGCTGCCCTGTTTCCTGCAGTTAACTAGAGAAAAAGGAAGAAGCACATGTGGCATTCACAGGATTGTTGAGGTTGGAAAGAAACTCTCAGGTTCATCTAGTCCAGTCCTCCAGCTAAGCAAGGTCACCTACAGCAGGTTGCCCCAGCATCATGGTCAGTCATGTTCTGAGTATTCGCAGGCAGATACCATAACCTGTCTGAGCAGCCTATTGCAGCACTGGAGCACTCTTTCTTCCTATGGTTCTAAAGTTGAAACTAAACACTGTGCTGTGGTTTTCTGATACGCACAATTGCATGGTTAAATGAAACTTCATACGCTACTTGCTTAAACTATTTCATCTCCATTTTTATCACTAGAACCTGACAGAGTTTAATACGGCCCACAACAAAAGAATTTCCACACTAACCATTGAGGAAGGGAACTTGGATATTCAGAGACCAAAGAGAAAACGGAAGAACTCCAGAGTGACATTCAGTGATGACGATGAAATCATCAATCCGGGTAAGTAGTTTGCTTTAGTCTTTAGTTGATGCCCTTAAGGCCCCCTTTCCAGTGTTCTCATAGGGATTCCTCCTGGCTGCATATGGATAAGAAGAGAAGTTTGGCAGTCAGTGTTTGGGATCTACTATTTTAGAGAAGCTGCCACGTCTCACTTAAGTCTTTGACTTAATTCAACACCAGCCAGAAAAACCATTTTGATTTAGAAGGTTATGCAGTTCAGTGCTCAAAACATCCTAATGTAAACAGCAGTCTTCTGCATCACAAAAAGGATAATGTTTTCAGAGTTTTGGAGCCTGTACCTTGAATTCCTTCAACTCCTCCTTCAAGGTTCCCCCAAGGACTTCTGGGGATGGCTGCTGTGCCTTTGAGCATGTGCAGGGGCTTGTCAGCTCTAGCTTTCAGTCCAGAACTCCATTGTGATCAGAGAAAGCCACCCATCCATACATTTACCTCCCTGTTCTCCACTGGAGTTGAAAGCTTTTCTTACCAGCATATCTCATGAGCCCACCTGGAGCCAAAGCCACTAGGTGTCCTCCTGTCTCCTCTCTTCATCTGGGCATGCTTGTGCTTCCTGAGCATCACTAGAGGACTGGCTTGGAGAAAGTTCATTTACTAGTTCCTCAATAGGCTCCTTTACCTGACAGATGCTCTGTCTCTTCCTGTATTCTTACTGAAGGCATCGCTGTTCTTGCTTTTGCAGAGGATGTGGACCCTTCTGTTGGACGTTTCAGGAACATGGTACAGACAGCAGTAGTCCCTGTTAAGGTACAGAGTAACTCAATTTTCTAATGAATGCATTGCATTGATGAACTCATGATTGATTACATGAACTCATTTTATGACTTATACCTTGAGAACATAATGTTCTGTGGTGAGAAGTGTTTTAGTGTTAGCAAGTCGTGTTCATGTTTCACAATTGTAGTCTTTAGTAGATTTGTCTGTTTCCCTTCAAATCCAGCTTTTGCTCTTTAATAACACGTGGGAGCAATGGCAGTAATTTTTCCCTCACAAAAAGAGACACTTCCCAGAATTCCAGTACAGTGGTTCTAGGCATTGGTTAAAGTTATGGGAAGCGTAGAAAATAGAAAGTAAAAAAGAGAGGTTGTTTAAATCCTGTAAGTGCTGAAGATTTCCTAAGGTTGTCTGCTAGAACTAGCAGGGTTTAGCTGTTGCTCCAAGACTAAAGTGTTGCCTGTGCTATATTTAACTTGAATATTTGTAAAGCTTCAGAGTAGCTAAGCAACAGTGTGATAGTGACTTCACTTGTTGCTGGTATGCATGAAATAATGTGTGTGGAAAAGGGTAATTCTGCCTAAACCCCAGGCTGCAGGAGATCCAGATGATCAGGAGCTAGACAAAATCACCCAGGTGATCTGGGAGTTGCAGTTTGTTACTGGGGGGAGGAGGGTCTGTGTTACTGACTAAAGACCTCCTCAGTCTTGTGTTTAGGACAAGCTCAAGACTGCCAGGTGTGTACAGGAGATAAAGAAGTGCTCAGACCTGATCTAAGTTCAGCTCCTGTCACCCCTTCCTGCATTGTGCACCTTTAAGAGTTTATTATTAAGTGGTTTTCAGAGAAACCCAGAAGAAATCTACTGGGACATGGTCTGTAACCACTTTGCATGGCTGGTCAAGGTGCCTTTTGGGGGCCAGTTTCTACAGCTTGCTTATTTCATGTATTCTGACTAATGTTTAAATGCTTCCGTCTCCAGAAGAAGCGGTTGGAGAACGCAGGCTCCCTGACCACAGATGATTCTGCATCACGACGGATGCAAAACTTCCCCTACAGCGGAGGATTGTACGGGGGTCTACCTCCAACCCACAATGAGGCAGGGTCCCAGTCGCACGGTGGCCATGGGACAGCACTCATTGGTGGCCTGCCAATGCCCTACCCCAATCTCGCTCCAGATGTGGACTTGACTCCTGTTGCGCCCTCAACAGTCAACATGAACCCAGCTCCAAACCCTGCTGTCTTTAATCCCGAAGCTGTGAATGAACCCAAGAAGAAGAAATATGCAAAGGAGGCATGGCCAGGCAAGAAGCCAACCCCTTCCCTGCTGATCTGAGCCCGAGTTTGTGGAGTGAGGGTGGGAGTCACGAACTCCAGAAACTGTTGCTGTGCAGTATCGTCTTTTTAAGATTTCAGTGTCCTAACCAGATGTAATACCAAGATTGAAGAAGTGAAACATCCTTTAAAGATCTGTCTTCAAACGTTTTTATATGTCTGTTAAAGGAAAAAAAAGAATTACAGCTCCCATCTCCTTTTGAACAAAAATATCTGGCAGCCTTTTCTTCGCCATTACTGTCCCCAGAGGTCTTTACTCGGTTTTGATCCAGAGGTTGAAGGGGCAGCATCACACAACTTTATTCTCATTTATGGCATGACCCTGCAAATCCATGTTTGGAGGCGGTGTGCTCACTACAAGTCATGTTGTTGCCACTGGACTTGCACGTAGCAGGTCAGCTCTGTCAGAAGTGAATGGTTGTGGGGCCAAGCCTTTCAAAATCTCATTAACAGGAGTTCTAAAACTTGCAAAATATAGGTCAGCTTTTCTTTTGTACATTTTCCAAACCCACCAATGTGTGGGACATTGTTGGGGGTTTTTTTGTATTACTTTAGTTTGGCTACAGCTTTGGGGTTTTTTCCACCTCAAACACTACAGCATCCCATTAGTTCATGAGGACATGGAGTTAATGGACAAAAATAGATGGGTTTCCCAAGCTGTGGCCCAGTATTTGGAGGACTAAAGGGGTGCACATGTGGGTGGATGGGAGCTTGTGTTGGTGCTACCGGGCATGGGAAGCCTCAGAGCGTTTGAAAGGTGGGTAGGCACTGCCTATAAATAACCAAGTCAGGTTGATCTCACTCCCTGTGATCACTTAAGGTGGAGTTAACCCAGAGGAAACCAGTTCCTTTTGAACTTGGTGGCCCTTTTAACTTAGATAGTTCCATTTGTATTTGCAAATGGAAGTTGTGAGCTTAGAGCATGTGTGAGATGCAACAAGAGACACAGAAAAATGACCAACCATCAGCGTGTTTAACAGCTAAAACCACAATCTGCTGGTTTGGCCACATCCCTTGGTTCAAGGGATGAGAACACAGTGCTGCTTAGAGCTAGAATATCAGTTCTGAGTAGAGAATCTGCCTCACCTTGAATAAAGCACTGCACGAGTTGGTTTTATCATAGTACATTTTTTTGACTACTTCACTTTCTCCTATTGAATAAAATAAGCTTGATTTGGATTGTGGCTCTCACACTTCAGATCCTCAAGTTTAGGTTTCACCACCTGATTCACACGTATTGAGACACAGTATCTTCTCTTTATACCAGGTAAGGCCAGAGCTCTGTTTTGCCTGGATTGTTTTTACATTGGATAATGCAGTTCATCTTTGTGGTGACATTCCTCTGTTGTTTGGGGATTTCTCCACCACAATGACAGAGTGTGCCCGGCTCTTCATTCCATACAGTACTGTGGCTACCCGGCCAAGTTGAGGTGTGCACATCTGGTGGTTGCTGGAGCAGTGTGACAGTGCTTCTGGTGTGCTGCGTGCATGGGACCTGGTTTGGACACATGCTCCAAAATCAGTGTGACTTCTGTGTCTGAAGAGTGATTGCTATCATGTTCCTGAGCTAAAAATGAGCTGGGAGCTACCCCATTCCCAAGAGGGATGGCTTTAGGGACTGGTTTGTCCCCCTCCCTGCACCATCTAGCTCAGGCTGTTAGATGGGTGAGCGCAGGACCTCTGCAGGATAGTTGTGCTGCTGTGACTGTGATTCAGTCCTCATTCTGCTTCCAGACACTCCATGTGGACTGAGAATCTTTCTCCCTTTAGGTTTGCTTCTTCCTGGTACGTAGAATTGTCTTTTTCCAGCCAGTCTGCTTTATGAAGGCAACTCTTTAGGGTAAGACTAGTTAGGGCGAGTGAAAAGTCGAGCAGGTTTTCTTCTTGGTTTGGTTTGGTTTTTCTTTTTGGATGGGTGGTTTTTGTTTTGTTCTTTGCAAGGTTTTTCTTGAAAAGGGAAGCTTTACTGCTCATTGCTTTTCAAGCTCCTCTCCTCTCTGGGTTTGAGCAAGCTCTCATTATTGTAGAGCTTAGGGGACACAGCTGGTACAGGAGGGGACGGTGTAACATCTAGGGGCTTTGTACAGATGTTTGTACACTTGTGTAATATGTAATAGGCCTTTTCACACTTTCTGTTGAGCTTTTTACCTGTAACCTTTACTATGTTGTAAATTAAATGCAGATTTTGCCAGCTTGGAGAGTGTAGTGTGTTCGTTCCCAGCCCGCGCTTCCGCAGCTGAGGCTGTACCTTTATTCTGTGGCTTATGGGATGGATTTGTGCTGTGGCCAAGTGCTGCTGTCACTGCAGGTCTTGTTCATGTGGCTGGCTCAGGCTGCAGCTCTTAAAGCTGCTCCAGCTCCTCTGCTCGTGACCTGCTTTGCTGCCTGGTGCTGCAGTGCACAAGAGGGACACTTAAGAGTGGATTTTAAACAGCAGTTGCCTTTGTTTTGTGAGTGAAGTTCTACCAGCTTCTGCCATAATCCTCCCTCCACAAAAGTTATTCTTTAGAGCCCAGCTTTGCTCTTCTCATTGCCCAGTTTGCTGCCTATAGAGGAACCTTGGATCTGAATGCACCGTCCTTTGTCACAGTGGGTCTGCAGCTTGTCCCAGACTCACTGCGGAGAGCTGCAGTGAAAACCAGTAAACTGGGACTTGGTTAAAGGTGCCTGCAGGGTAGAGTTGAGCTGTTTAGGCTGCAGATGAGTACTTCTCAATGCAGCAATATCCACTGGGCAGTTTCATTCCTGTGTCAGCAGGAGGCTGAATCTTCACAAGGTGTACAAGCTGCTGATGTGCCATAGGTAAAAATAGTTGGTACAGGTCAAGTAGTTAGCTTTGTGGGCTGATATTCTAAGTGTTGGTGTGGTTAGCAGTTAATTTCCTGTGTTAAAGGAAAGGAGTCTGCTTGCATGATAATCTAAAGCACTCTCTTCGATGTGGAATGCAGACCAAAGAGGTAAAGTCTGCAGCTAACTGAGCTGTAGTGGTAGTGTTTTCCAGGCCCATTTGTCCTTACAGCATTACCTGGATTGTCATTGTAACCCCTCTTCAATCTTGGTTTTAGAAGGCTGCAGTACCCAGCAGGTATCCCAGGAGCTAGTAACACACTGATGCAAGTTGTTCTGTTCCCAGTGTGCTGTGCACTAAGGTACCTCTGTGTTAGAGACCTGCCTGAAACAAGGACTTCTTGGAGAGGAGGTGAGTTTTCCCTGGGCCCTTTTAGGAGAGCAGGAAAAGCTTCCAGCACGGAGCAGGTGAGTGAGCAGCCACAGCGTGCACACCTCTGATCATACCAAGTGCTTTGAGTCACCTGGGAGGCAGCAGTGCAGGAATGCTCCAGCCATGCTGGTGAACTGCAGCAAGAGCTTCCCTCACCCCCAGAACTTAACAGCTCTTCCCTTGTTTCTGCTGAATCAGCTGCTCAGGAGCAGCTTTGTGTGACTTACATGAATTGTTTGCTGTGTGCTCATTGCTTCCCGTTGGGTGGTGGGGTTTGGGGTTTGTTTTTTGGGGAGGGGGATGGAAGAGGGGAGCAGAATAACCAATTGCACGAATAACCAGTCTCTAGTAAAAGGGCTATGTCTGCCTAGCCTGTCTTTTGCAAAAGGCAAAAAGCAAAGCTGATAGTAACATGACAAGTGAGTTTCTAGCTAGCAGTTTCCTCATTAGCTATTACTGGGCCCATCTGTTAGAGAGGTTTTATGTTTTTCTTGTTACCTTTTCACAACTTTATCTCAGTTACTCAGTGTGCAGAACACAACCACTTACACCAAGATGCAGGCTTTACAGTTGGCTGCTGCTGGCCAGAATCCTGGTCAAGGCCCTTGCTTGTACCTGGTTGAGCATCTGAATTTCTGCAAACCCTTTCCAACAGGCTTTTCACCTCCTCTTCTCCGTGCTGTTAATGGTAGGTGTGTTTTGTTCCTCTTGGGCAAATGCACAACCGGAGGGGAAAAGGCAACTGCATCGTTTCCTGGCTCACTGCATGAGCAACTTCCTCTGGTGCAACTCCCCTGCTCCTGCTGCTCCCCATCCTCATCACCCGCGTTGGAGCCTCACGAGGGTACGAAACAAAACCACTCATGGGAAAGGAAAGCTCTTCCCACAGCGCGTGGGGAGCGCTGCTCAGGGGAACCAAGGGCTCTTGGTGGAAGGGGCCGGGCTGGTTTCACTGAGCACTTGAACCGAAGCCGCAGCTCCGAGGGTTTCACTGGCCCTGCCCTCGAGGGCACCTGCCTGGCAGCGAGCAGGAGGAAGTGAAAACATCCCAGCCCTTCCTCAGCTCAAGGCTTGGACAGGTTCGCTGCCTCTTCCTCCCCCAGCTGCCCTGCTGTCCCACAGGCATCCCAAGCCTCCCGAAGCCCTGCAAAGCAGCAGCCTCCCTGGCTCATCCCCTGGTGTACTCGGGCGCAAGACTAAGCTCCCAGCAGAGGAACACGGGCATCGTCACCCCTAAAGCTCAGCCTTATGGCCTGCTGTGAGCTGTCTTCAGCATCTCTCTGCCTCTCCTCACTCCCCTTCTCTTGCAGCCCTTCCCCATCCCTGAAGGGACGCTGCTTCCACCTTGGCTCTTGTTCTCCATGGCCCATCCCTGGCTCTTAGCTGCTGGAGCTCAGCAGCCTGGCGCCTTGCTCTTAGAAGGCAGGAGCCAGTGGGCTTTTGAGCTGAGCTCTCACCCTCTGCTCCATCCTTGTAGGTTGGCAAGACTTTGACCTCTCTGCCTTGCCCTGGTGGTAAGGGTAGTGCAGCTCCAAGTGTCAGTTTGTCCTCTAGATGTTCTCTAGATGTCCCTGCGGCTGTGACACCCGGCGTGGCGTGCTGCAGGCGCCTCGTGCAGGGGGAGTCTCCATGTGCCTGCACTCCCTGTCAGTCAGGTGGCTTCAGCCTGCACGGAGTGATGGGAAGCACCAATTCCAGTCAGCGCAGCCACTTCTGCAGCTGGAGGCAAAGCAGGAAGAGCTCTCTTCCTGCATCTCCCGAGTTTCATTTCCATGTTGTCCCATCCTGCTCCCACTCCTAGGCTGCAGCTTCAGGGCAGTGTGACTCAGGGCAAGCTGAAGGAAAACCCTTACAGAGATGAGCAGCAGCAGCAGCTCTCAGAACCCATGGAGCTGGTGGCTGCAGGGACCATGGTCGGATGCTTTGTTGAAGGATGGGGATGTCTCTTCTCCTGTCCTGGAGACATGGGAATTTGGGTTTGCCTTTCCCATGGCTGCAGTGACCAGAACCAGTGACTCCCCTCTCCTGACACACTGAGCACAGCCAGGACGTGATGTTTGTTATGGGGGTGAGTGGGGTCTGAAAGCCCAGAGGTGAGCCGGGATGGAGGTGCCGGTGTGTCTGTAAAGGGAGAGGGATGTTTGGACACAGCCCTTTGCTTCCTCCGCAGTGGTCTACCCAGACCTGTTGCACAGCACCATCGCTGTCTGGCCCCAGCAGGGCAGGAGGGTCCATGGGGAATGTGTGAAGGGGACACGACCCGGCAGAGCTGGGGCCTGGTGCCTTCATCCACATCACCAGCAGGGCCGGGACTGGGGGATCCCAAGCCGTGATGGGGTCAGGAAGAGGACTGACCAGCAGCGCATAGGTCAGGCTGTGCAGGCTGCAGAGGTGCTGGTGGCGCAGCTCTGTGGCCAGGAAGGGAAGTCTCCGCTGCTAGAAACAGAAGTGAAAAGTGGGCAGAAGTGAAAGCAAAGCTCAGATCTGCTTCCCACACAGTTCCCATCTCTGCAGAGCGCCCTGGAGCACCCCGCAGCACGGCCATGGAGCCCCTCTCCTTCCAGGAATACATCTGCTCCCTGGACCCCACCACCCTGCCCCGCATCCTCAGGATTTGCTCCGGTGTCTACTTCCAAGGTGAGTGCTGGGTGCCCCAAGGCTGTGCCACCTCCCTGTGCCCTGCCACCAAAGAGGCACAGGGTCCCGTGCCACCACCAGACACTGTGTTTAAGCCACAGCTGCTTTCAGTTATGCTTTTGGGGCACCAAAGCCCGTCCAGGCTGGTCCTTCACTTCCTCACTGCCCTCATCCCAGGCAGTGAATCACCTGCTGGCAGCAGGTCTGGCAGGGATGGAGCCGTGCGCTCAGTACTTGAGGAACCATTATCCCTGGCCCCAAGAGGAGGAGACCAGCAAGGGCACAGAGCCTGGTCTGAGCATCCTGCTTCCTCCTGCACCATGTCCCTGGAGGCATCTTAGGTGGAGGAGAAGCCTTGGCTGCCATGGCTTTTGAAGAGCAGAAGTGGTTGGGGTGGCCTCACTGCTCACTTGAGGTGGATGCTCAGCTTTCCCACAGGCTTCTGGTGGCCTCAATGACATCTTAGCCTTGCTAAATGAGCAATAACGCCGCTGCTGCACTGGCAGCAGTCCCCCTGTCCTGCCCTTGCTGCAGCCCTGGTGAGGCTGGTGGTGCTTTCTGCTTTGCACAGCAAGGGCTTTGTCCGAAGTTCATCCCAGAGAGGTTTGGGGTGCACGGAAGGTTTGGTAGCAGCTCAGTGAAGGCAGAGATTTAAAGGCACAAGGGGGCATTGCTGGTGTTGGAGGGTGCTGAGAGGTGGGAGCGTAGCCTGAGGAGTTCCTGTGCCCCGACTGTGAGCAAGCACTGAACCTTTCCTGCTGCATTTCCCCTCTGAGGGGCATCGGTTCAGCCTCCAGCCGCTCCTGCTGTGCTCTTCTGCACTGCTCTTTACCCCATCACAATCCTGCGCAGCTCCCAGCACTGGAAGCTTCCCAGGACACGGGCTGTACAAGCTTCCAGGTACTCCTGATTCCTTGGAAATACACATCAGCCCAAGAGAGACCCCTCAGCCAGCCCGGCTGTGTGCTCCTTCGGCTGCCGGTGAGCGGTGCTGGACCCTGGGGATGAGCCCCTGTGGCACCCTGCAGGCGCCGTGTCCTACACCGGTGCTGTTTCCTGACCCCTGGTGCTGTTTCTGGGTTTGCTGCTGTCACTGGAGGTCTCGCTGCTCGTGGTTTTCGGTGGCAAAGCTTTGGCTGGGTTCCCAAGATGCTAAACAGAACCGCTGCCAGTCATGGCCCCTTCTCGGGCTCCTCTCCCAGCCTCCACTCGCCAGCTCTGCGCTGGAGCTGGATGAGCTTTGAGGCCCCTTCCAACCCAAACCTCTCTGTGGTTCTATGGAGCGCTGGAGGAGGCGTTTCCTTTGAGGACCCCCCTTTTCTCCCCCCATAGGGTCCGTGTATGAGATCTCAGGCAACGAATGCTGCTTGTCCACGGGCGACCTGCTCAAGGTGACAGCCGTGGCGCTGCAGAAGGTCATCTGTGAGGATGTGGGCACGGGGCAGACCACGGAGCTGCCACCGACCTTTAAGGGTGAGCGGGGCTGCCCTGCCCCATCCCGCACCCCAGGGGTGCCCCTTCCCCTCTGCAGCGCCCATGGGCTCAGCCCCATCGCCCCCAGGCGTGTTCCAGCCGGCACCGTCGGGACCCGTCCCGGAGGGCGGCAGGGACCGGGGGCTGACGCTGCAGCAGGCACTGGGCAAGGGGCAGTCACAGCCGGTGCTGTGCCGAGCCCTGGGCCCCCGCGCGCTGATCCTGCGCCCCGTCTATGAGGTGCACGCTGCTATGGACCGTGAGTGAGCAGGGCAGCGGGTGGGGTGGGCATGGGGGGGGTCGGGGTGGGGGGTGCCCCTGGGTCAGGGCAGGGAGCGCTGTGGGATGGATGCGGTGGGGTTGGATGGGATGCTGTGGGGGGCTTGGATTGGGATGCTGTGGGGTTGGGATGGATGCTGTGGGGTTGGGATGGATGCTGTGGTTGGGGTTGGATGGGATGTTGTGGTGGGGTTGGATTGGGATGCTGTGGGGTTGGGATGGATGCTGTGGTTGGGGTTGGATGGGACGCTGTGGGGTTGTCCTGGGACGCTGTGGGGTTGTCCTGGGACACTGTGGGGTTGTGCTGGGATGCTGTGGGGTTGGATGGGATGCTGTGGGGTTGGATGGGATGCTATGGTTGGGGTTGTGCTGGGACGCTGTGGGGTTGTGCTGGGACGCTGTGGGGTTGCGCTGGGACGCTGTGGGGTTGCGCTGGGACGCTGTGGGGTTGCGCTGGGACGCTGTGGGGTTGTCCTGGGACGCTGTGGGGTTGTCCTGGGACGCTGTGGGGTTGCGCTGGGATGCTGTGGGGTTGGATGGGACGCTGTGGTTGGGGTTGTGCTGGGACGCTGTGGGGTTGGATGGGATGCTGTGGGGTTGGATGGGATGCTGTGGGGTTGGATGGGATGCTATGGTTGGGGTTGTGTTGGGATGCTGTGGGGTTGGATGGGACGCTGTGGTTGGGGTTGTGCAGGGACGCTGTGGGGTTGTGCTGGGACGCTGTGGGGTTGCGCTGGGACGCTGTGGGGTTGTGGTGGAGGTGCTGCAGGGTCAGGAGCCTACACCAGCTTGGTGCTGGGACTGCAGAGGGGGTGCCTGTGCTGGGCTCCTCTCCCACACGGGGCCGGTGAGAGCTGCGCTCCCCCAGTGCGCAGGGACGTGGTGAAGATCCCCTCCACGCTGGAGGTGGACGTGGAGGACGTCACGGCCGAGGTGCAGCACGCCCGCTTCTCCCAGCCGCTGCTGCTGAGCGAGGTGCTGGCCATGGCGCACGTGCTGCCGGTCCAGGCCGAGATCCTGGAGGGCCCGGCCGGCCCCGCCGTCTTCCAGAGCTCCTGGGTGCCGCGGCTGCGCCAGGGGCAGCGGCTGCAGCTCCACGGCTGCTCCGGCGCATGGCGAGTGCTGGCCTCGGCCCCGGGCAGGCGCCGCCATTTCCTGCTCTCCGGCACCTACCGGGGCCAGCTCCGGATGCGGCCGCGCCAGTTCACGGGGGTGCAGGAGCTGGCGGCCGCCGTGTGCCCGGGCCGGGCCCTGCGCGTGGTGGTGACGCAGGACTGCGAGGGACGAGGCCTCCACGTGCCCCCGCTCAGCGTCGGCGACCGCCTGGAGGCCATGGGGCTGCAGGGGCACGGCCCCGGCACCCGCCTGCGCTGCCACCGCCATAGCGGCGACGACGACGACGAGGAGGAGGAGGAGGAAGGCGAGGAGCTGCTGCTGCCGCTGGACCTGGGCGGCAGCTTCGTGGAGGAGGCACGTGGCAGCAGGAGGTACGGGCTCGAGGAGCTGCTGGAGCGGCGGGCGCTGCCCTGCGACGTGCGCGTGGTGGCCCCGGACCCGGCGCTGGCGGGGGACGCGCTGGGCACCCTGCCCGCCCTGCGCCTCGAGGCGCGCCTGCACCTGCCCGTCCTCGTGGGCAGCTTCTGCGAGGAGCCCGAGCAGGGCTTCGAGGTGCCGCCGCGGTGGATGGACTGCTCCGTCCTGCTGCGCCAGGGCCCCGTGCGCCCCGCGCCCCACTGCGCCCCGGTGCAGGAGCTCACCGAGGACTTCTACTACCGCCTGCTGGCACAGCTGCCCCGCAGCGAGGCCCCGCCGCCCCCCCGGCCCCCCAAGCCAGCGCAGGCAGGGATGGGACCAAGGGGGAACCCCCCCGCTTTGGCACCCCAATCCCCTGGCCCCGCGCTGATGGGTGCCTGCGCGGCTCCTCCAGTGCTGCCCCAGAGGAGCACTTCCAGCCTGTGTGGACAGCGGGGATGCCCCGGGGATACAGGTGAGCCAGGTGATGTACGCATGTGAGCACGTTTGTTGTACAGACCCAAGTCTCAGGTGTGAGATGCTCTGAGCCAGCCTCTCACCTTGCAGCGCCTGCATCTCATGTCTGTGGAGCACGAGCACCCTACTTCAGGCTGGGGCAGTGGGCCAGGAGGGGTGGTGTGGTCCCACGCTGAATCCGAGGTGTCTGAAAGTGCTGCAGCCCGTGGCTATTGACACCACGGGTGCACGTGTACCTTTTACATGACCGACAGACTGGTTACCTGCTCCCATGTCCCGAGGCTGATGCTCTCAAGTGAGGCTTTGCTCATGAGGCATTCAGGGGAGCCAGGACAACCGCTAGGCATTTATATAAGTTTTATTTTTATTGAAATCTGACAGACATACCCACATCTTGATTCTCATTACTTAAATCCACCTTGAGAGACTCCAGGATTTTGGCTTCTCACCTCACACCATGTGCTTCATAGCGTGCGACACCTCCTGGTCCCCCCATGGGGCTCAGCACAGAGATGCGCTGCCCAGGCAGGAGGATGAGGTCCCCCCCCCAACATCAGTGGGTTGTGTTTAACTGGGGGTGCTGCTGGCCACCAGTCCCCGGGGCTGTCCTCATGGGGACCTGGGCAGGGATGCTCGGGTGATGTCTGCACCCCACCAGCCAGCTGGGCCCCCGTGGGGGCTGCACCTCCCCATCCCCTTGTCCCAGATGCAGGAGGGAACCCACAAGTCGTTGCCCAACCCCTGTGTCCTCAGGGTCTCCCCCATCCTCCTGTCCCACAAACACAGGGGCACATGGGGAGGCCACCCAGCCCCACTGTCCCACACAGGGACCATGATGAAGGGCAGCAAGGCTCGACCTCAAGGGCGATGGGGCAGTAAACACCGCCGCAAGCCGTGGACCTCCACCCCCCAGATCACAGGAGCTGTGGCCCCAGAGGCTGGTGTTTGTGGTGGCAGAGCATCACGAGAGGCCCTTCGCCCCCTGCATCCTCAGCCCTCATCATATCCGCGTGCAGCTCAGATGGGGGAGGTTGGCAGAGCAGGTCAGGGTGTCCCCCATGAGGTTTGTGGTGTGCAGGTTCCTGTCTACAGCCTCTGCTTTCTCTTCCCTTCCAGACCCAGGAAGCGACAGCTCTGAGCATGACTACGAAACCATCGACGACGCCATCCAAAAGCCAGTGCACAAAATGCAGGCACTTTTCCCCTTCTAGTCCTGCACCCTGTGAAAGCCACCGAGCCTCCAACCACCCCGAGACCTTGTGTGCCATTGGCTGCTTGCAGAGGCTAACTCCAGCCCTGGGGATGCACAGCAGGGCCCTCAGTTGTCTCAGTCCTTGCAGAGCAGTGCCCATGTTCCTCAAAGGCAAAGCAGCCTGCATGGGACAGCCCCGGGCACAGGATGAGTCCCCTTGTTGCGCTGTGCCCTCGGCTGTCACCCGTGGGACTCTCCAACAGCACCAGAGCAGCATGGTGCTGGTTGCCACTGAGATGCCAGCACAGGCCCTGGGACACGGACCTTGCTCTGCTCCGCTGTGCTGACAAGGGGGCCTGGGTTGGGATTAGGGGGTGCTTCCAGGGTATGTGATGGGGCCAGCACATCTGTGGCACATGCGGAGAGGTGGAATCATGACAAGGCCCTTTAACACAGCACAAGCTGTGCCCCAGCGCACCCAGCACCACGGCTTTGCAGTTGCCTCTCAGAAACCCTCTTCTCTAAGGCAGAAGCTGCATTTTTCTCGAGGGCAGCCAAAGCTGCTTCTCCCTCTGGCCTCATTTCTACACCAAGGTTGTAGAAACACTGTAAAAATGCTGTGGCTTTGGGTTTTGTGGGGTTTCTCACCCACGTTGAACTGCACTTGGAGCTGGAAGCAATGTCTGTCCTGTGGAGCCCCCTCCTGCTTGCAGGCGTGCTTGTGGCACTCTTTCAGGCTCTTGGCACCTAGAAAGGGGCCAATGAGCTGCCCTACTGGCATTGGATGCAAAAATATAACCTGAAACCCAAATAAGGCCCAAAGTTCAAGTTTTCTTTCCCTGGAAATTTGGCAAAAGCCCCAGGGAAGTGGCACAGACAAAGACCTCATGGTCCTGATGTGCATTAATGGAGAAGAGCAGCTGCTGAGGGGAGAGCTTTATCCCGAAAGCAGGCAGGGGTGTCACTCCTGTATCACGCACTGCACTCCTTTCCAATCAAAGCTGGAAAATAAATCATGGATTTCATTTCAGATCAAATTGCTGGGTTCCTTCCCCTCTCCCAGTGGAGAGCTTTGATTTTTCAGTTATTCCTCACTCAGCGCCTAGGGCAGAATCCCAGTGCTGCAGAGAGGAGCTCATTCATTCCAACTTGGCTCGACTCCCATCCAACCTGGCCTTGAGCACTGCCAGGGATGGGGCAGCCACAGCTTCTCTGGGCTCCCTGTTATCTCCACCCTGACACATCATCAGCAAGAACCCTGCTGGTTCCTGACTTAATGTTATGCTTCAAAGATAAAGAAGAAAAACCTGTTCCAGGCGATGTGGTTAATGTGACCTTCAGCTAAAATGCCTTTGGTGGCAGAAATGATCCCAGCTCCATCCCTGGCAGTGTTCAAGGCCGGGTTGGACAAAGCCTTGGGTGAGATGGTTTAGTGTGAGGTGTCCGTGCCCATGGCAGGGGGTTGGAATTGGATGATCTGAAGGTCCTTTCCAACCCGAACTATTCTATGATTCTATTTGTAACACTGATAAGTGGCACTTTCTTCACTAGTACTAACAAATTATTTGTCCAGACATTTACTTTAAAGCCATTTACTTTAAAAACTAAGGAAAAAAGAACTAAAAAAACTCCAAAAGCAGGAGCTGGGTTTTACCCATACGGGTAGGTTCTGGCAAGGCAGACAGTGTTCTTTAGGGAAGAAAAGCCTCTGAAGCCACACACAGACAAGGCTACCAAAGTCAGAAGTTTACTGGAAACGTTCAAAAGCTCTAGTAACCAGATCACCTCATAGTACAAATATAGATCTAAATGTATAAAGTAAACCAGGGAAAAATCAAATCATGATTACTGTACCTCACTGGAATCTTACTCTGGGCTACCCACTTTGTGAAGGAAATGGAATGAAAGCTGAGTCAGCAAAAACAGCTCTAGAAACAAAAGACAGGACAAGATTTGAAAGAGGTTCTTTCTAACACAGGCATCCTCTAAGAAGTCAAACACAAACTGAAGGCTCCAAAGCTTTGAAGAGTTCAGTCTTCCATATCTGTCCATGCTTTCAGTCACTGCATATAACTGACTCCACTTAATAGAATCCTACACGTTTTGCTTATCCTTGATTTCCAAGGAGGAGGTGCTCAGAATAACTGGGACTTTCAGAGGCTAGAGAGAGCAAAAACCACCTTCCATGTCGCAAAACTCAGCAGGATAACTTGAATCATGGACGAGCATTTGCTTAGAACTAAATCCAGTTGGAAGCAGCTTCACTCAGCATCCGTTGACTTGTAGTGATCATCGTCCACAGTAGAGTAGATGTGTCCCTCGCTGCTAAGGAATTCAACAGCTTGCCTTGAAGGAAAAAAACAACCCAACAATTGCTGACTAACTCTTATCAAGCCCCTTTACTGATTTCCTAAGCCTCAGGAAGAAGTTGTAAGAGACAGCAAAGGAGAACAGAAACAGTCTATTCCAAAGCTTTGAGCAGCGTGCAGAGAGTAAGGTAGGCCTTGGACAGGAGAAACTACTGCTGAGACACTGAAGCACTCCTGGTGCTGTTAGTTTGCTACTGAGCTGTGGGGAGCAAAGCACTTTATCACCCCTTCAAGTGCCATTGGCTCATTCTAAGCTCACTACTGCGTCCTACTGGGAACATCTGAAATTACCAGCGCTGTTCCACAAGCAAGGATCAGGGCTTGCTCACTATTTCCCTCCCTGCCTCCTTTGACCCGACTCCAGGAAGGACTTCCTGCATTTCCAGAACATCCTTTGTTTCTATAGACTTACTTGATGGTTGACATGCTGACGTTGTGGAGCTGAACCTTCAGCTCTTGAAGACTCATACCTTCTGGGACAGGGCAGCTTTTAATCAAGTTCAGCACCTGGAAAAGCAAGAACCACCATTAGCACACAGCTGAGCTGCTCTTATCGTGGATGGAGAACAAGGCTGGGGAAGAACCATCCACTTTCAGCAGCCTCCACTGCGGAGCTGTTGGCACCTACCTGAGTCTGGTGCGCTGTGAGCCCGTTCACTGGCAGGCTGCCACCTCCTCCATAGCCCCCCACATTACCCATCCCAGTGCCGAAGGACTGAGGTGCTTTTGATGCTGACTGAAATACAAGAGTAAAACTGCTGTGGTGAGGCTGGTTAAAAGACTCGCTGTTACTGCAGTAATTACAAACAGACACCCCAAAGAAACCACTGGAAACAGACTGCAACACAATCGCTCTCTCCAAGGAAGCCAGGATTCCTGTTACACCTTCACTGCTCCACCAGCTTTAAGCTTCCCAGCCCCACAAGTGGTCTACAACTTCCCCAACAAACCAAGAGGTCCCTCTCTCTGGCAGACAACCAGTGAGCCAGTCAGGGCCAAGAGCAAATGAGGATCTTCAGACACATACCATAAGATTTCTCCTGAGGATCATATGTGCATTGACAATCTCTACCATGTGTGTGGTGAACTCGTTCATGTTTTCCAGAGGCATGATCTTAAACGCCACCAAACTTTTCTTATTCTTTCAGGGAGGAAAAAGAAGAAAGCAAGGAACGAAAACTAACACCACAGCAGCAGGAAAGTGCCAGAACCCCCCCCTGGTGGTGCTAGAGACAAAGACAAATGGCATGCCTAGGAAGAGCAGCTACCTAAACATAGCCACACATAAAAGAGAACAAAATACTTGTTCACTGGAGTGCAATGAGAGGATGAGCAAGGACCACAATGAAGTGGATATTCTAAAGGAAACCCGCTAACACTGAGCCAGATCATCAGGCCACTGCTCCAGCCTCAGGACCTGGTACCCAGACATGGGTGACATGATCTTACCTGGAAAGACCGAAGATGACCAGCAACTTTGACATAAGTTCCTGGAGGTACCACCACATTCTCGCTACCCACTTCCTGATAGAGAGGAAAAGGAGAAAGGGGGGGTTTTCTCATTCATAGTTATACGTCCTAATAGATGGCTTAGGAAAGGAGGCTTATCTCAAGCAAACACAAATGGCACAGCCAGGAAGAGCAGTTAGATAAGCGTAATAAATAAAAGAGAACAGAATACTTGTTCATTGGAGCCACCATACATGCGCTTTGAAGGTGTCCCTGCCCATGGCAGGGGGTTGGAACCGGATACGCTTTAAAGCCCCTTCCAACCCAAACCATTCCAGGATTCTATGCAAATCTCTGTTTGCTCTCTGTATTTCCACGGGAGTCCTGAGCACACATCTCTCAGTTCAGCTGTGAGGTAACGGTTCCGCTTCAGCCACTACACTCTGTTATACACAGTGATTCAACACAGAATCACATGTGAATTAGAAAACAGAAAGGTCACAGCACACCAGTGATCTCTGCTCCAGCAGCATCTCCCGTGGATTTCAGATACATCACCCCCCTAAATACATCCACATCTTTTTGCTCAAATATCCTGGGAGAAGCAGGGAATTGGGCATGATGATCCTTATGGGCTCCCGACCCCATAGCTTCCCTCCCTTCACTGCTCCCAAAAAGCTTTCACTGAAGCACATCTGTAACGCATCCGAGCCTTACGTCGGTGTCGACCCACTGCCTGACATCCATCGGGGCCGCCGTCATGTCGTCCACCTTGTACAGGATGTTCGTCGGTGCCTTCTCCGCATGCCGGATGATCCCCACGATGGTGACCTGTGGCGGAGCAGGCTCCTTTGTTCACCCGGGGAGCCCCGGGGCCCGCCCGCCCGCCCTCCCTCGGCGGGGGCTCACCTGGGCGATCTCCACGTCGCCGATCCGGAAGGTCTCCTCGACCTGCTCCGCCGCCAGCAGCTGCGACACGGTGCAGGGCACGATGTTCTGCGAGCGGAGCCGCTGCAAGGGGCGGCAGGGCCGTCAGCGCCGAGCGGACCCCGCGGCCCCGGCCCGGCCCCAAGGCCCTGCCCCGGCCTACCTGCTTCTTCTCCACCTGGCTGCCGGCCGGGGAGCTGAAGCCGCCGCCGGCGGGGGAGCTGAAGCCGCCCGCGGACCTCGCGGCGCCCACGCTGCCGTAGCCGCTGTCGAGAGTACCTGAGGGGGGAAAGGGAGCGCGTGAAGGGGTAGCGGTGCCCCCGCACCCCCGCCGCCATCACGGCACCCCCCCCCCCCCCCTTGTCCCCGGCGGCCCCCCCCCGATTCCCCCCTCCAGCACCGTGCCCGCTCCACATCATGGCTGCGCCCACACTCCCGTCCGCTGGCTCCCGTCCAACGCGTAGCTCCCGCTCCGCTGCCGCAGCCAATCGCAGCGTCACCCCGCTCGGCTCCACTCCAATAGCGGGATGGGCGGGGCGGGGCGGGGCGGGGCGGGGCATCGCAGAGCATCTCTGATTGGTAGAGCGAGCAGTACTCGGTGCCTGCCCCTTGCTCGCCGGCACCGCTTGGAGCTGCCCGGTGCCATGCGCTCCGCCGCGCTCCTCCTGCTCTGCCCGCTGGCCGCCGCCCTCTCAGGTAAGGGGAGAGCGGGCGGGGGGTCCCGAGCGGTGCCCGGTGGCAGCACCCCCCCCCCCCCGTATCCCGGCCCCGCTGAGCCCCGGCGTGTCCCGGCTGCTGCAGGGCGGTTCTGGCACATCACCGACCTCCACTGGGACCCCGACTACGACCCGGCGGCGGGCGCAGGGCAGATGTGCCCGTCGGGAGGCTCCCGGGCCGGGCCCGCCGGAGGACCCTGGGGCACTTACCTCTGCGATGCGCCCTGGCGCCTGCTCGCCTCCGCCGTGCGCGCTATGAGGAGCCTCCTGCAGCGCCCGGACTTCGTGCTCTGGACCGGGTGAGGACGGGAAGGGGACGGGGCTGGGAGGGGGATCTGTGCCCGGCCGCCCCCGCAGCTCCTCGAAGGCACCCGGGAGACTCGTGTGACCTAGGGGCTGTTCTGATTTAGGAGCACCAAGAACCTCAGGTCTCCTCCAAGTGGCCCGCAGAAGGGCGTCCCCTATTCTATGCCACGCCGTAGTAGCACCGTTACATCACGCTGTGACCTGCTGTCACGTCCAGCCCCAGTCTGCAGGGCTGTTTTCTAACCCCGTGTTTTCTGCCTCTGCGGGTGCTTGTTCCTACTTAGAAGCAGTTCTAGAGCCTTATGACTTTATGTTGAGTCTTCTTTTTCCTTCAGACTCGTTCACCCCGTTGTTGGACATCATTCGATGGGCTTGTTAACAGCCCAGGGTCTGCTGCAGGTGCCATAAGCATGTCAGTGAGAAGGCAGACTCTGAGGCAGACCTTGATCCCTGCCTTGGTGGAGGCATTCCCTTGGTTCAGTTACACAGCATCACAGTATGCTAGAGATTGGAAGGGACCTCAACAGATCATCTAGTCCAATCCCCCTGCTGGAGCAGGAACATTACACAGGAATGCGTTCAGGCGGTTTTGAATGTCTCCAGGGAAGGAGACTCCACAACCTCCCTGGGCAGCCTGTTCCAGTGTTCCGTCACCCTCACCGAGAAGAAGTTTCTTCTCAAGTTTAAGTGGAACCTCTTGTGTTCCAGTTTGCACCCATTACCCCTTGTCCTGTCATTGTTTGCCACTGAGCAGAGCCTGGCTCCATCCTCGTGACATTCCCCCTTTATATATTTATAGACACTTATAAGGTCACCCCTCAGTCTCCTCTTCTCTAAACTATAGAGACCCAGCTCCCTCAGTCTTTCCTCATAAAGGAGATGCTCCACTCCCTTAATCATCTTAGTTGCCCTGCGCTGGACTCTCTCCAGCAGCTCCCTGTCCTTCTTGAACTGAGGGGCCCAGAACTGGACACAATATTCCAGATGCGGTCTCACCAGGGCAGAGTAGAGGGGAAGGAGGACCTCTCTCGACCTACTAACCACCCCCCTTCTAATACACCCCAGGATGCCATTGGCCACAAGGGCACAGTGTTGGCTCATGGTCATCCTGTCGTCCACTAGGACCCCCAGGTCCCTCTCCCCTACACTGCTCTCTAACAGGTCACTTCCCAACCTATACTGGAACCTGGGGTTGTTCCTGCCCAGATACAGGACTCTACACTTCCCCTTGTTATATTTCATCCAGTTATTCCCTGCCCAACTCTCCAGCCTGTCCAGGTCTCGCTGGATGGCAGCACAGCCTTCTGGCGTGTCGGCCACTCCTCCCAGCTTAGTGTCATCAGCAAACTTGCTGATAGTACACTCAATTCCCCCATCTAAATCATTGATGAATATATTAAATAATACCAGTCCCAGTACTGACCCTTGAGGCACTCCACTAGTTACAGGCCTCCAACTAGACTCAGCCCCATAGACTACAACTCTCTGGCTTCTCTCCTTCAGCCAGTTCGCAGTCCACCTCACTACCTGGTCATCCAGTCCACACTTCCTCAATTGAGCTGTGAGGATGCTGTGGGAGACTGTGTCAAAGGCTTTGCTGAAGTCAAGGTAGACCACATCCACCGCTCTGCCATCATCCATCCACCGTGTTATTTCCTCATAAAAGGCTAAGAGATTGGTCAAACATGATTTCCCCCTGGTGAAGCCATGCTGACTGCCCCTCATAACCCTCTTATCCTTGATATGCCTTAAGATGGCACCAAGGATAAGGTGTTCCATCACTTTCCCAGGGATGGAGGTGAGGCTGACCGGTCTATAGTTACCCGGGTCCTCCTCGCCTTTTGAAGACCGGAGTGACATTTGCTTTCCTCCAGTCCTCAGGCACCTCTCCCGTTTCCCAAGACTTGGTAAAGATGATGGCGAGTGGTCTAGCAATGACTTCCGCCAGTTCCCTCAGCACCCGCGGGTGCATCCCATCTGGACCCATGGATTTATGGATGTCCAGATTGCTCAACTGATCTCTAACCCATTCCTCATCGACTAAGGCAAACCGCTCCGTTGACCTGACTTCATCTAAGGTCTTAGGGGTACAGGGCTCTTCAGGACTGCCTGCAGCAGAGCAGACAGAGACAAAGAAGGCATTCAGTAACTCTGCCATCTCTGTATCTTCTGTCACCAGGGCACCCATCCCGTTCATCAGTGGGCCTACATTGCCTCTGGTGTTAGTTTTGTCTGCCATGTATTTTTGCTGTCCTTGACCCTTCTCGCCAGGTTTAATTCTAAGGAGGCCTTAGTCCTCCTAGCTGCCTTCCTACATCCTCTAGCAGCAGCCTTATATTCCTCCCAAGTGGCCAACCCCTCCTTCCATGACCTGTAAACTCTCCTCTTCCACTTGAGCATACCCAGCAATTCCCTATTTAGCCACGCAGGTCTCCTGGCCCTCTTCCTTGACTTCCTACGTGTCGGAATGCTCCAATCTTGAGCTCAGAAAAAGCAGTCCTTGAATGCCAACCAACTATCTTGGGCCCCTTTTCCTTCAAGCAGCCTTGCCCATGGGATTTCCCCTAGCAATTGCTTGAAAAGGCCAAAGCTTGCCCTGCTGAAGTCCAGGGTTGCAATTCTACTTGCTATTCTACTGGTCCTACCACACAAGATCCTGAATTCCACCATCTCGTGGTCGCTGCAACCAAGGCAGCTCTCAACCCTTCCTGCTTCAACCAGATCCTCCTTGTTAGTGAGGATGAGATCCAGCAGCGCTCCTCTCCTGGTTGGCTCATCCACCATTTGCAGGAGGAAGTTATCATCCACACACTGGAGGAACCTCCTGGACTGTGGCTGGGTTGCCGAGTGGTCCTTCCAGCAAACATCAGGGAAGTTAAAATCCCCCATGACGACCACGGCCTGTGACTGTGAGGCCGCTCTCAGCTGCCTGTAGAAGGCCTCATCAACTTCCTCACCCTGATCTGGTGGTCTGTAACAGACACCTACAACAGTATCCCCCCTGCCAGCCTGCCCCTTCATTCTCACCCACAGACTCTCAACTCGCTCGTCATCTGTCCCTGGACAGAACTCGGTGCATTGTAGCTGCTCCCGCACACAAAGAGCAACCCCACCACCCCTCCTGCCTGGCCTGTCTTTCCATGACTATATTCCAGCCATGTGAGCTGCCCCACCACGTCTCTGGAATTGCCACCAGATCAGTCTCCTCACTTAACACGTTTCCAACTCCTCCTGCTTATTTCCCATGCTGCGCGCATTGGGGTACAGTTGAATGAGAGTTGGTGTTCTGCTGTTCAAAGAGCTGCGTAACCAGCTTTGCTTCACTACTGCCAAGCAGGTGCTCACCTGAGATTACAAAATGCTGTTTCTCGCAGTGTTTCTTGCCAGCTTTAGTGTCTGTTAAGCGCACCAAGGCAGAGTGAGCCTCCACTTCCTATGCTTACGTGTAGGGTTTTCAAGGTAGAATAACGTGGAACCTGTTTTCACTTTGAATAATTCCTTGGAAACAGGCTGCAGTGCCTTGGCCAGTCCCTATGGTGGTGGTTCCTGCCCCCAAAAGCTTCAACTATGCACCTTTATTTTGTAGGAGGCACAAAGAGAAGTAAGCACGTTTCTCTGTCTGGCTCATCGCGTGAAGCTTATGCCCTGTTAGTCACAGCCAGTGACTGTGCTTTTGTTCTTCCAGAGATGATACTCCTCACGTGCCCAATGAGAAGCTCGGAGAAGAAAAGGTTCTGCACATAATAGAGAAACTGACTTCTCTTATAAGGGAGACGTTTCCAGGTGGGATCTGAGGGGATGAGAAGGGCAGAGGGGTACGAAGCCTGATGGGAAGAGCTTACCAGGGTGGAGAAATGACAGAACTGGGGAGGGGAAAGGCACGGAAGGGCTGTGGTTGTTGGGACTTGTTTGTTCCCTCCCTGGTTGCTGTATGGCGTGAGGCATGTCTGAATTGAGGCGTCTGGGGCGTGCTCAGTGGTTCAGGTGAGCTCAGAAGAGAGGGAAAGGAACACTTCTGTCGTTAGTCATTGGGCCAGAAAAGGCTGCAAGATTTCCTTGAGCTTAATCCATGTCAGCAGTGGGGGAAGGAGCATTATTGGTGGTGAGAGCTCATGAATTCACCTGCAAAGCCATAGCTTGTCCCAAGGAGGGGTGGTCTTTGCAGACAATGCAACCAGGTGGCTGTTTGCAAAGCCCTCAAGTCAGGTGGTTCTTTCCAAGCCTGTGAGTACCTCAGGGAGCTTCAGTGCTGAGGCAAGCATGGATTGCTCTGCACCTCCTTTTCTCTGCCTCTAGATACCAAAGTCTACGCGGCGCTGGGCAATCATGACTTCCATCCCAAGAACCAGTTTCCAGGGAAGGACCACAGAATCTACAGCCAAACAGCTGAACTGTGGCGTCCCTGGCTAAACAATGCTTCCATTACTCTCTTCAGAGCAGGTTGGGTACCACTAACTGATGCTGACAGGACTTTGGGGGGTAGGGGTGGTTAGGAGAAAGCCATGAATGGTTTTCCCTGCTTCTATGCTCAGAGCAATAGTACTTATAGAGTATGTGTGGAGAAAGGGCCCTGTTTAATGCTGATTTCTGGCACTGAGCTCTCTTGCTTGAGAGAAAATAAATGTGTGCTTTAGCAGTGACTCATTTTCGCAAGTTACTGGCAAGTGTCCCTCCAGAGGATGCAGTGGGATGAAGAAGGATCTCCTAAGGAAGCTGCTGGTGTTGGCAGCACTGTGGCTTCCTGAGCTGCCCAGCTCCTGGTGCTCCTTCACCTCGAGAGCCATCGACATGACAAGAGGCACACGAGGGGAGGAGCTGCTCCAAATCCCCATCCTGGAGTGGTCACAGCACTGCTGGCCCTGTGTGGGGATGGTGACTCTGGCAAGGGGATCTGAGAGGGATGGAAACAAAGGGCTCTGAGGCCGTAGCAAGCAACATGAGCAGAGCTGCAGCTCTTGCCCTCTTGATTGCATTTTTCAGGAGGTTTCTACAGCGAGAAGCTGCCTGGCTCAAGGACAAGGGGGCGAATGGTTGTCCTCAACACCAATCTGTACTATGACCAGAACAATGAGACTGCTGGTGAGGAGGATCCTGCGGGGCAGTTCCGGTGGCTGGACGAAACGCTGACCAATGCCTCTAGAGCAGATGAAATGGTATTGAAAGAAATCCATAAACTCCGTAGAGGGCTTCTCCCAGCCTGGCAGCTCATCCTGCTCCGGCTCCCCCCTCTGCGCGGTCACAGCAGGGCAGCGGGATGCGTGGGCATTGCCTTCAGTGCAGCTCTTGCCTTTGTAGGTGTACATCGTGGGCCACGTCCCTCCTGGCTTCTTCGAGAAGAAGCGAGGCAAAGCCTGGTTCCGGAGTGGCTTTAATGAGCGATACCTGCAAATGGTGCAGAAGCACCACAGGGTCATCGCTGCTCAGTTCTTTGGGCACCACCACACGGACACCTTCCGGATGTTCTACAGTGATACAGGTACCGGTTCTGGTTGGAGTTGTCCGTGGCTGTTAGGCTGAATGCAGCTGAGAAGCCAGAAAAGGCTTGTGAAATGCCTTGCTCAACGAGAGACAGCAGTGGTTTTGATCTCCACCTCCTCCTCCAAAGAGGAAGGAGCAGACTTTGTTGTTTCCCCTCAGTGCCTTGCAGCTTCTTGCCCCCCTATTGATGGGGTTTGGACATCAGCCAGGAGTTAAGGGTTCAGTTACGAGTCTGTGTTGGGGTTACAGGTGCTGCTCTGGTCTCCTTTGCTGAGCGCAGTTCTCTTCCGCCTCAGCCCTCGCTGCATGAGTCTTTGGCAGCAGTGGAAAGCTCTCATCTGCAGCAGTCCCATGTTCAGTCCCTGGTGCCATTCCAGGTGCTGATCTTTGTGTATGTGGTGGTGTGACTCAGGCTGGTGGCAGAGCTGCTGTTTGCAGCAGGGCGCTCACTGCGGTGCGGACAGGGTGTGTGTGGCACTACCCAAGGTCTCCCATTCATGGGTTGTTTTGCCCTTCTGTTCAGGTTCTCCAATCAATGTCATGTTCCTGGCACCTGGAGTGACCCCCTGGAAAACAACGTTGCCTGGAGTGAAGAATGGAGCCAACAACCCTGGGATTCGGGTGATCGACTACGACCCAGACACCCTTCAGGTGTTGGTAGGGGATCCCTATGTGCTGCACACTGCAGTCCTAGGGCGGTACTTCCATTCCTCCACGTGGTTTTAAGAGGCAGGACTACAGGAGCCAAGCAGCTATGTGGGAGAGGACCTCAACTAAGATGCTTGTCTCTTGTGTAGCACAAGGATTTAGCAAGAGCACCAGTGAGTAAAGGCAGGGTGACCCCAGCCAACCTGGGACCAGCTCCCCAGGGCAGCACAGGACAGGTTTGGTCGTGTTCTTCATGCCTTTTAGCTAGTTCCCTTTGGCACTTGCTTTGCTGGCCAGGTAACATGGATTGCAGAACTGCTCTTTGAAGACACACACTTGTCAAAACCCCCTCCAAAAACTTTTAACCATCTAGAAAATGATTTAGGCCTCCCTCCTTGCGGAATGGATTCATTTGTAATGGATCTGAATTGAGGCGGATTGTAGGGGCAGCTTCTGCTCCCTGTGTCTCTTATTTGTAGAGGATGGGGAGTCCGTGCCTTTCTTTGCAATGGGTAAAGCAGCTCTGTAGATGCTGTTTATGGCATAAGACATGAATGCTAAAATAAGCTGTGGAAGGCTAGGGAGGTAGTGGGGCAGAGGCTGAGAACAGAAGCTGTGAATCTTCAGTTGATTCACAGCTGACAAAATGACCTCCCTGAGTCAGTAACACTCCTCCAGCCCTGGCTGGCAGTAAATAACAGGCCAGGCTCAGTGTCCTGATGTGTGCAGGAAAAAGTGGAGCAGAGAAGAGCCATCCCTGTACAAACAGGATGCCTTTGTGGTGAGCTCTGAGGTGCCTGTCCCCAGCTAGGCAGGGGTTTGGTGCTGCCGCCCAGGCCATCCTATCCCATGTTTCACTCCAGGACCGATCCTCTCCTGATTTGTCCTCGTTCTGTTTTTCCCCCTCTGCAGGACATGGTGACTTACTACCTGAACCTAACTCATGCCAACTTGATGGAGGAAAAGTCCCCAGTGTGGGAGGAAGAGTACCGGCTGACAGAGGCCTTCCAGGTCCCAGATGGCTCTGCACACTCCATGCAGACAGTGCTGGAGAGGATCCAGCATGATCCATACTCCCTGCAGCAGTATTATGAGTTCAACTCCGTCAGCTATGATCTGGCCCCGTGTGAGGGGTCCTGCCACATCGATCACGTCTGCGCCATCAGGGAGCTTGATTTTACACGTTACGAGGAGTGTGTTGGAACCAGTAGCTCTGCCTCTGCCCTCGTTGGCGTTTGGCCCTTCTTTTCCTGCTTGCTCTTAGGGCTCATCAGTCTCCAGCAAGCGGTGCAGTGACTGAGAGGAAGGGGAAATGGAGAGAGAGCTCAAGTTGACGAGGTGCACGGATCGGTAATTGTGAATGTTTTGGCACTGAGAATCCACTTGGAAACCAAGATGGAATTGGTGGCTTTTACTAAAAGCTCTGTGACACTGATTTTAAATTGTCCAGAAAAGCTTCAGGTACGAGGATGGGGCAGGGACCGTCACAAAACCTTGTGCCAGGCTGACCTGCACAAGGAAATCGTCTTCCTTTGCTGGCACTTCCGAGGTGAGCTCATAAATCAGAAGAGGACCAGCATCAGTCATGGACTTCACCCTGGTGGGCTCCTCACATCAGCACCCGCTTCTCCTCAGGGAAGACCACGACTGGTACCCGGAAAAGTCGTGTTTTGGTGGCCTCGTACAGCAGCTGCCTCACCCGTGGCTGCGGTGGGACTGGCTCTTCCTGTGCCAGAGGATGAGCTTCGGCAAGCTTGGGCTGGGAATTCCACGTGTCAGTGCCCAAGGTGAGGCTCCGGAGGAAGAAGCTTGATTGTTATCAATACTGTAGCCAATTTCGGTTTAAAGGATAAGTTTTATTAACCTGAGTAAGCGACAGCAGATAAAACAGCCCTGGCTGCGATGGGGACTCCTCCGCTCCGCCCAGGACACGCACACGCGGTCCCTGGGAGGCGGTCCTTTATCTTCTCCGGTTCAAGGCCCCAGCCAATCCTGTCGCCGCGCCTCACTCGGATGTTGACACGGCTCTTCCCCATTGGTTCCCTTTGTTGCAGGGGTCTCATTACCGAGAAGCTTCGGGAAGTTTCGAGAAGCTCCCAGAGGCTTCGAGAAGCACCAGCTGCCAGCCTCCTCCCCGTCACAGCCTCCTCCCCTCAAGCGTTGCAACAAGACACTACTTCGAGCCACCCAGCCCCCTTTTCTCTCTCACAATCCTGTGCAACAATACAACTGACCTCCCCCCATTACCTACAGAGTACAACAGGTACAGAGTCAAAAAGGAGAATTGTTTCACATAACAGCCACAGAGAGCCTCCCTCCCCCCAGACGTCTTGATGAACAAACCCCACACATTATTATTATCTTTTAAATTAAAATTGCAGAGCATAAACAGCTTTTCCCTTCGTGTTCTCCCAATTTGTCCGCACTTGGGTTCTTCCTTAAGCTGGGCACTGCCTGCTGACCTTGCCCCCTTCCCTGCTCACACCCTGAACCACACACACGTGGTTTACCGGGGCTGTGCCAGCTTCTCCATGAACCTCGAGGGCCCCGGCACAGCGCTGGCGCAGGGGAAGGGCGCAGGGAAGGGACGCCCGTGTTACCCGTGACACGCAGCGCGCCCTCCAGCGCAGTGCGGGCAGGGCAGGGCAGGGATGCGAACGGGACGGGTCCATCAGCGCCGCGGGCACCGGAGCGGGCGCTGCCGCCGGGGTTTGCCCCGGTACCGCCCGGAGCGCGAGCAGGGCGGGTCCCGGGGGGGGGGGGGGGCGGTGCTGGGCTGGGCCGGGCGGAGCCGCGCCGGGGGCGCTGCGGGTGCCGGTGCCGCCGATGGCGCGGGCGTTCGGGCCGCTGCAGCTCGTGCTGGCGGCCGCGGGGACGGCGGCGGCGGCGCTGGACGTGTGCGCGGACGGGTGGGTGGCGGCGGGGTACGCGCGGGGCGGGCGGCCCGGCCTGGCCGCGCTGGTGCTGGCGCTGCGCGCCGCGGGCTCGGTCCTCACCCAGGGCTGCAGCTGGCTCTGGCTGCGCTCAGACCCGCCCGCACTGCGCCCCGCCGCGCCCCCGCCGCTGCTCGCTGCCCTCCACCTCCTCCAGCTCGGCTTCCTCTGCAGGTACCGCGTCCCCCGGGACCCCTCCGCTCCCCGCCCCTTCCGGGGGGGGGGTCACCGGACACCGGGTGGAGGTCCCCGGTGCGGCCCGGCCCCGCTTGGCGCCGGCTGCGTCCCAAAGCCCCGGCTCTGCTCCAGCTCCCGGGGCCGGAGCCTTGGAGCCGGGAACGCCCCGGAGCCCCGTCCCGTCCCGTCCCGGGCTCTCCCCGCTGTGCCGGCGCCTTGGAGCCGGGAACGCCCCGGAGCCCCGTCCCGTCCCGTCCCGGGCTCTCCCCGCTGTGCCGGCGCCTTGGAGCCCCGAACGCCCCGGAGCCCCATCCCGAACCGTTCCGGGCTCTCCCCGCTGTGCCGGCTTCCTGCCGAGCCCGATGCTCCCTTCAGCTCTGTGGCCGCTGCCTGGGAAGGGGCGGGGAGGGGTTTGGGCAGGAACTGGGGTGTTTGGAGCCGTCCTCCGGGTCCTGCAGCGCTCGCAGCCCGCAGCCCCTCAGCGCTGCCCTTCTCCGGCTCAGGTGCCTCCATGCGCTGAAGGTGGGCTGGAAGGTGTGCAGGGCGAAGGAGGAGGCCGGCGAGGAGCAGAGCCACATGGCTTTCCTGTGCCACGACATCAGCATGCTGCGCCTCTTCGAGACCTTCCTGGAGAACACCCCGCAGCTCACCCTGCTCCTCTGCGTTATCCTGCAGACCAACAAGGCAGAGCCCTTCCAGGGTGAGGGGCTGGGCAGGGGCTGGGGGGCTGCAGGCTGGGGGTCAGAGCGGTTGAATGGGGCAGACGGGATGGGCTGGGGTGGCAGGGCTGAAGCTGAGGGAGCTCCGTGGACCTTCCCCTGCATGCCCTGCAGGGGGGGAACTCGGGAACCTGCTGGGGATGCTGAGTGGATGTGGATGTGGGCATGGGCAGAGGGGGGAGCGCAGGGCACCAAGGAGGTGCTCTGAGGGTGCTGAGGTGGGGAGTGTCACTGCAGTGGAAGGGGAGCCGGCATTCGTTGTGTGCCCGTGTGTGCTGGGGGCTGCCCTGGCTGGGACTGGGCTCTGCGGAGCTGCTCGGCCCCATTGCTGCTTCCCCATCCCTTGGGAGAGGCCAGGTTCTGCCTCCACCATGGGGAGCCACGGGTGCTGAGGCTCTGCCCCCAGTGCAGGAGCTGCTTTGGAGCTGGTGGGAAGCTCATTTTAGCAATGCTGGGCATGGGGGGTGGCTTGAGCTGAGCCGGACCCCCCTCAATCTGCCCTCAACATCTGCACCACTGTGCTTGCAGGACTGGGGCTCTGCGTCACGTTCCTGTGTGTGACCTGGTCTCTGCTGGACTATCACCAGTCCCTGCGCTCCTTCTTGCAGGATAAGTACGAGCTGAGCGTGAGCTCCTCCATCGTCTACTTCCTGTGGAACCTCTTCCTCATCTGCCCCCGCATCCTGACGGTCGCCCTCTTTTCCCTGCTCTGGCCCTACGCCGTGGCTGTGCACTTCCCACTCGTGTGGCTGGCCATGTTCCTCTGGGTGAGCCTGCAGGGCACGGACTTCATGGAGTCACCTGGCCCCGAGCAGCTCTACCGGGCCATGGTGGCCGTGATCCTCTACTTCAGCTGGTTCAACGTGTCCCCGGGGAGGACGCTGCACCGCAGCATCATCTACCACAGCTTCATCCTGGTGGACAGCACGCTCCTGGCCCTCTCCTGGCTCTGGTGCCGCTCCCCCTCTGAGGAGCACTCCTACCTCATCCCGGTGGTCTCGGCAGCCCTGCCCTGCTACCTGCTGGGGCTGGCGCTGAGGGTCACCTACTACAAGTGGCTGCACCCCAGCCTGCGGGCACAGGAGGACCGCGGCTTTGACGAGGTGGATGCCAACGGGACGAGCGGTGGGATGGAGCTCCCGTCGTCCTCGGAGCCAGACCTCGTGAACAGGCGGATGCGGTGGCTGGTCCAGACCCAGTTCTCCATCTCCTGGCCTGTGGGGCAGCACTTCCTGAATGGGGCTGCTGCTGCGGAGTCTGCTGCCTGAGGCCCGTTCCTCCAGAGTGACTTGCCCAGGATTTGTTCATCCTGCTCCTGGTTCTGTTCCCCCAGGGCTGTTTTGGGCAGCCGGGGGAGGTGCCCACATCTCCCCTGGCCATGCCCTTGGGTTCGGGCCATGTGGCTGTGCTGCCTTGTAGCTTTTCTTTCTATTTATTAGCTTTTTCAAAAAAAAAAAAACAACCCAAAACAAGGCAAGGGTGAGTTCTGTGCGTGCCGCTGCTGCGGGAGCCAAGCCCCCGCTTGAGCTTCCTGTCCCCAACCAGGACCTGCCTCCTGCTTTGCTGTCGAGGTCAAAGACTGCCCGTTATCATTATCACTGCGCTCAGGGAGGGACAGGGAAGGGATCAGGAGGCAGGGACAGCAGCCGCAGGGCGGCTCAGCACAGACACCTCGGGGTCCCTTTGCTGTGTTCCCGCTCCCTGGCCCGTGCCTCTGATGCTGGGGCCAGGCTGGAGGTGGCCATGGCCAGGTCTCAGCTGTAGGGGTGCAATGTGGTTGCTGCTTCCCCTCTGGGGCTGCCCCCGGCTCCGTGCCACCACCTGAGCAGGGCCCAGCACATCCTGGCTGCTCCCCATCACCCACCCTCCCGGCAGGACCCTGTCCCAGGAGGGAACCCCCCCACACACTGGGGCAGGGCTGGGGGAGGCAGCTCCCTTCACTGCTGCTCCTATGGCAAGATGAGCCCAAGGCCAAGGCCCGGGGCACGGCAGCAGCGGCTGGGAGGAGGGCTCATTGCTGGTGTTTGTTGCAGGACTATCCAAGCGCCGTGAGCCCCCCCCACAGCCACCACAGCAGAGCCGGTACCTCTGGGTGCCTCCACAGGAACCCCCCGTTAATGATGCCGGTGCCCCCAAGCCCAGCCCTGGGGGTGCAGGGAACAGAAGAGGCTGGAGCAGTGACTATAGAAAATAAAGACTTTATTTGTTTTCCAGTTCACAGGACAGTTCCCATTGCAGACCACGAACAGGCAACGGCTCCGCAGCCAGCAGTGCCCAGGGCTCGTCCCCGTCCCGCTGCAGCGGGGCTGGGAGCGCAGCAGGGGCTGCACTGGGGCCCTGCTGCTCCCAGCTCACCCCTGGAGGCAGAGAACAGAGCGGGGCAGGGGGGGTTAAGCCTCAGTGGTGAAGCTGGAGGGGAGGCAGCAGCACATGGGGGGGGGCACAGCCCTGCTGCTGCCCCTGCACTGGCTTTGGTACCAGGTCAGGGGGAACAGGAGAGCACAGAGACAAGAAAACCCAGAGGGACAGAGCTACTGCTCTGGACCCACAGGAGATGGGAACCCTTAAAAGAGCCAGGGCAGCCTGTATTAGACATGAACACAACGTACCAACAGCCTCCGGTTAGACAAGGACTTCACATACATTCAAAGACCAGTGTAGAGCATCCCTGGCTGCAGCCATTCCACACTCAGGGAAAAGGCTGCTGAAATCTTAGCATTCCTTAAAGCAGTTTGAAGTCAAGGCAGCTGAAGGTGAGCCTGGGGGGCGGGGGGCAGCACCCCCTCTGCAGCCTGCTGCAGGCCCTGGGGAGCCGGGTGGTGGGAGGTTAAGGCACAGGGTTTAATCCCAAAGTTCAACTGCAGGAGCCAGCGTGCTCCCAACAGGCTGGGACAGCTCCAGGAGGGCTCTGGAAGGGCTGGGGACCCGCAGGATCCAGCACAGCCTCTGACTGCAGGTGAGTCCTGACCCTCGGTACCGTTTCAGCCCCTGGGAGCAATGGGGCTGCTCCCTGGCACAGCACATTTCCCACAGGATGCACTCCAGCTGAGGGAGAAACCCCCAGGTCTCTTTGTGGACCCGGCCACAACGGAGCTGCAGCCCTGCAGCGTCTCTGCTTGCTCTGCACGGGGCCCAGGCTGCTGTGGAACCCCAGCACACACCATGGGGACACGCCTGAGCTCCCCATGTGCTGTATGTGGCAGATGGAAGAACATCTCCCATGGGCTCCTGGCTTCTCCTCAACCCAGCCTGCTCCATCCCCTCCTGAGCTGCTCAGTAACACCCACAGCACGAACTGGCTCCTCTAATGGGACCGGAGGGCAGGTTGCTCACAGGCAGCAGGTAATAGACAAGGGGCATGGTCCTAAAGCAGAGTTCCTGGGGAAATAACAGACCCAGAGCGTCCACCTGAGATCAGAGCACGAGGCCAACAGCTAGCAAGGAGCTGGATGGAAAGCAGAGCCCTCTTGTGACCACCAATAGAATCTCCTCTGATCAAAAACCAGGAAGCAAAAACTGGAGGCTGGGACATCTGAACCCCGGTGACACCTCTGTGTGCAGCCCCTGAGCGCCAGGGATCCAAACCCCCTGCTCCAGGCACATCTCCATGATGGTCCCCAGCACTGATGGAAATCGCTCCTCAGTCACTAATGCCATGGAAGGTCTGCAGCAAACGCAGCACCCATGGCTGTGGTACAGCATCCTCCCTGCAGCGCCGTGGGGTCAGCCCTGGCCCTGTGTGTCCCAGGAGGGTGATGCTGGGCTGGGGACCGGAGGTCTGGAGGGGTTTGGGCTCAGCAGAGGTGTGTGGTGGGACAGAGCAGACTTCTCTACGCAGGGACCCCCGGCACTGCCTGGGTTGGTGGCCTGGAGGTACAGGGAGGAGGCAGAAACCACTGAACCTAGCCTGACCTGCCACAGTTCCTGGTTCCTGGCACTGCAGGGCATGGACCAACAGGGCCTCTTTCCAACGAGCCATCATTCCCAAAGCCAACAGGCTCCAGGCTGCTGAGGCACAGTGTCTTCCAAAAGCAAGTCCCTCTTAACAAGGGGTTTGTTTCTATGTCATTAGGCAAAGAAGAATACAAGAAAATGGAATCAGATTCTACTAAAAGGAACCTCTTCTCACAATGAAGTCAGGAAAGTGGAGGTGAAGGTTAATAACCATTCCCTTCTTTGTAACACCCATCAGGATTCAGTCCTCTCAAACTATTCCTAGTCCAGATGAGGGCTGTTCCCACCGGAGCAGTCTGCAGTGCTGTTGTGCTGTACCTAACGTTCACAGGCAGTTGTATTCCTGGTTCAGGGAAAATCTGTGGGATCTATGGCCTGGGTCACGGATGGAATCCAGTGATCTGCTGCTGGTTAACAGGCTTGAGCACACATTGACTGGAAGCCACCAGGATCAACTCAACACCAAGACCTTCCTCTACAAGGACCCACGTAGCCCACGACCATTCCCCTTCTCTATTTTCCAGTAATCCCACACTGAGGAAATAACATGAGGACATTGTAATAAATTAACTGCTTTGAACACCCAGGGAAGGAGAGAGGACACATTTCACAGCAGTGGAGGTATTTTTGCCATTTTCATTAGTATTTCCTATGAAAGGCCCACAGCTCTCATTGGAACAAGGGAGCTTCAGCTCTGCCATCAGGATTTCTCTATAAAAATAAGGTTTTGTGGTTACTTGGGTTCTACAACTAAGCTGAACAGAAGGGAGAAAGCTCCTACAAGCACTTGTGTTGGCTCACCCTCTCCCTCTGGAGACTACCTGCTAGAGGAGCTCAGCTGGCTTCTGTGAGTCTCTTCTTCAGACGAGCTCCAGCTCTGCTGAGTCCAGAGCTTCCTCATAGGACACCTCTGTACTTGGCAAGGCCCCTGCTCCTGAGGTCGTGCCCTGGGGCCGCGTTGTGCTGCACAGTTCTCCTTGGGTATGTTTTCTTCATCAAGCTGAAAAGTGAGTCCCCAAATGTACGAGGTTTCTGCCTCCCCAGTGCTGGAGAGGGCTTGCAGGAGCTGCAGTCACACCTTTGCTCCGGCTTCCTACAGGAAGTCTAGCTCCAGGGCTTGGTGAAGGGACACGAGGTCTGCGTGGTTTGTGATCCTCCAGAAAGGCATGTTGTGCTGTAAGAGACGACAAAGGCAGCTTTACTGGGCTGATTTCACAGCGAGGTGGAAGCAGGCAAGGTTCAGCTGCAGGGTTGTGCAATGCGAGGTTGTGACACCACATTCAGGAAGGATCTCAGCTGCATGGTGTGTATCTGAAGCCTGATCTTGTTAGCACATCTATTTATGACAGGTACCAGCGCCAGCAGCTGCTTGGCATGCTCCTGATGGAAACCCCAGCTGCTGCTTTACCCTGGAAAGCCTTTCCTGGGAAGTGACAACTTTGGCACGTGGCAGGCATGTGGAGCCTGCAGAGGTGATGTCCTGACATCAACCTGTGTGCTTCACTGCCTTTAGTTGGCAGGACTGAACAACCAGTTTGCTCCTTGTTTGTCACTCAGACCAATGGGAGATGCTCTGTATCGATCTGTACGATGACAGACGCCCTCTGTGCTTCTGAGAAACTGCATTTATCCCAACTAATAGCTGCATGATCAAGACATGCCACATCAAGATACTGTCTTACAGGGACAATGTTATACACAATGCTAAACAACAGTAAAACGCAAACTTTAAACCCCCAAGCCACAGAATTCCCCCTCTTAACGCAGTAAGATCTCTCTTGCGTCAAAGGCAAAGTTTCCCCTTGGCCTGAAGAGTTCAGCCCTGGAAAGAGGGTCCCTGCAGAAAACAACTGCAAACTTCCCTTTGCATGGACCCACATCCCAGCTCTGCAGTCAGAACTCACCTGCTTAGCTGCCACCTCTTCATCTCGCCCATCTCCAATCACCACATAGGTGACTTTCTTTCCAAACCGTGACACGATCCTCTCAAAACAGCTCTCTTTACCTGCCAAAGGAATCCCACTACCATGAGCCTCAGGCAGAGAACAGGCAAAGCCTGAACAGGTCCCTTCTTCCCAGCACAGAAACACATTCTCATCTTACTGGGAAGCAGATAACACCCAATTCAGCTTGTGAGGCCAGAAGCCATCACTTTTACATGGCCAGAGGGACCACAGCAGCCAAGGGGGCTGCTCAGCTGCAGGAACTGTGTTTCCTATATAAAAATCCACAGCAGACATCCCAGTGCCAGGCACCAGCACAACCCCTTACCTATTTTTGTAGCACTATAAATATTTTCAATGGGAAACACCTCTCCCAATCCATAGAGGAGAACTTTGGCAAGAGCTGGCACCAGCTGGGTGGTTGTGATCAGGATGTTCTCACAGTTTTTCCTGAAAGAAGAAAAAACACTTGTAAAAGCCCATCTATGGCCAGTGGTGCCAGGGCCACCCTGGGCAGCTTGCTCAGCTTCCCAAAGTGCCATGTGCTTCACTGTCCTGCCTTCAAGAGGTTTGATTTGTGGGTTTGGTTTGGTTGCTTTTTGTTTAAACCAGGAATTCTCTGGCAGAAATGGAATTCTGTGTGAGCACAGTCCTATTATGGGGATCATCCCAACAACACATGATGCAGCAGAAAAACCCCAAGGAGTGGAATGCCTGCTCTCACTCCTTTTGCTTGTCAGTACCTGTGACAAACGTCAGCAGTATTACACACAGGCACTGCTGCAACACAGCACTGAACACCAATCAGACTGAGAGAAAGGGCTGAGAAAGCAATATACACATTTCCAGTTCCCATACCTGGACTGTATGAGTAGCAGGGACTTTAGTGCAGTTTCCAGCCAGGAATCTGTTAGCACTTCTATATCAGTCCTTAACTGCTGCAGAGCCTCCCTCTTCTGCGGGCTCAGAAGGCCTGCAAGGCAAGAACCACAGGTTTTCCCAGCTGAGTGGGCAAGTCCAACACAGAGAGGGGCAGCCCACAGTTCAACTGCCTCTTCTGCAGTAAATAACAGCACTGAGGGCACCTGGAAGCTGAGACTGTTTCAAGGCAATGGGAGAAGCCACCACAGGTTGAGTGCTCAGATACTGGTGTAGGTGAACACTCACCTCCAACATTGGTCTTGTACTTGTCATAGATCTCTCGCACCCTGCGGTAGCGGAAGGCCAGTTTTCGCATCCAGTCCACTCCTCCCTGGACACCAACTGAGGAGCTGTGGTTTGTGTTACTGCCTGAGCCACTGAAGCCATCCGTGGAGAAATTGTAGTTGCTGTTTCAGAAAAGCAGATGTGAGACGTGTTCTGCCTCAGCAGCAGAATCACTGCAGCTTTCCTGGGGGAGGCAGGCTTGATGGCAGCAGCTAGAAAAGCACCTTGAAGAGGAGCTCTGCTTCACCACTTGCCCTGTATTTCTCTCTCTCTGACAGACAGGCACTTCTCAGACCTTTCCATGAGCCCACCCAGCTCTCATACCCTCACCCCTCTGATAGCCTGCACAGTCAGCTCACAGATGGATGTAAATGAGACTGTCAAAGCTCAAGATCATGAGGTCTGGAGTGTTGGTTCTCCATCACTGAGCACACAGGCAACATTCTGCAGTGGACAATATAATTCACACTATAATTCTGAAAGCCTTCATGTTTTGTAGGTCTTCAAAGAAACCCCCCCCAGCAAACAAACACCATTTGCCAAGTGTCAGCCCTCGCACAATGCTGACCTCCCTCCCCTAACCTCATTTGGGTTTGAAGTCCCCACAAAAACCAGACTGCATCAGCTATACATTTCAGACATTTGTCATACAGCACCTTAAATCCTGGCCATTGTCATCAGATGCCACATCTTCTATGTGTACCTGGTCACACTCCTGTTTAAGAAACAAAGTCATGTCATAATCCACAAACAGACTGAAATTTGCAGGTTAAAGAACATGTGATCTAAACCAAGCCTGTATTGGATGCTTTGTTTCTTTCTGGGGCAGGGAGGTAACTGTCATTACCACCTTTGCAAGCAGTCACAGTCACTTAAACTTCATTTAAGTTTCTATTTGCATCAATAAACCCATCATTTTTCCATGATGTGCATCAGTGATGCACCTAAGATTAACCGTTCACTGTTCATATTCAGCCTTCAGTGGAAGTGGTGTGGAACAGTGAGATGTATTTAATTTGGCAAAGAATACTGTGCATGAAAGAGGATGGGAGTTGATCAGAAGTCCTTGAGGCAGGATAGGAATGAGAAGCAGCAGAGAGAGCTTGCAGGAAGGACAGATGGAAGGTGCTGTGGGACCTCCTCACGTGCAGCATGCCTATGGAAGCGTGTCCTTCACACTTGTTATGCTGCCAGTGTAATGTCCTGAGACACTGGTTGAGATGCACAAGCTGTGCTCTGTCCTTGGCTTAGTCAAAGCCCCTGAGATCTGACATTCTCAAGGTCACTTTTTCCCCCACATCTCTGCTCTTCCTTTCAAAACAGAATCTGTGACAGCAAAGTGCTTACCAGTCCGGCGTGCAAATAGAAGACAAAGCAGAAATCACTCCTCTTATTTATACAGGATCAAGTAGAAACCCACCAGAGAGCTATGACAGCTCATGAAACTAGAAATCTGCAGAATGCCTGTCTCAGCTAAAGGAGTCCACCTCTGATGTGGTTGTGCCTAGAACCACTTCAGGTTTGCAGACTGTTGTGTTTCAGCACTAAGTGGCTTGGAAGCACAAGAGCCCTCACAAAGGGTGCAGTGCAGCTCTAACCAGGTAATGTGGAGCTTTGCCTTTCAAAACCATTTGCCACGTACCTCCAAGTCATTGAAAAACAAGTGGGTGTCAGCTACTTCAAAAATCATCTCCTCCATTGACAGACCTGAGCCAATCACTATAGTTGGGTCCTGGCAAAGCAGAAAGAGGTAAATTCACTGTGGTTACAGGGAGGAGTAAATTGGTATCAATCTTCCACCAGTTACATTGCACAGTGTTTCCACTGCCTATCAAGCCTGATGTAATTCCATCTGCATTCAATGGTGTAAACTACAATTTCTCTAATATTTAATATTTCATACATTGACCCAAAGTGTAATAAAGCACTGCAGCACTGCACAGCAAAGCACTGCACAGCAATGCACTGCACAGCAGGGACTGCTGCATTGTCAGAGGCAACACAAACAAAACATTTACAAGATCTTCAATACATTTTAAAGGAGAAAATGTCCTTCCTTTCATTATGTACTGTGACCTCAACGATTCCCAATGATGATAACAGTCTGACTTTTAAAGACTGTGATGTCTGTGTCCTAGCTCTGTGTAAAGCCAAATTTAGTGCTCTTTCCCCAACAAAAGTATCACCTCATACATTTCAACCAAATTATCACGATCTGTTCCTTTTGCAAAGATCAATATTTAATTGTACATGACAGATACACTCTTTCTTCCACAGAGAAGACAATTATTACCTTGCCATATTTTTGAGCATAAGACCCTGTGAGAAGCGAATGGAAGATTATGATGGTCTCATCCAGGTCCCAGAGAAACACTCGCTGCACAGAGAACAAAAGCAGGTTAGAGCTGAGATACCCCAAGCACTGAGCTACAATGGAGCAGCAAGTTTTAGGGTTAATTCTGTGGTTAGTTGCTGCATGCTTTTAACAGGTATGAACAACAGTATTCATGTCACAGGCTGAACGCATTAAACTCTCAGCTTATTGCAGTGGAGTTTATATACTGCCAGAGTGCACCAACACACTTCAAGAGTAAGGCTCTCTTGGTCAAAACTGTTTCCAAAAGCTTTTCTTGCTTTTATAGTTATAAAACCAAATCAGAGTTCTAATGAACTTTAGAGCCCTGCTAGGGCAGTTTACTGCCTGTGATCTGGAGAGCACCTAGTAAATGACTTTGGTGTTTATCAGAAACACCTCTGTTATGATAAATAAGTAGGATCAGTTGCCATGAGGAATAGCAGTTTCATATAGAAGGACTCTGATAAACTGGAGAACTGGACCAACAGGAACTAGAAGTTCAGTAACTGCAGAATCTGCATGTGGGGTAGAATAACCCCTTCTATGGGTCCTAGCTGGGAGGAGCTGGAGGGTGCAAGTGCAGTATGAGCCAGCAGCACTCTCTGTGTGATAAGATGAACTGCCAAGTGTGCCTGGCTGATAGAAGGAAGGTGCTGTCTCACCCTACTTGGCACTAGGAAGGTCACCCCAGATGGCAGCCCCTGTTCAAGACTTATGTGAGGAAACCAGAGCAGCCACCAAAAGGCTGTCGAGATGGTCAGCAGCCTAGAGAAGAGGCTGAGGGAGCTGTGATGATTCATCTCACCAAAGAGGAGACAAGCAGACCACAGCTAATTAAAAGGGAACTGAGAAGATGATGGAGACAAATTGTTCTCAGTAATGGCAGATGGAAAATTGCCATGGAGACAGAATGAAAGAAAGAGGACTTTTACCACCACGCTATTCTGCAATGCTACCTATAGAAAACAAGATTACTATTTACCTCCAGTTCACTGTCCTGTGAGGAAGAAGTATCTGCTTTCCTCTTTCCCCTGTTCTTCCCAGGGATGTTTTTTCTTGCCTGCTCATCTAACTCTTTACTTGCTGTTGCTCTTGATAATGAAGGACTTGTGGATGCATCTCCTAGAAGAAAGAAATCACACAGGTCTCACCCCCCATCTCTCAAAACAAACAGCAACATAAAGCTGATAATATTTGGCCACAAACCTTTGCGAAAGGAAGATGTTACCTTGCTTTATTGATGCAGTAGTAGTTGAACCCTTAGTAGAACATAAAACATGAGTTCTTTTTCCCATCATTTCAAAGCAGCTCTGTTTCCTCCATTCAGTACACTAGGACCAAGCTACTTACTGCATTCTGCCTGCAGCACAAAGCCAAGGACAGAGCACCCTCCACCCCAAGGCCTGTAACCCCTCAGGTGTCTCACAACCATGGACCTGCTTTATTCCTCAATGGTTTCTTTTAATACTTCTTGAGAGAACACCAGAATCCCTCAGTCTGGAATGAGTGTACAAAGGAAAGTATTTCAAGATGCTTCTCCCTCTCAGATTTCCTGGTCAAACACCTTTTGGAGCAAGCAGCACTATACAACACATGCTGTTACCCCCACCACACTATTTGCTCCTGTGCCACTGAAAGCCTTTGACTACCAGTTAAATAATAGCCAGAGCACAGAGTTACCTGGAGTGTGGTAATCACACACACATGCACAGCGTGCTGGGAAACACACCGCACCTCCATTGCCCTATCTGAGAATTAGTAAAGGATAACAGGGACGAATTGGTCCAGGAAGCACAGACATGGCCAAGCACCATGGCCATGGCTGATGGAGATACATGATGGAGCCTATTCTGCTACTGGTAAGAGCACCCTTCCCAGGGAAATGGTAGAGCACCACCATAAAAAAAAAACACATAAAAATCAATGCTTTGATGTGCAGAATGTTACTGCCATGATGGGAGATACCCTCTGAATCCTTTACTAAGAGTTCAGGCAGAAGAGGTAACATCCCAGACCTCTGCCTGATTAATTCACAAATAGGACTAGAACTGTAGTGAGAAGGCAGAGGGCAAAGGGGGCTTGAGAAAGCCTGAATTCAGTCTGGGTCTTTCAAGACCAGACACAGGAATTCCTTTGGAAATTCATGCAAAATGTTAACCTTGGAGAATTTCAGAGCTAAGAAAATGGCAAGAAAACATTAACAATTGGGTCATTCCCTGGCCAGTGCCTTGAAATAACAGGTCAATTCCATAGAGTTGCAATATCAACTAAGAAACATTCTCATGGGTAAATCTGATGTTGCTCACCACAACTAGAGGGCAACTGCTTCCTGAAAGAGGGCAAGAAGCTGTGATAACACATCACAGTGTGGTCAGCTGTCATTTCAAAACCACTTTACACGATAAAGCAGAAAGAAAGAAAGGATGTGTTTCTCAGCACATCAGCAACAACTCATTGAGAGGTGATGGCCAAACTACAGCTCTTGACAAGGCATGTGGGAGTCCCATCATGGGACTAGCATCTATGCCATGGCTGTCACGCAATCTGAATACCTGGCTGCGGTATTCAGGTTCAGAGATCCTGGAGCTAACAGGAGCTTTGAGAGTGGGTATCATCCACTGCCCTGCAGTGAACACCCAGCCCCAACACGTCAACCAACAGTCCCCACGTAGCTGCTGTTGACAACTCTTCAAGTCACCCCTGGAATTCCCTCTCTCTAGGGCATCCAGAGCATGTACTGGGTGTCTTCTGAATTGTCATAGCTATATGTTTTCCTATACCTAAGCTCTTAAACCCTGCACACCAGTGAGACCAGTCTGACAACAGAAGGCAAATATCCTGTCTGTCCAGGCCAGCATGCAAAGGTGCTGCAATTACCTTTTGGACAAAAAGCTTTCCCCATGTGTGCACTCTGCACTGTTTATGTCAGGTACTCTGCAGGCACCCTGCTAAAGATCCAGCCATTACCAGAGGAATGTCTCTGCACCGCCCGTGTAGGCACCATGGCGCTTGGCTTCTCGGCTGGGTACGTGGCTGTGGCTAACGCAGTGGTCTCTGTGTTGCTCTCTGCTGGTGTCACCACTCCAAAGCCAGAACTCGGGTAACACGTCTGGTACTGACTTTGGCCAAGGATTGTGTAGGTGGGATAGTCCTGTTAGAGGAAAGGATGAGTTGTGACAGGTGACTTCTTTCAGAAAACGTTCTATATTAAGATGAGTTTTATGCTAGAATGTGCCTGTCAAAAGGAAATCCCTGCAAGAGCACTCAGACTTCATACTAGCTCTTTCTGCATATCTAAGACATCCCCAAAAAGGGTTGAGAGCTCAGAGTTCCCAAGGGCACAGGCAGGTCTGTGAGCAGTGACAGGCACTCCTCTTTCTCCACATTCTTCATAAATGAATTCATTATGAATGATGTGACAGTAACAGGGCAGTATCAAGTGGATACTGCGGTGTCACTCCCCTCTCTCTGTGCTCTGCTATTTGTGGTTTAGTCTTGGGTTTTATTTTCTGATACCAGATGTACTGACAGCAACAGAAAGTGGTCTTGGTACTGGCTGAGTGTGCAATACCAGACACAAGAGCCGCAGGATAAACTGCCTTTACTCATGCCCTGACTTCAGCAAGCAACTGTTTTGCATGCTGTGACTAAAGGTATCCATTTATGAAGACTATTTACTTGTTGAGATCGCTGAGCACCTGAAGCTGTGCTTGAGGTCTTTAATTTCTGCTAGTTTAATTTTACTGATGCTGCACATAAACATGATAAGGAAGAAGTTTTACCTGTGAGATGCTGGCTACTGCTGACGTGGAAATATTGACAACAGTTGAGGATGTAGAGACTGGACTGGCATTGGTAGTTGATGCTGTAAAATGAAGAATTACTGCATTAAATGCTTCTAGGAAAGCACAAGAGACGAGACCAATCCAAGCTGTGAAAGAAGTACTTACTATGTGCAAGCATCTGTGCTCCCAACAGCACTCTGCTTGTAACAGCCATAAAAGAAGTGGGGTGTACTTTGAAACCAGTAATCTTTCAACTGGGCTTAGAGGGAAGGAGAGCCAATGCACCTGCAAACCCAGGGGTTTCAGAACCCTTTCCTCCACCCCTGCCAAGCAATTGGAGCATCATTAAAATGGCTTCATATCTTCACTAGAAGTTTGGAGAAGACAACAACCACCTTCTGATGTTCAATAGTAGCAGACGAAGATGAATCAGGATGAATCAGTGAAATGAATGTGAATGTCTTTAAACGAGCTCTGATAAATTCTCTCTGCATTTGACTCAACATATTTTGTCTCATTAGAACAGGAAATTGAAGGAAACAGTAACAATAGTTCCAATAGTATAAAAAGGGTGTTTCCTACTGAGGAAAGCAGCGTATTTCCCCAAATCCCTGGGACACTACAGATGAGGCTTTCTGCAATGATTTGTCAACAGCTTGCAGGTCAAATTATCAGAGACAGGTGTTTGGGAGTATGAATTTTAAGCCTTTCTGTCACTGCATTCAGTTCTTCCAAAACCCAGAAGAGGCTGCTCTGGGAACACCAGTCATTTAGTAGATTGTGTGGTTTTACACTCCATTGAACACCACTCCACATGGGGGTTTGGGGCCCTTGAGGATTAGTGAAAACACAGAATGAAATTAGCATGAGCAACATCAGGGTGTACTAAAGCGGGTGCCACCAAGAAATATTCTCTTTTGCTAAACCTTCTTTCTCTGCACGCAAATAAAACCAAAACTCACTTTCAGACGCTTATGAAAACACTTGCAGAAATCCACAGTCTTGCCTCTACTTTACCGTCACTGACAAAATCCTTCACTTTCTGCAGATGACACCCATGGGGAATTCACCCCAAGCCTGAAGAACTCAAGCTTCTGAAGGCTTCAGTCTTCCTACCCAAGGAAACAAGACCCCACCATGAACTCTTAATGTACAGTGTGTTATGTCAAGCGTACATGCTTCCTGGTGAACAGCTCCAGCAAAAAGGAATGGATCCAAAATACGCCTCAAAAAAAGATGAAAACCAAAAGGAACAGACCTTGAAAGAGGTGCAGAAATACAGAGCATCTACAAGAGGTGAGCAGGGTGAAGGGTGGCATCTTCCTAGAAGCAGACACAAAGGTAGCCCCTGGGAATCCCCACATAGGAAGGAGCAGCAGTGTTCAAATCCAGATGGGAGAGAATACGGAAGAGAAGACTTAGAAAATGGAAGACAAGCTGCACTGAGCAGCAATAACAGTAATGAAGACACTCAAGTACCTACAGTAGCTGTGCAGCTACTAGGAGCACAGTTGTGAGAGTCAGGTACCCATCACAGATACTCCTCATAAGCAACTGTTGGAGAACAGGGGTTAGTTTCCTAATAAAACTCCTTCCACCTATCCAGGTTACAGGAACAATCAAGGCTGTTACAGCTAAAGAGAATGGCACTTCCCAGGGCACTGTGAAGAGCAGCTCTCCAGAGAAGAGCCTCTTCTCTGCAGATGAGCTCCATGGAAGACACTATTGTACCACCTCTCTCAAGATGGTCACAGAGAGCACACAGAAAGCCATTCTCATCTGTAGTGCTCTGAAGAGGCTGCGGCTGACCTGAGATAAAGAACACAAGAAACCATGGAAAAAAAGATTCCAAGTGCTGGGATTCTGGTAAAAACAGGTTCCCTGTGTATGAATTTCATCTTTAGCTTAACCCTGGTCTCCTTCCAATGTTTCTTTATTACCCTTTCTCTACCCAGTGCTACACATCAGATCCTTACAGACAGCTCCCACCACAGAGACTGACGTTCTTTCTGCACTGGGGGTCAGATCCTTTACCTGTGAATGGGCAAAAACCATGCAAAAACCTTTGGCATGGATGTGCCAGAAGGGACCAACCGCTTCATGGCCTCAGCAAACCCAAATACTGCCTTGAAGATGCTGTAACTCTCTTCTTTCTTCCCAACATCCAGACCTCATTTCAGACCTTGTATCTCTACCTCCCCTGCCTTATTCATCCTATTTGGTTTTGCTTCAGTTGTTTTCAAAGATGCTTCAAGCCCATTCTTGTGCTGGGAAATGGCAATGAGTGCATTTCATGTCTCACTTGGCTGCCCTGCTCCCCCAGGGCAGGAAGAGGCGAGGCAAGAAGCAGCCGTTCCTCCCCTGTCACTCCCAGTGCTTTCAAGCACCTCTGTGATGTACCACCATGGCCAAGCACAGCAAGCAAATGCTCAATCACTAAGTGCACTTGGCACTCATTAGCTCACATCTGGACACTGCATTGGGTCTGGGGCCTCAAGCACAGCAAACATGTTGATAAAATTCAGTGGGTCTGGCAAAGAGGCACCAAAACACTCCGGGAGCTGGAACATGCACCCTGTGAGGGGCAGCAGGGGGAGCAGGACAGCCCAGCCTGCAGAAGAGATGGCTTTGGGGGACCTGCCAGCAGCCTGCTCCTACCTGCATGGAAGTGATGGAGAAGACAGAGCCAGGCTGCTTTTGAAGGGGCACAAGCAGGAGGAGGAGAGGAACAGTCACAATGGGAAACAGGGGATGCCCCAGGTTGACAACAGAGAAAAGGGTTCTCTTTTGTGCTGACAGCCAGGCACTGGAACTGGAGAAACCTCCATCCTCAGAGGCTTTTGAGACCCAAGTGGACAAAGGCCTGAGTAACCTGGTTCTGAACTCACAGTCAACTCTTCTTTGGGGCTGAACTAAAATTCTCCTGAAGTCCCTGAGTTATTCTATGAAAACATCACACAAGAAATAAAGAATTCTTGAAATGCTTTTTAAAAAACTACAGAGACAAACTTTCACAATTCATCACCCAAATAAAATGGCAAAAATCCCACCTAAACCCCCCATGTCAATTTGCACATATTTGCCATAAGCAACAACGTTCCATTACTCAACCAAGTGGCACATTTACTCCTAACAACTGCTTTGGAAGCTGGTGAAATTCAGCACCTGCCTTCTCTGATGTGGCACTTCCAGCAGTTGGAATATTTGAAGGCTTTTCCTATAGTGAGAAATTCACTTTCTACCAGATCTACCAACCTGGGCAGTGTGTGTGACACAGTTTAGTTCCTGATGTCAAGCTAAAGCCCACCATAAAGAGTTTTAGCTGCAAGAGCATTTGCAATAAAGGCATGCAAGAACACAACGTTTAGTCTCATCTCCCCTTCCCATTTGCTTTTCACCCTGTTAAGTCCATCAGCATGGCACCAACAAGCCAGCCTGGTGCATACAGAGGTACGTAGCAAACACAAACCCAAACACATACACACACACACACAAAGAGGCAAAGCATAAAGAAGCATGCACAAAGCAAGGACAAACGTGCAAGCCTCTCTATTTGTGGTATCTGGACTCAATTAGGTGGAGAGAGATGCAGATAAAAACCATGCCAAGTTACCTTCAATGGAATAAGAATAATGTGCTGGGCTGGGCTGGCTTGTGGTTAACCCTGTAGTGCAGGTAAGAACACTGTGCTGACTTGTAGATGCAGTCTGAATTAAACCACTTTCAGGTTTCATACCTGGCCACAGTGCACCTGAATCAGATAAATTGGACCAGTTACAAACAGATCTGCTGGCACCAAAGAGCATGCTGCGACCTCAGATGCAGATTTTTGCTCATCACAAAAGCAAGTAACAAATGACACACGAGAAATGTTGAATTTCTGACTGTCAGGCTGTGCATGGGTTAGACCTGCTGACAAAAAGCCTGGAAAAGAGAAAATTAGAAGCACCAACAAGACCAATTTCCAAAGCTTGCAACTAAAAATCTGGTAGTGTCACAGAAGGATGAACTGCTCATCAGTGTAAGGAACCTGCTGATCCCTCTTTGGTGCACAGCCCTGCAAAGGACCTCAGCTGTACACGCTGAGGCTGAGCTGGTATCTATCAAGGTCAAGGACAACGCTTCCACTGCTTCGCTGGGCTTTGGGTTGAGTATGTTAAAACAAGCCACAAGTCAGTAGCTTCCACAGACTGACAACAGCAAAAATAGAGCTTAAAACAAGGGAAAAAAAAACACCTAAATGTTTCATCTAGATTTCCTGCTGTTCTGGAAAGCCTTGGTAACAATACTGGGCAGAGCACAGAGCCAGCAAACCATTGTAGTTCCTGTGTTCAAGGCACACATCAGCACTGTGGCTCCAGCTCAGGTGCCGCTTTAGGGTCTAGTCTACTGCACTGACAGGGTAAAAACAGCGTCCTACTGAAGCAGCTCAGCTCAGGCCTGGTTCTTCAGGGCTCCTCAGGCTTTTGTTTAAGTGTTTCCAGACCTAGAGTCAAAGTCAAAGGCATTTGTCCCTGGCCCTGGTTAGAAAGCAGGAATCAGTTGAGAAGATCTATGTAAAAACAAGCAGAAGTGTGCAAAGCAGAGGGACAAAGGACATGTGGAGCTAGACACAAAGTTCAGGGCCAGCAGAAAGACCACCCTTCTCCTTAAACCCCCCCCGACACCAGCACCAAGACCTCGAAAACCACCTGCAGCCTTTCACACAGTGTATGTAGCAGGATAAGCCTCAGGCTATGAGCTCCGCTTCTTACCCAGAAGACATGGGAGATGCTCTAGAGCTGGGCAAGTGCAGCTCACTCCATGCTGCTGCTTTGTCAGAATGAAACTCTTCAGTGGCTCTTTGATTTATTTACATACCTGATCTCAGACTGTCACCTATGAGTCAAATTAAGTCATTCACCTATCTGTACAGCACACCAGGGTTTTGAGTCTTCAAAGTTGTGTCTTCATTGCTGTTTCAAACCTCTAGAACCATGTTAGCAAACAAAAGGGAAGGGCTGATTTAAGAAAGTCCAGAATAAAACATATGGGAAACAAATGCTCTAAGGAGAGTGGGAAAAGCTGTATTTGTTTAGTCTGGAAAGGGAGTGCCATGATCTTCAAATAGGTGAGGAGTTTTTAGAGGGAACAGCAACGAACAGTTCCTCACAATGCAAGATAGATGGACAAGGAGCCAACAGCAACATAATGAAAGGGTCCCAGAACACACAGAAGTGCCTGACAATGAAACACAAACCACCTCTAACGCATGAGGAGTTAACAACAGGTCAGACACACACAGCAGATGTGCTTGCAGGGGTGCTTGGATGCGAGTGCAGGAACTGATTCAGGCTGTGTGGTAAAGCATCCTTCAGCCCCTGCTTTCCATGACTGTCTCTGTCATCTCTCAGTACAGACAAGTTCTACTTCCATACAGCAAGGCACACTCTTGGCATAGTGGCACACATCTGTCCCTCTCATTCTGCAAGACAGTGATAATAAGACAGCACAGTCTTGAAGGTGACAGAGAGGGGGAAACAAGACATGTGCAATGGCAGCAGCAGGAGACATCTGTGTATGTGGAAAGGCCCCAGAGGATAGCCCATCACCTGTAGTTTCCTGAGTTAATGTAAACCATCACATCCACACTGCTTCTACCACCAACATACAGCCACATATAAGCAGCTCGTATGTCACTACTCTCATTTTACTGCTTCTTTAATGAAACCTCTCTAGACCACGAGTATGTCCCATGCAGAACAATACACTAAAAACCATCCAAAAAGTACCACACTACAAGGAAAGGTGACAAATTGGCAAGAACATGGGTCATCACTTCTCTGAAAGCAGCATCATGACCCAAGTGTTCTCAAGACTACGCTTGTCAACTTGCTTGGATTTCATACTTCAAATACACCTGTTTTGTTCCAGCTAGATAATCCATGATGCCTCCTTCTTTTTTGGCATGGAAACAAATACACAGTAGAAAGTCATGCAAAGCTCTGGAACAGGCCCTTCCATAATGGTAAAACATCTGATCAGGCTGGCCAAGTCCTCACCTGCTCATGGACATTGTGAGCAGGAACAAACTGTATCACTCCCTCTGCACTGTGCATGCTCAGTCCTTTACCCTCCATTGTCCATCTCATCCATCTTCTCAGTGTGATCAAGCAGGTAATACTCCAGTATGATTTCCATTACTCGTAAGATGACTTCTAACATTCTCCTAACACTTAAATTCAGACTAAAAATACTGGTATTTAATAACAGACCTCAACATCCATACCAAGGCATTTCAGTAATTGATCACATTTCAAAAGATGTTTAACAGAAAGAAGTTCCTCTGAAGTCAACAGAAATGCTGACCTCTTGCCTTGCTCTTAAGGAGAATTTCTCCTGTTACATTCAGAGCATTACACTAAGTAGGGAAGCACCCCTGAATTCCAGAACCTTGGGATAAAACAACCCAAAACACATCCCCCCAGTACAGCCACCACTACCACCACCACCAAACATCACATACACGAAACATTAACAAACCTCCCCACATCCTTCCTACTCCCCTAATTTTAGAATTAAGTCTAAAACACCTTTTCAAACATCTTGGCCTAACACTTCAAGAGAGCATTTCACATATGCACACAGATTTGCCTTAAAGAAACCCAACCACACTACACAGTAACACACCTGAGCACTTCCAAAGCAGCCCCCATGCACTGTCCACAGCAAACTATCAATGTCCTGGGTTCCGCAGTAGCAGTCATGTTTTTCCTTTGTGTTAACTGGTACAGTGCTGTGTTTTGACTTCCAGTTTGAGAACAGTGTTGGTGAAGCCGATGTTCTCGGTTGTTGCTAAGTGATGTTTACCCTGACCAAGGACTCTGTGAGGCTCATGCTCTGCCAGGGAGGAGGGGAGGCTGTGAGGAAGCAGAGACGGGGCGCCTGACCCGGGCTAGCCGGGGAGGTATTCCATACCACAGCACGTCATGCCCGGGGTGAGGGGTAACTGGGAGTGACCCGGAAGGACAGGGGTTTTCCGGGTGGAGCTCGTTTCTCTTGGCCGGTGGTATCGTATTCTCTTCCCTTGTTATTTTCCCTTATCATTGTTGTAGCTGATAGTAGCGGTGGTGATTTGTTGCTGGACTGTTTTTGTCTCAACCCGTAGGAGTTGCACTCTCTCGATCCTCCTCCCCGTTCCTCCGGGAGCGGGGAAGGGGAGAGCCCCGGTGCGGGGAGGCAGGGGGGGAGACGGACACGGACCTCGATTGTTGTCAGCTCGGCACCACTCACTGGGAGTGAGTGAACAAGCTACCTGACTGGGTTTAAACCACGACAATCAATAAACACCAAATAAATGAAGTCAAGAAAACCACCAGCCACTGCTCAGATACAGCTGAAACAGTGCAACAAGACAATGAAACCAAAGTGCAGGCACCCAGGGAACAGCAGGATGTTCCAGCAACCATAACACAGGGTTTGTAGAATCACAGAGTGGTTTGGCTTGGGTTGGAAGAGACCTTAAAGCTCATCCAGTTCCAACCCCCTACCACGGGCAGGGACACCTTCCATTAGAGCAGTTTGCTCCAAGCCCCATCCAGCCTGGCCTTGACACTGCCAGAGAAGTAGGTAACAGACCATCGTGACAACACACAACACTACAATCAGACAAAAATAAGGAAGGCAGTGTCTAGAAAGCCAGCAAACAAACTGCACTGGTAACTGAAGACTGGAGTATGGGTACAGCATCAGGCTTCTCCATACTCATTCAGCTTTCAGGGCAAAGCGCTCCTGGAGGAATGAAGTGAGCTCAGGCAGAGAACCTTGGCACCCTAGGACACGTAACACAGAGTCAACTATGTCCTCATCCACTAGAAATCCCAAGCCCATGGCAGGAGGGACTGAGGATCTCATGCCAGCATCCTTTTACACTTCGAGGCATGAAGATTTTAGCACTACAGGTAAATCTGACAGAGGCTCTGTTCATTCAGTTCTACAGCGTGACCACAAGCCCTGAGACAGACACCTGTGGCTCAGCCACTGCCATGCTGCTCACGATAGCACCCAGGTGCTCTCCCAGGTTACCTGCATGGAAGGGGATGTTACCCCCAAATCCATCAGTGCTTGGTGCTAAGGGGCAGAACAGTCTCTGCCACTGTACATTTTTGAGATCACGATACAGTATTTTAGCTGGTCACTTACAGCACTCTTACCCTTCAAGCATCTGCAAAAACTGGAGAGGCTATTAAAGGGCTCAAGTATTAGAGCAACTTAAGTCAACTTATTTGCCCAGCAAACTTGGAGACTTTTTAGCATGAAATCTGTATTTGGTGACAGATGAAACAACAAAAAAGTCTTAATCCTGGTCAGCAAAAAGGAAAGGAAAAATACCTTCATCCTACAGAGATGCTGTAGCATGAGCTCTTGTGGGATTTCCCTGACAAGGAAACTGCACAAACACAGCTATACACATCTAGAGAACATAATGATCCCATCTGACACAGTTCATGGGGAGGCACCTAAATTAATGGCCAGGAAAAGAGCTTTGTAATAAATAACATCCTATGAATCCCATCTAGAGATCAGTACTGAGCTACAATTCAAGTCAGGCACATGCTTTCCTACAGACTCTTCTCTCCAGCACACCTGGTTAAGCTTAACAACATCTTTTTTCATGAGAGAGGAGACAAGAACTGCAGGCCCTGAGAAGTCTTTGAGAAGTTACTTCTTACCAAAAGGAGGTAGTCCGTAGGTTTGGGTGGTCTGGGGGTAGATGGTGTAGGGCTGAGACTGCTGCAGTGCTTGGTACTGAGGCTGACCAGGGTAAGGGCTCATGGTTTCCGATACAGGTACAGAAAGGATATGTGCATATGGCCTTATTAAATGGAAAGAACAGAAGTTAAAAAGAGCTATTTACATGATGCATCTCTCAGCCTAAAAACCAGATGATATACTAAAAAAAATGCTTCAGAAAGCAGAAACAATACACACTGATCTGTGCTTTGGTGTAATAACCCACTTGTGTTTCCAAGAAGGGCAGGCTCTTGGATTTACAGACACTGCCTGGTTCTTGCTGTGACACCAGGGGAAGCTCTCCCCATCACAATGCCAGAGTACCAGTGCTTACTCCAGGGCTGAGGGGAAGAACAAACTCCCCAATGCAACAGGCAAGAGCAATTAGCTTCACTTATCGTGCCTCTTGTGCTGCAATGGGAAGAACTTTTAAGATCTCCAAACGTGGTGAATGATGAGAAAATCCTACATTCCCCTTAATTTATGTCCAATTTGTTTGTTCCCCAAATATTATGGGCATCATTCAACAAGTTGCATTGTTAATTACTTGAAGGGGCTTACTTAGCCTTGTGATCATTAAACAACAGCCACGGAACCCAAAGAGTGACTTGTGTCAGCTTCAGTGTCCACAGCAACGAGTATCTGTTGCCAGCACATATGAAAGTGTGATTTACAGCAGCCCAGAAATGCTTCAGAAAGAAAGGAGAGTTATAGAACTCAGTGAAGAATGTTTGACTTACTTTGCAGAATACATTTGTGAGGTATAGTCATTTGATGACCTTGGGATATAATCAGTGCATGTCATAACTGAAAAAAGAAACAGTTTGTGTCATTACATAGGTGGTTTCAAAGCCCAACAAATAAAGCCAATGGAATATCAGCATGCACAGTACACTTTAAACAATACAAAAGGATTTACAAAGGTTTTTTAGTGAATATCTTTAATATTTGAATACCTTTTTCAAAGCAAAGGTTCGAAAAAAGCACGGTTAAGCCAGCACAAAATGGTTTTATTGCCAGTTCACAGCAGGTGGATGATTCAGTCAATACCACTTCTCCCTTTGTAACAGTGCTTTTCTCTTTCCTAGTTGCTACTATCATCTTTTGCAACTGTCATGAGAAAACTTTGATTCCAGTCCTGCCCAAATCTTGTGTTTCCTGAAGCAAAGTAACAAGGCCACTGAAAGAAAGGAGTAAAGACAGTGGGACCAGAAGCACTCTGGAAGATACTTACTCTCGCTGGACATGGGAAGGTTTGAACCAAGGCTTGAAGATTCAGGTTTCTCATCGCTGACTTCTGCATTGCTCACATGACTGCCAGGACAAACAAAGGCTAATCGTGAGCATTATGAACTCTTAAATGAACATCCTTGGGCATTGTAACTCAAGATTTGGCCTTTCTAACCGAGGCAAACTGGCTCTTAACAGAAACTAGCTCTGCACTCTTTGCTATTTCACACAAAGATCCTAAGAGGGAGATTTGCAGCTCTAATTTAGACCTTAAACTGTACTGGATTTGCACTGCAATGTCTGATAGTGGGGGGCTGCAGGGGTGCACTGAAACTGGGAATACACTGAAGCAGAATCACCACCATTCACTCTGGCACGTTCAGACCTGCTTGTGCTGCCCTCAGCTCCTCTGCAGCCAACAGAGAGAAAAAATCCTCCTACGACTTGGTTCATCTCACCTCCTACCAGCTAGACAGACTTCTGCCTAAGAACTCATCCCAATCTCCCCTCTGGCAGGTTAAAGCCATTCCCCTTGTCCTGTTCCTACAGGCCTTTGTCAAAAAAGAAATTGCTCTCCACAGTATTTGGGACTACTCACAGGAACAGAACAAACCCAAATGCAGCTATTCTCAGAATATGTAAGAATATTGATAAATTCCTAAATATGATATACATCAGGAAGCACCTCTGAGACTAAAAATAGTACCAGAGAATGGCTTTAAATAGAATAGGCTATTGACTTGAGAGGGTTTAACTTCTCAGATCAGTAACCCACAGAGTTCTGCTGAGAATCATAGCACACATATTACTAAAATATCCTGATTCTCACCAGAATCAATGCCTGTTATGTGCAGAACATGACAGTCCCATCAGATTCTGTGAAAAACAGGATGCTTGATGATGCAATGAAGACTCTTTGTAGCTGAATACCAAAGTGTCAGTTTATGTTTTGTAACTGGGAACTCAAAATTACAGCAAATACAAAATTGACTCCTATTTGCCTTGAAAGAGAAAACAGCATGCAAGCTTCTAAAATGGAAACTTCTAATGATAAAAGAACAGCAACAACAGTCCCACACTAAATCAAACTGAACACTACATACCTCAAACTTTGTTCTCTGGATTCCTGCATCTTGGCTTTTTTCACCTGTGAAGACACAAAGGTTCAGACACAAGTGAGGAGAGCTGTCCTTGAGAGAACCTGTGCAGCAGATCCCCCCCAGCAGGAACTCCCAGCAATGGTTAAACACAGAAAACCTTGCACTGAGCTAATACAGTGTCAAGAGTGGGCTACAAGCCTGACAGGGTTTTTGCAAAGCTGACTTCACTTTGCTCTTGTTCTTTTATGAGGAAAATTCACTTGGTTTAAGAATGGTCTCACTACAAAAAAAACCAAACCCCAGTGGTTGTTCTTTTTATTTCTTCCTGCAAGAATGTGCCACTAAAAATACCACCTCACTTACTAGTTGTGATCAGTAGTCTCACATTATGTCTCAGAACGACTGACTGGCATAAGATAGTTAAAAGGAATTACCAAGAAGATCTTCAGCTGAAAATTACAGCAGAATCTCTTACAGAGGGTGCTTTCACGCACCAAACATTAGCTGCACCCTGTCTCTCATGCCCTGTATAAAGACAGTTTTCTCCATGTAAGGATGTAATTACATGATATTTCCTTTCTTAATACACACATTTCATTCAGTTTTAAATCCTGTATGTATCTGGAGTTCAACTGTTCTGGTTTTGCTGATTTGCTTCACATTTTGTGCACACTGACTCTTGCCCATAACCTGCGTGTTGTGTCACACAATCTTTTGAACAACTGGAAATTTCCATTTCCATTTCATTCAGTGCCATTACAATGTGTTTTCTAACTGCTTAACTGAAGAACACCAAATTCTCACATGCAAAAAGCATCAGAATCTTTTCAATGAGGATGTTGCCCACTTGCCCTCAGTGTTTTACTCTGGTTCGTGTGCGTGTGAACAGGTCTCCAAAATGAAAATCAGCTTCACTCTCATGGTAACGTGGCAACTGCTTGTGGAGTTCACATCAAGTTTAATTTGGGACTATTACATTAATACAAACTTTATTGTTTAATTCCTGGGCTGTCATGTTTTAGACATACAAATTTAACTTCGTATCACACTGTATTAGTAACAGCTCTATGAAGCTCCTGCAAGGTGATGTTATCAGCTACCGATAACACAGGCAGGATCACAAAGAGGTAAGATGTTTGGACAACAGCTTTTAGCCTAAGACACGCTTCCCTGCTCAAACTCACTGTTAAATAAAGAACTAAAATGCTTTCCCCCTGTGGAGCTGATGGATCATAGCATCTTTTCAACGTCTCAAGCCCAAGAAGAATTACAGACTATTCACACTGTAACATGCTGCTTCTGTCATTAAAATAGTGAATTTTCATTTCTCTACAACAGGCTTGAAACAGTCTGGTTTTCTGAGCATAACAAGTAATTATTTGACACAGCAACATTACAGAGTTCAAGCACACATAACTATTCCTTTTCTTACTATTGCCTGTAAAATTGTAGTAAATTAAGTGCACAACACATTTTACTAAGAGCAAAATGATTCTTTACCTCTAGATAAATATACTCAGAATAAGCCTTATTTTCCATTCTTAATCACAGTAACGCTACACTGCATTTGGGAGATCACCAATGCTCATTTTTAGCCTTTTCAAATGTACTTACTGGTTGTTCGGGTAAGTCTTGAGGCTCTTCCATGGGTATTACTATTTTAATGCTTAAATGAGTTGAATCGTGTGTTCTTGGCAGTCTTCAAAGCCTGTCAAAAAAAGGTGTTCATAGCTTTATGTACTTTTTTGGGGGGCTTATCATTTAGGCTATCAGAGAACATTAATTGTTACATATTCCACCCACCAGCTTTCCAAACTCATGTTGCCATCTCCCAAATAAAAGACAAAATTCATATATGGAAAGATTTCATAAACAAGGGATTTAGCTTTAAGCTTCCAAGAGCCAGATTTTTGTACGCACGTGGCACATTTCTGCATCATTTACTTGTGCCACACTGACTCCAGAAGCTAAAGTATCAATCAGACATGTGCCCCGTGATTTGAAACACACTTTAAATGATCAAGCCTGGTCTAGTAGGTCAGTAAACAGCGTGATTCAATCTAACCTGTTTTAATTTAGAACATTTATATAACGAACAAAAAAAAAACCAGGACAAGCCTCTACACCTAAATGCATTCAGATGCAGGAGTGCTCATTGCCAAAGTCACCGAGCAAGGTGGTTGCTTCAAGTGCACCCTTCAGAAGGAGAAGTTTGATGAACATTTATAAAAGCATTTTTATGTTGGAAGCTAAGGTACCCCAGTAGTGCTGAGCAGAGGGATCCCACATCCTAACACCGGAGCTGCTATCCCCTGCGTTTTAAAAACAGGAAAAGGGAATTTTGCAGATTACTTGCACAACCTGATTCAGTTTTGCAGCTTGCTAGGCAAAAGAGAAAGGTCCATGTCCTCCACTGCTTCCCCCTCACCCAACTAGTGCTCACCAACAGTGGGACCCTGCTGCTCCCCTTTCACCCTCTGGTTTCTCACCCAGTTCATTAAAACCAACCCTGACCGCTTCAGCCAAGCCCCATCTCCACTGCACCAAAGGCCAGCAGAAGCCTCCTCTCCCAGCCCAGCAGAGCTGGCTCTTCCACATGCACACATGTACACTACTGCACACAGAGGACAAATTCAATGGGTTACAGAAACCAGGAGAAATCACATCATCATAGAACAGTTTGGGTTGGAAGGGACCTTAAAGATCACCCAGTTCCAACCCCCCTTTTGGAAATCAATCACTGTGTATGGGGAGAAGATCAGCAGAGGATCTATCCATAACACAGAGCTTGGAGGGCTGATCATAGAGTACTTCCCACAATTTTCTTACCAGTTACTGACTGGACTTCCGAGGTCTTAACAGAGAAGCAGCAAGGGAGACATGCTCAACAACACTTTGTGGTTTGTAAGAAATCAAATACAGTGATGTTTTGTGCTGAGGTCCAACCTATTCCTGCCTCCACAGCCACAGAAGTTGGGCTGTAAACTTCAGTGGGAACGCAGAGGCTCTTCACCTCCTTCCTCTCTTTGTTTTCCCAACCTGTCTGGAGCATTCACCAACACATCATGAGACTGTCCCCATGCAAAGTGACTGAAGAACTCAACTCTCTGGTGCCCTAAAAGCACTTGCTCTTTCCCATCCTGGCCCTTCCAGACCTACTTAAGCTCCCTGCACGTGTAGGCAGCCTGCAGCCAGCCCCACGTGCCGAGCGCGGGGATGCTTTGCAGCTGGGATAATGCCCTATTAACCAGGAAAACACAAAGGATTCCTTCTCCCTTATTCGATGACAGGTCAGGGTCTGGCATGCCACATATGCCAGGGTAAAATTTCATTGAGGGTTAAATGTTCTCCTCCCCTAACAGCTGCCTCCCCTAACCAAAGACTTACCTGTATTCCCTCAACCGTAAATCAACTGAAGTCACAAGAACTCTATTCAACAGCTCTTTTGAAATGACCCTACTCACACCGCACACAAAGCAGTCTACAATACAAAGTACTACTGTTAGTATTCCAGGTTTCCCCCTCATCACTTTTAATTGGATTTATTTTACAGATCAAAGCTTGTTTCCTTTAAACTTGCAGGTATAACAGAGAAAAATCAAGGCTGCAAAGAAACCCTGGCAGTCAAAGATCATGAAGAGCAGTGTAAAGTACAACGGCCAACAGCAAGAATATATGAAATAGGTACCAATGGGTCCTGTCCTGTTTCTTGTTACCAGTCTGATTCTATGAAAAAGGTCTCACATCACACTTTGATCCGTACAGCAATAACTTCCCATTCTATGCTCTGTTTAAAAGCTCTGAGCAGCAGTTTAATTTTGGTCTTGAGAAGGACTTAAATAATTAGAAAGACAAGAAGATTCCCAGAACACGTTAGTTACACTTGTGACAAAACTCTCTTCCCAAATGAGTAGGGCATCCTGGAGCACCTGGAAGCAAATGAATGAATCATAGGATCACAGAATAGTTTGGGTAATGAGCAGCAATTATACTGAGTAGAAAAAAAGCCTGCTTGAATAGGGGATTACATTACTTTCAAATAGCCGCTTTCCCTAAGAACAAAGCTTTGGTTAACTAAATTATAGGTGTTATACAGAAAGTGAAAATAAAATAATAGAATCATTTAGGTTGGAAAAGACCTTTAGGATCACAAAGTCCAACCGTTCCCCAGCACTGCCAAGGCCATCACTACCCCATGGCACTGAGGCCTCGTCTCCACCGTGTGTGAACACTTGCAGGGATGGTGACTGCAGCCCTGCCCTGGGCAGCCTGTTCCAATGCCTGAGCACCCTCTGGGGCAGGAATTGTTCCTCAGCTCCATCTAAACCTGCCCTGGGGCAGCTTGAGGCCGTTTCCTCTTGTCCCATCCCTTGTTCCTTGGGAGCAGAGCCCAGCCCCTCCTGGCTCCATTCTCCTGTCAGGCAGTTGTAGGGAGCCATCAGGTCCCCCCTGAGCCTTCTCTTCTCCAGACTGAACCCCCCAGGTCCCTCAGCTGCCCTAGACTCTGTGTGTCTCAGTGATGTAGCAGGTCACTGACCATATGGGGGCTTCATTCTACTCCCCATCCCTGTCTCCCAGCACAGGGGGACAGGTATCCCAAGAGCAACTAGTCTTACTATTAAAGACAGAGTGAAAGAAGGCATTAAGTACCATGGTCTTTTCCTCGTTGTCACTACAATTCCCCCCACACCCAATAAAGGTTGGAGAGTGTCCTTAGCCACCCTTTTGTTGCCAAAGTATTTACAAAAACATTTTTAATTGTCTCTTGCAGCAGTAGCTATAATGTTTTGTATGCATAATAATGTCACCTATGCAGTTATCACCACTCCTTTTCACTCAAGGACCAGCACCTTACCATGAATAGCAATGAATATGTGAATTAAACACCAGCAGAAGAGTCTAATGCTTCCAGTGAAGCATTTCATGCTAATCTATCCCATGCACATGGGATCAGAGAGCGCAGCCAAAGCGACCTACGGCATCCCCCCAACCAGAGCTGGGTTTTTCCTTGCAATGTGCTTTTACTCTGTGCCACTCCGCACGTGACAAACTGCTTCGCTCAGGGAAGAGCACAACTTGGCACGGTGGGAAGTGGTGGATTCCCCAGTCCCTTCTTGATTTTCAATTTAATTAAAAACACATAAAGAAATAAAGAGTGAAAAGATGCACACTGTGACACTGCTGTGCACTGCACAGCACCGACTGCTTTTTATTCTGCAGGTTTATAACTGAAGGTCTAATCTTCAGGCAAAGAACGCTACCGACCATCTCCCCATAGTGGCAGCAACCTTTGCCCCCCACACCAGGATGTGAGCAGGCGAATGCATAGAACCCCCTTGCTCCACAGCAAAGTCCCTCCACAGTTTTATCCTCCTCCATATCTCAGCATTCCTACATCCAACTGTGATAATGTTTCATCAGCCAAGCTGCTGATATACTTCAGACCTGGTATCCATCATAGGCAAAGCCGTGACTCCAGCGAGAGCCAGCCTGCTGCCGGCTCCTGCAGGGATCTCTCGTGAGGGTTTGGCAAAACCAGGCATTCCCTGAAGTTTGGAAGAATCTCCCAGTTTGTTCTGAAACAGCTTAATTAAAGCTGACACGAAATGACAGTATCAGCTTGGGTCCCAGTTGGGCTGTGCAATAAACCAGCCCCTTAAGGAGCTGTTAGGAACTGAACAGTTTTTATACTAAAGCTGCATTTTTCCTTCCTTCAGGCAAAAACGAGTTAATGGAAATTCTTCATAAGGTTGTACCATCACAATGATGCAACAAAACGAGGGAGTAAATAGATTCCTGGGTGTGTAAAATGTTCTATCTGGCGAGGCTGACTACAAACTCCAAAAGCTTTAAAGATACTTTAAAGAGAAGGGAATCAGAGTTTTTAAAACACTCATGCCACCCAGTGATGTGCAAAGAGACAGACAGTGGTGAGCAGGAGAGGAGGGGCTCATCCAGCTTCTCTCCTCCATTAAGGAACAAAATATTTAAGACAAATCACTTGCTCTCACAAATTCCTGCAGGTATCACAATGCATGATTTCCTTCCTCCTGCATTCACATGTTCATTTATAAATGGCCTACTTGTTATGGCTGCACATGCAGTACCTGACAGCCAAGCGGAACTGAAGAGGTGTGTTACTCCAGTGTTTGAACAGACAAATGAGGTAAGAGGGAAAAGGAACTCAGGTTTCTAACTTCAAACCCTACTTTATTACACAACAACCAACTCCTCAGACAACAGTCTTGCTCTCCAGAACAACTGTGAAAAATTCCTTCTCACATCCATCTTCAAGCTTTGCCTGTTACATCCACCCCCTTTGTAGCACAGCTCTCTCCTCAGTTCCTTTTCCAGCAGCAAAGAGCAGCTGTTTAAAACCAAGAAAATGGGATAGAGTTAATGAATGAAAGCTGTGCTGCTCACCAGTCTGCTCATCTCCCATCGGAACAAATCCAGTGCATCTCCCAGCAAAAATTTAACTGCTATCCTCTGCACATCTCACACCCCCAGATACACACGCACAACACATGGATAGTCCCAAAATACCGTGGAGAATAGCAAAGGATAAACCTCTGTGGGTTTGCTGTCTGCTCCCCCTGCAGGCCCTCTTCCCTTCTTTACTGTAAGGGTGGTGAGGAGCTGGAATGGGTTGCCCAGAGAGGTTGTGAATGCTCCATCCCTGGCAGCGTTCAAGGGCAGGTTGGACAGAGCCTTGGGCGACATGGTGTAGTGTGATGCGGCCCTGCCCATGGCAGGGGGTTGGAACTGGATGATCTTAAGCCCCTTTCCAACCCAAACCATTCTGTGATTCTATGATTCTATGGAAAGTTTGGTGGGAGGCAGAGGGGATGTCCTATTTTGTAGGTACAAGAGGCTATAACAAGCAGTCCTGATGGGATGGAAAACCAGGGTTTGATTAAAATGTCATAATCTCAAAATGGAAATTAAAATATTAAAAAAAGTATTTATAAAGTGAGAAAATTACTGACATAACATGTGGTAGCACAAATACATCCTACCCTAAGCAATGCTTGTTTCATTAATAGGAATCCTTGAAGGGCTGTCACCAGCATGGCTCTGGGCAGTCGCTTCACACAGACCATGCACTGGCTGCCCAGTCCTTACACAATCCTTTTTAATTGGATTTTGAATCACAGCAGGGATTTTTTTAATGGGGAAAAGAACTGTTTGCACAAAAGGAAGATTTGGAAACAACAACTTCATACTTGAGAAAAACAACTCCCACTGAGCCCAGAAAGAAGTCAGCAATCTCTTCTAGCTAGAGCTAACATGGCACAAACTGCCATTAACCTTTTAGCTACAAAACACATCACAGGAATTTATGCAAATGGAAGCAAAGTAGAAAACTCCATTATAGCATCCCAGCCTGGTTTGGGTTGGAAAGAACCTTAAAGCTCATCCAGTTCCAAACCCTGCCATGGGCAGGGTCACCTTCCACTACAGCAGCTTGCTCCCCAGTCCAACCTGGCCTTGAGCGCTGCCAGGGATGGGGCAGCCACAGCTTCTCCGGGCACCTTGTGCCAGCACCTCAGCACCCTAAATACATATCAAAAAGTCATGTAACTAGCACCAGGAAATTAACCCACAGTTCTATCAGAGAAACTGCTTCAGTTTCTCAACCTGCACCAGGATTTTATTAAAAAGGTTGTGACTCCAGCAAATTTGTTATTTTGCATTAGAGGAGCCATGGTATTTATCACAGTGCCATCAGTTCTGAGCACATCTGTAGCTATTTGTGTCTTAGCAACAACAGTTGCTAGAGTAACCTGCTCGAAAAATTAAAGAATGAAGTGCTGGATATTTGAGATATTTTACTGGGTTTAAAACCCGGTTTAAATGCTGGTGTTTGATGCTCAGCTGCTTGCTAACAGCCGCTGCTTTTTCATCAAGCAGACTGACTGCACCATTTGCTTCACACCGCATCAGTCCTGCTGGCAGAGCCAACTGGGAGCACTGGGCAGACAAATGGTCCCTCCAGGAAAAGCCACCAGTGGTGATAAAGGGAGCCTGGCCACCACCCCCCCACACCACCCCCCCAGCCGGGAGCCACATCCCTGCTTGTCCTCCAGCACTCACTCACAGACCTGTTCCCCACCGTCCACTCCCTCTCTGAAGCTCCCACAGCCACCCAGGGCAGTTCATGACCTGTCACAAGGAGAACGTGGCTGGCTCACAGCCGTCTCCAGTGAGTTTCTGAGTGTCCTCAGTCCTGGTACAGCAGGATTGGGCGAACAGCTCTGCTCTCAGCACATCCCCTGCCTCCAGGATTTTGTACACCTTGGTTACAATCTCTCTCCAAATCAGAGTCCCAACTTCCAACACCCCTCCAGAAGACATCTGCTCCATCCCCTACAGTCACTGTTCTGCCTCTCTCCGCTCCCTCTTGAGACACATTGACCAGAGCTGCACATACTATAGTCTTTACTCTGAGGGTGCTGAGGTGCTGGCACAGGGTGCCCAGAGAAGCTGTGGCTGCCCCATCCCTGGCAGTGTTCAAGGCCAGGTTGGACACAGGGGCTTGGAGCAAGCTGCTCCAGTGGAAGGTGTCCCTGCCAGAGGCAGGGGGCTGGAACTGGATGAGCTTTAAGGTCCTTTCCAACCCAAACCATTCCATGATTCTATGGAAGGTGACATACTGGCTAAGGACACTGGAAAGGTGGAGGTATCCAGTGCCTTCCTTGCTTCAGGCTTTACCATCAACTGTAAAAAGAAGCTGCATGACACACACAGGATTCTGGTGGCAGTTCAGCAAGAACGCTTTCAGTAAAGACCAGTTACGTGTGCTTTTTAGAACAGCATCCATAGAAAAAGGTCATTTCACTCAAAGACCACAGGAACTTCCTCAACAGCTTGGTGCTGTTTTTTCTTCAGCATAAAGTTGAATTATTTAGTTCCTGGAAGGCCACTGCACAGGTTAACATTTCACAGAACTGTCAAACTACTTTTGCTATCTTGTTTGGAAATGCTGAGAGCAGTGGTACCATTGACTCATGGGGACTTTTTTTGCTTTCTTCAGGTCAGGCAAAAGTGAGTATTTTGTAACTTCCTTTTCTTTAAGCCAGAAGAATTCATTTTTCCTCATATCCAGAAAGGTTAACGTAGCAGCAGGCTTGGCATGAGAGCTAACAAAAGACAAAACACTATGGTAGGAAAGCATTAAACCTCAGGTATCTTTGTAGTTCTGCAGAGTACCAAGGTAACACTTCAAGATAACGAAGAAAAAAGTTATCTCTGAGTCCCTTCATCTTGTAGAAAGGCCAGCTCCCCTCCTGACACCCCAGAAATTCTCGATGGACAGGAAATGGGGGTTTAAGTACACAGTATAATCAAGGCAACAGCTTCTGAAATCTGAAGAGCTATTCTAAAGGCATGGAACAAAACATCAGACTGCAAAGGGGACCAGACTTCTGTGTTAAACTTCAAAGCCTTGAACCAGCAGGGTTGTTTTCTGTGACAGCATCTTCCCCAATAGGTAGATGAGAACAATGGTGCCTTTACCAGGAAAGCAGCATGAAGAAACTGGTGGGACACTGGTGACTGAGAATACCTCCACGTGGTTCTGAGGACAGCTGCTGCTCTAATTTCAGCTCCAAAGAACAATCACCTCCTTTTTCAAATGATCCTGGTCCAGAATAAGCATTTTCCTGCCCTGATCATCTTAAAAATCAATTATGTTTAATGAAGATTTTCTTAAACTCTCTCCAATACAATAGAAAAAAAACTGTCACAGAAAGGACATTAATATGAGACTGATTTGTAGGATCCTCAGAATAGACTTACAGGTGATGGTATGATAGTTATAGAAATATGAACCATCCCCCAAGGTTTAGAGCTGCCATATACTTTATGCTGTGTTCCAGTTAAGGACTCTCAGAGGAACAGCACTGTCAGCATCTAAACAAAAGCAACACAAATTTCAAGACCTCAGAAGAAGCTCCTGGGATGTGGACAGCTCCTGTAGGCTGGTCTCAACTGATTATCTGCTTTAAGCTTTGAATCTTCAGGCACACCATGACTTGCACAGGGGAACACACTTCCCAGGCTCTTAATTCAATTGAAACATTGCAGTATAGTTTATCCAGTTTTATGTTTAGTCATATATAACTACCCTTTGGTACACAAAAGTTAGGAAATCATACATTAAACTGCCATAGAGGTAGTCCAACCCATTACATGGAAACCCGTTTAATAAAGTGTACTCCAACATATTCAATTCCAAACCCATTCAACATCTGGATATTTAGAGGTAGTCCAACCCACTACAAGGAAACCCATTTAATAAAGTGTACTCCAACATATTGAATTCCAAACACATTCAACATCTGGATATTTAAAGAGCAAAGTTCTGAGAAGCTGTAAGTCCTTCCCAAGTCACCAATTACTCAGGAATTATTACAGCTCTTGCACACAGTTGTGATGGGCAGGTGACAGGTTTTCAATCCCATTTGTTGCACAACCCAATAGTCATTGAGGTGCCATAACTACTGCTGGGGTTGCATGGAAGAGCCAAGGGGGAGGCAAACGCTGCAGGAAGACTCTGTAGAGCAATCCAGGTGGCTTGTAAACAGTGAGACCTTCACCTCTGCTGGCTGCTGGACACAGACGGTGCCTGCGTATTGCTGCTTGCCTGGCAAAAATGAGACTGCAGAACTGCACAAGCAAGAAGTATCACACCACAAGGTGATAAATAGAACCCCTAAACATGACAGGTACAGGCTCAGAGGTCAGCAGTTTTGCAGGAAGCCACTATCTTTATATGCACTTTTATAAGTAGCTATTACAAAAACAGTGACTGGAGGCATGTGAATTGCTGTGATTCTCAACAAACCTCACTCAGTATCATGAACTTAAGATAATCTGCAACAGACAAAGCTGAAGGAAACCACACAACACAGGCAGATCACAGTAATCTTATCTTAATCAGTATAGTTGGCTTTTAATTACCAGCTGGAAGTTATTACACTACCGAGTGCCTCACAGAAGCAGAGTTTAGCTCCATAGTGAAAGCAAAGTCCACCAGGACTTTTCTGTACAATGCTCCATCTGAATGAACGCTCACCTCCTTGAACACTGCCAGGGGTGAATGCTCCATCCCTGGCAGCATTCAAGGCCAGGTTGCACAGAGCCTTGGGGGTCATGGTTTAGGTGAGGTGTCCCTGGCTGTGGCAGGGGGTTGGAACTGAATGATCCTAAGGTCCTTTCCAACTGCTCTGTGATTCTATGAATTACCACAGCTATGGCACACCAAGAACTAGCTCCCGTCTGGAAACGATTTAGCCATACCATGCAGAGTACAAACCAAATAAGCCATACTGCGCCTGAGCTGCCTTCACACGAAGCTTCAGCAGCTCTGCACAGCATTCCCAGAACCAGGAGCATCCAGGAGAGTTCATCTGGGTCCAACACACGTTGTGAAGCCCAACTGGTCACGACTCTACCCAGACCAAACACCTCCTCTCGAACTTGTATGCACAACCTCCGGTACAAGCAACCAGCCCCATCCAACACTAACCATTGCAGATGTTTAAACGCCTTCTTGCTCGGTTTGAGTGGGGCTCCCCACGGGCACCCCACGGGGAGGGGGGCCCAGGCCGAGCTCTTTATCCCGGGCACAAGCATCCCCTCATCACCGCCAAGGGGCTCTTTCTGCACCTCATGGCTGTCTCCCACCAGCGGCTGGGCCACCGGCACCAGCGGGAGGTGGGCAGGGAAGCGGGGGTCGGCTGCGCTGCGGCCTCATCGGCTCCACAGGCCCGCGGGCGGGAGCGTCCACTCCGCACACGCGTGGTCCCCGCGAGTCCCCGTGGGCGACGAGATGGGGCCCGCGGGCCACCGGCCCGCGGGCCCCATCTCGTCGCCCACGGGGACAACCGCGCTCGGGGCGGGCTCTTACCGAGAGGCGGCTCCGGCGCCGGGCCCGGCAGCGCGTCCCGCAGCGGACATGGCAGCCCCTCCCTCTCCTCAGCGCCGCCCGGAAGCAGCGCTCGGCCGCGGAAGTGACGAGCCGGCCCGCGGGGCGCGGAGCTGAGGGGGCTTCGTCCGTGCTGGGCTCGGGGTCGGGGGCTTCGATGGGGTTGGGGTCACTTAAAGCAGGGATGGGGCGGACACTGCTGCTCTGGGCACCCTGTGCCAGCGCCTCAGCACCCTCACAGGGAAGAGCTTCTGCCTAAGAGCTCACCTCAGTCTCCCCTCGGGCAGGTTAAAGCCATTCCCCTTGCTCAAAGCCCCTCAAGGCTTCTTCAAGACCCCCTTCAGGTGCTTGCAACTAAGGAAGTACACGTGTAAGCAGGAATATATCAGAAAACACTAGAGAGCGACTCTGGAAATGGCACTGGTGGGATGTTTTTACCAGATACTGTTTTACTTCAGGAATGTCTAGGTTAAAACAAACGTAGGCAAGTTAGAAAGCAGTAGGAACCACAGCGGGGAAACAGGAACCAGAAAACCTGTTTGCTTATAGTCTTAAGAAGCTCCAGGTGCAGCAGACTAACGTGATTTAAATGATCTTATCTAAGAACCCTCAAGCAGAAAAGCCTTAAAACAGTCACTGCGCAGCGGCAGGGATGGGGCAGCCACAGCTTCTCTGGGCACCCTGGGCCAGCGCCTCAGCACCCTCACAGGGAAGAGCTTCTGCCTAAGAGCTCATCTCAGTCTCCTCTCTGGCAGGTTAAAGCCGTTCCCCTTGGCCTGGCCCTACAGGCCCTTTTCCCAAGCCCCTCTCCATGTTTCCTGCACCCCTTCAGGCACTGGAGCTGCTCTCAGGTCTCCCCTTCAGGAGCCTTCTCTTCTCCAGGCTGACCCAGCCCAGCTCTCTCAGCCTGGCTCCAGAGCAGAGCTGCTCCAGCCCTCGCAGCATCTCCATGGCCTCCTCCGGCCTTGCTCCAACAGCTCCACGTCCCTCTTGTGCTGCTGCCCCAGAGCTGGACCAGGACTGCAGGGGGGTCACCCCAGAGCACGCTGCTGCTCACACTGGGGATGCAGCGCGGTACCAAGGCTCATCCCTTGGGTATAAACGCAGAAAGATGAGAAGTTAAAGGACAAAACGCTTGAGGACCACGCTTTATTTAAAAGAACTTCTGAGGATCCATTTTATTGCAAGGTAAAGCAGAGCCATGCAACAGCGCGGTAAAACCGACAGGGATTCCAGGAACGGAAGCAGAAGCTCAGGCTGGTGTTTAGGAACGCATTACTGCACATCTCCTGAAGCATCCTCAGGGCTTCTTCCTCCCACTTACCCTTTTCCTCCGATACAGGTTTATATTTGTTCTCTGAGCCCCCGCTGGCCTCACAGCTGTTTTCTGGGGAGTGCAGCATGCTCTTTACCCCCGGCGAGCAAGCTAAGCTGCAAGCTCTGTTCCAGGCTTTCCAGGAATGAACAGAAGATCTCGTATTTACCAGATCCCCACGTAAAATCCCTTCCTATCTCCTCCAAGCCCTGCCAGGCTCCATCTGTTCGGTGCTCTGGGGGCTGTGCAGCAGGCGCGCTCGGCTGGCTCACCGGCTGGCAAAGGGAGGAGAGGAGCGCTCCAAAGCTCCTCCTCTGCCACTACAGGAGCTCCTCAGGCAGAAGGTGCTACCCAGGGAGGGCAGAAATCCAGAGGTAGGTTCCTTTAGCAAGCAGGAATTGGGATTTGAATTCCAGGAATCATTCCCCTTGCTGTGTGCCGTGGCTCGGTTGACTGCAGATGCAGGGCAAAGCTTTGCTCGTGGCTGAGGGGCATGGTCAAGGAGTTCTCCCTCTGCCAAGAGGTGCCAGGGGGGAATCTTTATGGGTGACCATTACTGGAGCAGGGTCCAGGGCCAGGAGGGAAATGTAATTGGATCAAATTGTGGCATCCAATTGGAATTGCCATTGGAATCCAGTGTGATCGGATTCTTTCCTCTGCCTGGCACTGGGTCTCGAGTGCCTGGCTGGCCCTGGCACATGGCATTAGAGGAAGAATCATCTCATTTCCTTTGCCCATTGGCACAGGACAGCATAAGCTGCCTGAGGATCTTCAGGAGATGCCTCTGAAGGACTCGTATCTCCACTGAATGTAGGCAAGGCCTCATACAGATGTTAGTCCTATCTATCTTTGGAAAGACTGGGGCTTATCTTTCACATTCTCTGGTGTGTGTGGGCAGGCTGCTGTCCTTGCCCGTGATTAATCCGTGCCACAGGTCAATGCACTTCTCCTGTCATCAAACAGACTCTCTGCTGTAGTTTAGGGAACCAAAAACAGTTGTGCAAACAAGTAAGTTCCCGTCCTTGCCCAATTTCCTGTGCTGGATTGAGCAATTTGGGTTAGGAAAAGAACCTGCAGTGTCTCATGATTGGTAACTGAACTCAGCACCCTTGGAAAACCACTTTGCCCCAACTGACTGCAGGCAGCCCTGAGCGAGGGGTCTCCAGCCTTGTCAGAGTACATGAGTTACGTGTGTGTCATGTGTGCCGCGTCACTGCACAGCTCTGATGCACTCAGGAGGTGGCCATGACCTGGTACTTCACTTGTGGTAGCATCTCAAGAACTACTCAGCTTCATTTCTTCACAGCAGCAATAGAAAGACTGGGGGGAAGGATTAAGGCAAAGTTGCTTGCTACAGCCCTAATCGAAATAAACAAGAATAAAGATACTGAAGCATTTTAAGCTGTTCTTAACATAATGCCCATGCTGACAATAACCTTCTGTTATCTGGAGCCTCCAAAGTGAGACTGGATTTCCACGGACGCATGCAGTCAGCCTGGGGTTACTAAACTGATCCAAGAGCTGGGAGCAGAGGCAAAAGTCTGTGATAGCTCCTGCCAGGCACGTCAGGTCTGGGCCCCACCAGACCATGCAAGTAGGCAAGAAGGGATCAGAGGTGCAGATCTCTTCTTTGAAGGCATTTGAGGAACTCTTTGGAGTACAACCCCTCTAGGCACTCAAGAACAGCTCAGACTCTCTTCACAGAACTGTGCTTACAAAAGTCACTCGAGATGAGCAGCTCTGTTCTTCCAGGTCTTTTAGGAGTCCTGATGCTGGATTCTTCATGGGAGCTGGGCAGGCAGAGGACCAGGGACGGTGCTGGGGGGGATTTCAGTGCACTCAGCTTCTACCTGCTCAGCGCACAGACCTGGTGACACATTTCTCTCACATAAAAGCAGACCATGTGAACTGTTCTGGGTGCCCATGAGAACATCAGCCCAGACAGAAGGTGCTTTTCTGCCAGACTGCTACAGGCTCCAGTTCTGCCAGTTGCATGTGATAGAAGAAATGAGCATCCATTCTTCTGTCTAATGGGAAAAAGGAAATGTAAGATCCTGCTGCTCTGCTGTGTCCCTCAGTGCCTCTCCTTGAGAAAAGATGGGTGACTCACTCACACATCTCGATCTGCAGTCGGAGCAGGGCTGAGCTAGATCCCAATGGCATCCTCCTGGTGAATGGTGCCCTCGATCACTGTGTCTGTGGTTTGCCTGGAGCACTTGCGACTCCCTTTCATGCTTTTCAGTTTTTCTGAAAGATGCTTCTGGAACTTCTTGGTGAGGAAGCAGTAAATGATAGGGTCCAACACACAGTTTGTACTCAAGAGGCACAAAGTCACCTGGTGAGCATCATTGAGCTGTTGGCGCAACTGGCAGTTTTCTCTCTTCCACTGCTCCAGAACAGTCAGGGTCCAGGGCAGATGCACCAGGTGATGAGGTACAAAGCTTATGATGAACACAGCTAGCACTGTGCACACCAGCCAGAGTGCCCTTTGCTTGACATGAGCACTCTTCCGTGGCTGTGTTGGTTTGGAGAACAGGGTCCTGATAATGATGATGTTCCAGCCTAGTATAAAGATGAAAATGATATAGAAGAGGATGCAGATGATGACGTGGATGGCGAGAACAGCTGAAACACTGCCAGAAGAGTCATAGTGCTCAAAGCACCGCGTGACATTCCTAGATTTGACCTCCTCCTGGTTAGTATTATTGTCAAAAAGGTAATACAAAGAGCTGCCCACGATTATAATCCAGATAGCTGCTGATAAGTAGATCCCCCTTCGTTGGGTGGTAAACTGAGCAGCTTTAATGGGGTTAGTCACAGCTTGGTAACGGTTGTATGTGATGACCATCAGGAAGGCAACAGAAGAGTAGGTGTTCACAAAAAATAGAGTGCCAGCCACGTTACAGAGGAACTCGGGCATGATCCAGTCTCCACGGTGGTGATAGTAAACAATCCACATTGGCATCGTAACTAAGAAGAGCAGGTCAGCTACTGTCAGGTTCACCATGAATATCTTGATCTCATTGAGTTTCTTGGTGGGGTAAATGCGGCTGAAAATCCAGAGCACGTAGCAGTTGGCAGCAAAGCCCAGAATGAAAATGATGCTGTAGAAAACAGTGAAGAGGTTGTAGCGAAACTCTGAGTCGATGTAGCAGGAAATGTAGGAACCAGCACCACCTGCAGCACCGCCTTTATCCTTTCCAGACATCATGGTGCTGGGGGGGTACGTTTGAAGTAGAATTCCCTGCTGTAGCTTCCCTTCTCACCTGAAAACATACAGCATAAAATGAGTTCATAGGTGCCATTGCTGAGCCAAACCCCACCTTTCCTTTTGAGCTCTCTGTGACCCCAGGACCCCTGCTTGTGTGACAGGACACGCAACAGAACACAGGAGAGATTTTCTCTTCATGCAGTGTTGTTTGCTGCAGTGAGGATCGCAGATCACACATGTCTAATCTCAAAAGGCTTTTCTGCTTGAGGGTTCTTAGATAAGATCATTTAAATCACGTTAGTCTGCTCCATCTGAAGCTTCTTAATCTTTGACTATAAGCAAACAGGTTTTCTGGGTCCTGTTTCCCCGCTGTGGTTCCTACTGCTTTCTAACTTGCCTACATTTGTTTTAACCTAGAAATTCCTGAAGTGAAACAATGTCTGGTAAAAACATCCAACTAGTGCCATTTCTAGAGTTGCTCTCTAGTGTTTTCTGATATATTCCTGCTTACACTTGTACTTCCTTAGTTGCAAGCACCTGAAGGGGGCCTTGAAGAAACCTGGAGAGGGGCTTTGGACAAGGGCCTGTAGAGCCAGGCCAAGGGGAATGGCTTTAACCTGCCAGAGGGGAGACTGAGATGAGCTCTTAGGCAGAAGCTCTTCCCTGTGAGGGTGCTGAGGCGCTGGCACAGGGTGCCCAGAGAAGCTGTGGCTGCCCCATCCCTGGCAGTGCTCAAGGCCAGGTTGGACACAGGGGCTTGGAGCAAGCTGCTCTAGTGGAAGGTGTCCCTGCCCGTGGCAGGGGTTGGAACTGGAGGAGCCTTAAGGTCCCTTCAACACAAACCAAAGTCATTCTATGACTCAATGATTTCACATTCACTTCATAGACTACCAGACCTCCCAGTTTTTTCACTGAGTGATGTACAGAATGAGTTACTAATCCTAAAGGGTGGTGTTTTGTGGTATGTCGCTGATTTTTCCTACAGTTTCTCTCTCTTCAAATCCTGGCTGTTATCTATCATGCCATCATTTTGAGCTGCCATCAAACCCATTTGTCTCCCTTCCCCTTGTTTCTGGAGCAAATGCAAGTGTCAGCAGCAGCAGTTCCTGTGTCACTGGTGAGGCTGACAGACACTGTCCCTAAAGAGATGTCCCCACCTCAGTTGGCATTTCTTCAACTCTTGCTTGAGTTTGGACGTACCAAATTCCTGCCTCACCACTCCTATATGTGTTCCTGGCTCAGATTTACATGGATTGGGTCTAATCTCTTGTATAGTTCCAGCTGCTGCTTTCGCCATCCAGAGGATGTACACACCTGCTCTTGGCCCTGGTGCCAACTCCCTGTCTGATGGACTCACCTCTCCTCTGATGGATACAACCCTGCAGATCAGCTTGGTTTTGTCTCCCTCTTCCTTCCTGGAGTGCTGCACGTTGCAATGTACTTGCCTTGGCTCTGCCAGCTCTACAGCATTTCCCCCCAAAGACTTGCTGCCTCCTGAGAAGGCACCATCCTGCCTCAAAACTCTCTGGATCTTCCCCAGCGGTAGTGGCATGAGCCCCCATCGCACCCTCCCTAGGCTGAGTCTCTATGTCCATGTGTTGTTGGTTCCCCATTTGCAACTTCCCACTGCAGATGGGGAAGTCAGCTCTAGCTCAGGAAAGCTCTCCCTTTCTTCAGCAGACTCTGCAACCCCCTCACTATCTCTTTCCACTTGTTAAGAGAGGAAGACAAGAGTCATCTTGCCAAGCCTGTCCCTCCTTGAGCCTCACAGGTCCCCTAAGAACAACTCAGGATATCCACAACGCGCCCTTGGACCTTCACAGGCAGCACTGGGGTTTGGGTGCCTTTAATCTTTGAGGCAGGTTCCCTGTGAATTAATAAGCAGCTGTGGCAGTGCCAGTGGTTGGCCAGGGGACGGATGTGTTTGTCCTCTCCCACCTTGCTGAGACATCTAGAGGGCAGTAGCCAACTGGGGGGTGGTACCCAGGAGGTGAGGATGCTCTGGGCTATGACACCTCGGGGTCTGGCCACACAGGTCTGGCACATCCCTGAGGAGAGGTCCCAGAGGAGGCAGGGGACCGCCTCCATTCCCTGCTCTGCCTTTGATTCACACAGGACCCAAGGCAGGTCCTACTGGTCATCTCATGTTTCCACACCCTCATCTGGATAGGAAAAGTCATTGTCACAACATGGCCTTAAATGAATGTCAGTGTCTAAGCCCAACTCTCCCACCCACTGCGGGACCATCTCAGGTAAAGAAGGGTTTGCATCTCTGAGCTTGGGATGGCACCTACCAGACGCAGACATTCAGGGAGGGGGTGAGGCCGTGCAGGGGCAGGAGAAGCTAATGGGGAGCTCTGTGTTTGAAACCCTGTGGCCTGGAGAGGGAAAAGCAAAGCCCTGCACTGCAGGTGGGTTTGAGCTATGGGGCTGCATGAGATGAATGCAAGGACGTGCTCTGGTTTTAAGTCTGACAGAAATCTCTGGCAGAGGTGGGCTGTGGGAGACGGCCGTGGTGTCTCCTGGCCACAACAGCACTTGGTAGAGCTCATCAGGTTTGCATCAGCGGCTGTGCAGTGCCAGTGCCAAGGTCCTCCAGGGAATCACGGGAGTGTTGTTTTTCCCTTCCTGCTTTAAGCCAGATACTCAACAGAATGCAGCTAGAAGAGAGTGTGGCACCATTCCCCTAAATGTACTCAATTCCCACTTCCCTCTTCAGTCGGAGGACCTCAGGCTTACGTGTCCCATGTACTTGTGAGCTGTCCTAAACCCTAGACGCTGGAGCATGGTCTGGGGCATCTCACTCAGCCTCTCCCTTTGCATAAAGCAGGTCAATATTCTCCATGCCAGCAGAAAGGAGGAGGGGTGCAGTGGTTAGAGTGGGGCTGGAAGGTGGGGGTCCTGTGCTCTGCTGCAGCAGCCAGTGCTGCTGCCTTACCCAAATCCCTGGAAACTTGAGCCCAAACCCAAGCCAAGCCCAAGCCACTACCAGTACCCCAGTACCCCAGCTGGTAATCCCAAGTGGTTTATAGCATCATCTCCACTCTATGCAGAACCAGAGGTTCCAGGAGCGGACTCTGCGCCCAGTCTGCACCCTGGGCCCTGCTCTCCCGATGAGGATTTACAAGCTTATGGCTGCAGAGTGCAAAACCCACGCTAACACAAGCTATGCCATCAGCAATAGTATATTCCAAGAGGAGTTATACTAATGAAGTGTGGTTTTGTGCTTACCAGAGTCGAAAGGCTTCAGCACGATTTGGCCATCTTCAGCTTCAGTAGAGCGGTGATGGGTGTTTTACTGAGGATGCTTGATCTTCTTCCAAGCATTATTTTCTCTGACCTGGGGCTGGAAGGTCTCCACGCAGGCAGCTCTCAAGAACAGGACACCAAGAACGGGAGCAACTGCAGCCTGACTGCAGAGTCACTAGAGAAGAGGAAACGAGTGACATCAGCTCAAAGGAAATGAGAAATAAAATAGGCCGTAGAGGAAAGGCAATTAACCACAGCAAAGATCTGGAAAGCCCTTAAAGCTGCTTCCTCCAAGTACCGCTGCTTCTCGTGATCCTGGAAGAGGGCAAAGTTGGGATTTTCCTCCTAAAGGCAGAATAGGAATCCACTTTGTGTCCCTGGTTAGATCTGGGATTAGACAGCATCTGAGCATCCTTCCAGCCTATGAATGACAGAAGCCGGGAGCTTTCACTTAGTAACTTCGAGGAAAGGAAGTGCCAGGAAACTCATACATCCCATGGACAGAGCCATTCCCTAGCAGAGTCTCACTCACACTTGTGCTGGAGCTAAACAGACCCAGGATCCAGCCATCCCAAGTCCCTTTTTTATCTCTGGGACCTTGAGCAGACACCAAGACACCACACAGACCTATAATCACTGCAGGAGCCTCATCTCACCCTTCAGGTCCCCCCCAGCGTGGCCTGACAGAGCCAAAGCCTGGCTGTCCCCTGGTCCCCAGCTCCATACAGCCAGTGCAGGCAGTGCAGGGTCTCCCACCACACAGCGCTGGTGCTGTCACTGCGGCTCCCTCATGCTCAGCTCAAGTGGCTCCCGAGCCCCTTGGACACCCCATACTGCTGCTGCTGTGGGGGACAAGGGTGACCCTGCAGCAGCTCAGGGCTGTGGTGTCCGTGCCCCTCTAGGTGTTCTGGGCCTGGAGCAGCAGGACATCCCGCTTGGTGCAGCAGATTGCTCTGGAATGGTCCTGGGGAAGTCCGGCTGCACCCTCGGAAAGGAGCTGAGCCAGGAAGAGAAGCCCAGAGCAGTGCTGGGCTGGGGACATCCAGCTCCCAGCAGAGAGGGTGGCTTCCAGCACCGCTCTGGCTGCCCCGATGCTGCACAGCCCATTGTGTTGAGGTGCCTGCGGCCAGGCAAGCCAACCTCAGCATCGTGGCAGAGCAGCATTGCTGCCATCCACCTTGTCCCCACCATCAGTGCCCCGTGTCCCCAGCTCATGAGGAGGATGCTCTGTCAGTGGTGCCCTCCCTCTTTCCTCCTCCTCTGTTAACTGCTGTAAGGATGGGCCAAGGAACCTGACCCTTCATGGACCAGACAGAGCCCCAGTTGTGCCCCAGGTGCTTCAGGGAGCTTCAGTCCAAACCAAAACACAAGCGTGGCGGTGAGGGTGGCTGGCAGCCAGTTTGTGCCTTTGTCAACAGCAGCCAGGTCAGGAGGGAAGGGGAGCGCTGGCAAAGCCTGCAGCAATGGCCAAACAAAGCTCCTGTCCTGCTGCAGCCAAGTGCTTAGAGGAAATGAAAGCCCTGGGGCTGGGTTGGAGCTCCCATCAGAAATGTCCATCCTTCCTCTGCTCAGCCCCGTGACAGCTCCGCCGGGACAGGGCCCACGCACGTTACCCACGGCCAGCACAGGGGAGCTGTTGTAAACCCCACAGAGCCACCAGCAGGGACCAGGCAGGCTCGGTGCTGATGGACCCCTCAGGGCTGGAAGCTCTCACTGGTGCTTTCACAAGCTCTGCTTTCTGAATCAAGCACTCCCACAGCAGGCAGGACACCTCGCCCCGGGACCGGGAGCGTGCTCCCCAGTGCCCCCTCGCTGCTCCCCAAACTTACTCATTCTCCACCTTTGCCTCCAATGCTCAGCGAGGCCTCAAGCTATTGAGATGCATGGAAGCACCCAGAACAGCCCCTGTGTTGTGTACACCAGCCTCTTGCCACGCTTTGCACTTGTCCACCTCTTAATGCTGCGGGAGTTCCCTTCCTCTTCAGCTCCATTTTCAGCTCTTGCATTTAAAACATGAAAAGCTGAAGAGGGCCCAGATTCTGCACTTCCAATGGGGAAAGGCTGTGAACAGTGCCATCCCCCCTGAACTGCAGGGAACAGCACCGCTGGAGCTGGGCTGGCTTTGGCAGCCGCGCTGCACAGGGCAGAAGGTGAGCTCCATGGACCACTGCATCAGGACTTGCGTTCACAGCCCTGGCTGGGGTGGCTCTGCTGGAGGGGAAAAGGCTTCATGGAAGCCCCCATGGCCAGGGCACTGCTCCCGCTGCAAGTTACCTCCTGGCAGAGGGGTAAGGTACCTGCCTGACCAGGGCCATGCACGAGCAGGATGAGGGCTCCTGGAGAGGCTCCGAGCATTGCCTGAAGGTCTAAAGCAGGGCTCCTCACCCCACTCTGCAGCGTCCAAAGCTGTTCTTGCCACCCAGCATGGTGGGATGGGACCTTGATGAGGGCAGTCCCCATCCACACAGCCCCAAAGGCAATGGTAGTGCCAGCCTGACTCATCCCCGCTTCCTGAGCGCGGGGAGTGAGCACACACGCGTCCTCCCAGCACACCCCAATGGGGACCACGAGATGGCTCTGACGGATCCAGGAGGGACGTGCAGCCTGCTCATGTCCTGAGACACCGAGGAGCAGAAGGAGCCTGTGGAGCATGGGGAGGGAGAGCAAGCAAAGGGGAAGAAGTCTCTTACCTTGGGGACACAGCACCCGCTCCGCAAGCGGAGCCACCGGAGCCTCTGCCCAGGAGCAGGCTCGTGCGGAAGGAGGGTGCCGCTCGCTCCATGTGACTCACTTCCCTCTTGGCACTTGCAACACGGCTCAGACCTGCCCCGGCTGCGCCCTGGAGCTTGACACCAGCTCCCGAGGCCCTTCCTTGAGCAGCAGAGGCTCTGTCCTGGCCAGGGGCTCATCCTGCTCCTGTCACCCCGAGGCTCGCAGGCCCTGCCTGCAGCAGCTCCAGGGCAGGGGCATTCCCTGGCCAGGCAGGGGTGGTGTGGGCTTGCTAAGGGGGTCAGCACCTTCAGCAGATCCATCCTCTGGGCTTCTCGTTTCTTTCCAGACACTAGGACTGGGAGCCAGCACAGCATCAAGTCCTTGTTCAACTGCTGCTATTGAAGGTGAAGACTTCCCCTTGGCTGCCGCAGGGCAAAGCGTCAGGATGAGACCACTTTGCTGCGTGAGTCATTCTGGGCTGGGGCAGGCAGTTTCCTGCCCTCTCTGCAGCATCATAACCCCCCTCAGTTGTGCTTCTTCAGCCTGGAAAGACAGGGTGGGTGGGCACACGGGGACCTGCTGCTCTGCCTGCTGCAGCCCCAGCTCTGCCCTAGCTCTGCTCTCAGGTGGGATTTCCCCAGATGCCTGCTGTGGTACCACATAACATCCACCTGAGTCACCCGTGTTACACAAGGGCTGCTCGACAAGGAAACGTTGGCTTTTCTTTGCTGGTAAGAACTGGCACTGGTTTCTGCAAGGTTTCCGAGACAGCCCCCAAGGGCCTCACAGTCACAGCTGGGTGGTGAAAGCCCATGAGAGCAGGTACAACCTGCGCTGCTGGTAGGAGGCTGTTGGCACGTCCTCTAATGCCCCATCTAAGCCTGCCAGACACATACCCCAATTCCCCACCCTACAGCAAAGCTGCACCGGGTCTACTGTGGCCTTTCTCAGCAGAGGCTGAAAATGCTGCACCTAAACCAGGGTGTGCAGCTCAAAAGGGAGGTGCAGAACGGGAGCGGCACTGGCAAGAGAGCTGCCACCACGGGCTGAGGGACCAAAGCTTCCCAGGTCCCCTCCAGGGGAACAGAGGAACCTCTAGCAAAGGCTGGGTATTTCCCTGCTGCTGCTGCTGCAGCCTGGCTGGCCGATGGGAAGCTTTGCAGCCCTTGGCTGAGTAGATAAGACAGGACAAACACTGCATCATCAGACACAGAAGCGTATCAGAGGCAGGACAGAAGGAAAGGAAACAGGTACAGCTAAACTGGGAATGAAACAGCCTTGTCCTAAGCTACATATTCTGCTGCCCCAACCAAGTCATGCCCGGGGCAAGAAACAACACCAACACAGCAGGTCCCATGGGAGCTACAGGGCTCTGGTCACAGACACTGCAAGAGAGCCTGGGGCAGGCCCCACCATGGCCCAAAGGCTCATACACACACAGCATCGAGCAGCAGAACCCAAAGCATAACATGGGTCTTACAGACACTGCAAGTTCTCACAGAACTCATTCTGAGCTACTTGAATAGCTACTGGAAGGTGAGTTCCATCAGTCAGCTCAAGCTCTCTAACTAGCAGGTGATGCATGGCAGGACAAATAGAATCCCAGACTGGTTTGGGTTAGAAGGGACCTCAAAGCTCATCCAGTTCCAATCCCCTACCATGGGCAGAGACACCTTCACTAGAGCAGCTTGCTCCAAGCCCCTGTGTCCAACCTGACCTTGAACACTGCCAGGGATGGGGCAGCCACAGCTTCTCTGTGCCTCAGCACCAAGTAAGGTGAAGAAACTGCATTCCTTTGCTTACACAGAAAATAGGAACTGTATCCTACTGCTCCAAGAACTAGTTAATGTATAAAACACCAAAATACCTTACTTTTACTAGAGAAGGATGTTCCATTTTACATCTGGTCACACGGACCAGTACATGAGAAGAAAAGAAGAAACAAAGGCGTGTTGAGAGCACCAGCCACCTTTCAGCAGATCGCCTCAGTCCTGGGCGCTGTCAGGCAGCAGAACCTTCCTTGGGAGCTGCTTTTCCTGCAGCAATCTGTGTGGTAACACAGCTCGATCGCATTGCTCCTCTCCAGCAGGCAGAAATAGAAGGCAATTAATCAAAACTTAAGAGTTGAGACACCAGAAGATGTAGGGGCAGCAGAACCAATCTTTCCAGAGAGACCTTGCCTGAGACACAGAGCAGCACAAAGGATTGTGCTCCTTTAAAGATGAGGGTACACAGACAGCACATCCAAGTGAAAGGAGCTGGCTAACGGCAGCAAGAAGAAGAGCAGTATCTTCATGGAAACAGCTCCCCACAGGACCCAAATATGAGGATGACCATTAGGACAGATGGAAGGTCTCCAGAGGAGTCGGCCAGGCATGTGAATCCACAGCACACTCCACTTTCAACACCTTTAAACAGCTGAGAATCCCTTAAAGGCTTTCAGGGCACACACAAAGTAGGAGTTTACAGACCAAACCCCTTGTGTCTGAGCTCATCCCATAGCTCTAGGGAGCTACACTCCTAATAGATGCCCAAGTCCTCCCAACCCATCACCACTCCCCAGAGGCACAGCAACAAGCTTAGCTTTCAGCACAGACTCTGTCCCACCAGCATCCACCCGGGCAGCATCCAGAGAAGGGAGATCCTCCCCCCGTCCTCCTGGTGCCACTTGGACTGTCACAGTCACAGTTCCACAGCAACAGACTTTGGGATGAGAGCAGGTCCTTACCAGGGCAACGTTCCTGCTGGAGAGCAGCAGCACGCACCCCAGTGGCCAGCACTCCATTCACACCTTTCAGCTGTAGTTTGGAGTAATTCCAAGAAAAAGCAGCCCTGGTAACTTGGGTAAAAATTTATTTTACATACAGACCACTGCAACTGAACTATGAATCAAGAGAAGTTATTTTTCCTTTACAGGAAGGGACCAGCTGGCCTGAGATTAACAGAAGTCTAAGCCTGAGAGCTGGGATTTTAGGTTGGAAATCAGATCTTGGGGTGTGTGGGGAGGCGTCTTTCCAAGCACCACCCAGTTCAGTGAGAGCTGCAGGACTCAAACTGCAGGTCAGACGCACTGCATAGTGCTGGAAGCAGATTCCCAGAGTCAGCTCGGACCTTTCCGAAGCTGAACCTGCTGAGAAAGATGATGCCTGGAAAGGCACGGATGCATTTCCAGTGCTTTGTTCAGCTCTCAAACTGGAAACGGAAGTGGTGAAACACACAATGTGTGTGAAGTACAAAACATCGAGTTACAGGGCAGCAGACAAACAGGACAGCAATAATGGTGGGGACCTCCTAAGCCAAGTGCTCTACATGTAGCGGGGTCCTGGCCGACTTCCTACTATGGCCCTAGTTCAAATGGACAGAGTACAAAAAAATACTTCGACCAATAATTATACTGAAACCAAACTCAACTGAAAAGCAATTCTTACTCTAGGTGCCAATGAGTCCTTAAAAGCAGGGAGGGGACTGAGGAGCTGCGCCTGGGCAGTGCCAGGATCATTCCCGTTGCTCCATTTTTACTTTGGGAGGTCTCAGGAAGGTCCTGTTTTTCTTCTCTTTCTTCCCCTTTGTATTGGCCTGGAAATTCCTCCAGCTGTCCACACGACCATCCCGGCTTTCCTGGGAACAACAGGGAGGAGGCAGAGAGTTAAGAAGTCCAAGAGCCAGGGAATGTCTGCTATGTATAAGAGATCGTAACAGCAATGTCCCCCTTATGCAGCATGTAGCGCCCCAGCTGCTGGGACACACACTGTGGAGACAGCACAGTGAAACTACAACTGAGTTTACACCACAAGCACCAGTGTAAGCCCCATGCTGGTTTCTTGTTTCAGAAGCAAGCAGCTTGGGTTGTGCCATCCCCACTACAGCCTACTGAGTCCTCTGGTGTGCAAAGGAAACAAGAAACCTCATCTCCAGGGGATTTTCCTAATCTGTCAGCACAGAACGTGCCATCTTCTTACTCTGGCCTCACATCCTTGAGATGGCTCCCCTAGTGCTGCAGCTGTAAGTCAGAGAGGAGAGAGAAGGGAAACCTCTGCCTTCTCTCCCTCTCCTTGCCCCAAGCTTTGACACAAAGACACAATGAGGAAAGGTCTCTGGTGCACTCTTTCCTCCCCTCCCTGGCTGATTACCTCAAAGTTCTTCTGCCATTCTCGCTCTCGTTTAGCTTTCTCTTGTGCCTCTATCTCCTCTTCCCTCTGCCGCTTCCTGGAAGGGAAACCACAAAGAAGTTCTGAACCCACAACATCTGCTTTAAAGAAACACGGAATTGCTTTCAAAACACCTTGGGCAGCTCTTCTGATTTCCTGGCAGATTAAAGCGCTTCTCAGATCAGAAGAGACAAATACACAGCCCTGAGACAGCAAACAGCATGGAAGAACAGGGAGCAGAGATGGTGGTTTGGCACCACTGACAGCACACACGTACTCAACTAGGGAGTCAGCTTCTCTTGCTCAGTAGAACAAGTTGGACTCCTTTATAGCTAGTGATAAGTAAGTGTTGAGAACACACACTGTGAGAAGTGAATAAACACCTGAGCATGCAAGGCAAGAACGAATGCTCACCTGCCATCAAAAGCAGTGCCCTGCAACTACCTCCCAGACTTAGACTTTTCCAAGACTCTGATTCCTTATCTTCCCTGAGGAAGCATGAAGGGGGAAGAGCCTGAACTGCACAAGCAGAATGCTGCTCATACCTTTCGTGCATTTCTTTTGCTTCTCTTTCTTTCCTCTTAATTTCCAGTTCAGCAAAGAGCTTCATCGTCTGCTTGTATACAGCTTGTTTGAACTGCGGAACACAAACCCAGCCTTACAATAATGCCCACTAACACAGGTAGAGAAGACTGCTTTACATAAGAATATAAGAAGCATAAAAAGAAGGTGAACCATATGCTCATAAACGCCCATATTCTGCCTTGAGAGTAGTCAGTAGCAGTGAGATATGAGAAAGGCAAACCGGTCACTGTTCAGTAACTTCCCAGCAGATCATCTTGATGGGCTGTGAAAGGCACTGGCTTTCCAGTAGGGAATATCAGTCTACTTAAACTTCATTATTAAAGAACAGCAAGAGATTTCTAAACATCAATGGAAAGTACAATTGTGATGGGATTACTGTGGTGAAATCAAGAGGGAAAAAAGAAAGATGGCAATGGCAAGACCAGTGCTGTCAGTGTGTGATAATCATCCGTCGTTCTGTTCAAGCCTCTAGGATAACTTTTCAGACTAGAACTCAGGTAAGAACAACCAGGTTTTAGGTCATGCCTTTTATATGAAAAGTGATTTGTGGCCTAACAGCACATCTATCCTCAAGTGCTATTTAGAAGAAACAGCCAGAACAGCTCTTACTGCAAAACACCACTAACAGCATGTTTAGACTCGCTGCAGTGGGTTCTATACTGGCATCAAGAACACCACAGTTCCTGCATTCAAAATACAAGAAATTCAGCACAAAAAGACAGCATGGTGCACAAGCCATGAAGACTTGCTCCAAAGAACATGGTATTTTGATCTATGTAATCTCAGGATAGATTTACTCTTTACACTACAGTTACATTATTTTCTAACATATACAGGTATTACCCAACACATGGTACTCTTGAAACAGATTTTGTCCTCCCCAGTTTCTCTGCCCAGTAAATGACTTACAACTTCAGGATCATCCTCTTCTACAGTGGCTGGTTTCCCATCCTTCTTCAACTGCTTCTTTTTTTCTTTCACCTACAGATTAGGAACAGAAGTGAGAGACAAAAGGTTTTATAGGGCTTGCAGAACTGTGCCCAAATAGCTCTGCATCCCTGCTCCACTGTGTGGGAAGCTCTCTGGATGACAGTGATTTCTTGATGTGGATCAGTACTTCATTTTAGACCAAAACCTCCTGGTCCTAGATCCACATAAACACATATGAGATCACTACCACATGAACTGTAGTCATTAAAAATACCACGTTAGACACTATTTATTCAACCCAATCCCTCTGGTGGGCTTTGTTCTTAAGTTATTTTTAAATCCAATACACACCATCCAAACCAGGAGGAAGTCTCTTTTGGTCTGTAATAGTCAAAAGACTAACAACAAGAAGCAGAAAATGAAGTGTTCCTTGGTTTAGAGTATCTGACTGCTCCCTTATCATCTGCTTTCTCAAGCTTGTTGTGTTTTAGTCCACCCACATCACTCAACTAACTTCTTGGCTAATGCAATCCAAGCTCCTTATCTTATAGGTCATTTCCCCCCAACTTCTCTTGCTGTCACCACTTATTTTCTTCCACCTACAGACAGCTGAACTGCATCATCCATTTACAGACCTGAAAAAACCCCATATGTAGGTCAGATCCTGTGGTCTGACCTAATTATTTCAAGTACTGAATTTCACTGCATTATCTTGCACTGAGCTCAACAGCAGTCTTGGACAAAGCACGTTTTGTTCATGCCAGCAAGAGCTCAGAGGCCACCTGCACAGCTTTGCTCAGCTCATCTTTTAATGGCCTAATGTACCAAAAAGTAAAGGAGAAATGACTGGTTACCCCTCACCCCCACTCTTGGATGTTCCTATGGAATACTTACAGTGTGTTCCACATATTCTTTTCCTGCCTGGATCACATCCAACGCTCTCTTCTTCTGCTCCTGATCTAGCAGCAACTTGTACGCTTTATCTACAGCTAGCAAAAAGCATCAGCATTAATAGCACCAGTAATCCCATTCACAAAGCACCACAAGATTGCTACTTCTTGACCATACAACTTTTGCCTCCTAGAGTTTGGGGGGTCTCGTTTGGTCAGGTTTTGGGGGGTTTTGTGTATGGCTTTCTTTAAATACATCTGGGTATGTGATATCACCATTAACTGAGTTTTGGGGTACAGTAGGGACAGAAACTGTCACACACCTTTGGAGCTGGCAGGGTGAAAGCATCAGTCCTACCAAGTGATGTAGTCCTAGGGAATTATGTAAGTTTAAGGTGCCTAATGCAAAGCAGACACCTAAACCCATGGCATTACTTCTGCCATATGGTCTTGGAATAAAATCTAATGCCCAGATTAAAGTTTCTCTTGCACAACCTCGAAGACCCAGGGATGCGGCTGTCCCCGGTGCCAGCTGACAGTGCCATTATCGCCACCTAGTGACACTTGGTGCTGAAATGCCACCCCACACCTCAGCTCCTGCCTCATGTAAAGAGCCTCTACAGCAGTTCTGCCCCTCAGCAGGGCCTCCACCCCTAATAAACCCCAACACCAGCTACACAGAAATAGCTGTCCAGCTACTGCCGTACAGCAGCCCGAGGAAAGGGTGAGAGCATTACCTTCAAACGCCTTCTGGGCTCTATCTGCATCATCTTGGTTTTTGTCTGGATGCACCAATATTGACAACTGCAAGAGAAAGGATCTTGCTATCAAGATCGTTGTAAAAGACGGCAGAGCATTTCAGAGATTTTTGTGGGACGAGGGAATAGTCTGACATAGAAGGAATCACAGGGGATCAGATTCCTTTGTACACAGACAAGCCAGCTGACAACATGCACTGGTATGCATCAGTAAAAGCTTATAAATCAAACACAATCCCCATAATAAACAGGCTGGCTGAGATGTGCAGAACATGAACATCCTTCAGCTGCAGTGCTTGGGGTTGATAGGAACCCCTTGGTCACCCAAATCTCATATCCTTGGTCTTAAGAAGCAACAAACCTACAGAGATCATCCTCAACCCAAGTTAACCTTTTAATCAGCATCCTAAGAAGGTCTCCGGTATCCCCAAGGCTGTTCAAATATCAAACTGATTAAGTTTTTCCTTAGGCTCCTTTACTGAAAGTCAAGAAAACTCCTTCCTGTACTCTCTATCCAGGAGAGAGGCAGGACATTGCTCACTACAATCCCTAGGGCATCCTAACTGGTCTGGAAAGCACATCCTCTACCTTCCTCTTCAAACCTTCTCCATATGGCTTGCTTTCCAGACTCCCGAGTTTCGCTGTTGCTATGTGATCTCTCAAAATCTGTCTGCATCTTTCCTGGTTCAAAACCAGCCACAGTGTGGCAACCGACATTGCAGCAGGGCTGAAGAATGCAAAGTGATGACTTCCTGAACCCTACAGATGGCGCTTTCTAGTTCACAGGGCAAAGGTTTGCTTCTGGTACCAAACAGCAGCATGCTGCTCGTTTACTCCATGATTTGCTGTGCCAATGTCTTTTTCCTCCTGTTGACTGTTCCATGCTCCGTATTGAGGTGGTAGAGTTCATCAATACACGATTCCATTCTGTTCTCCCTGTTTCTACCTGCTCCAGGTAACTCAGCCACCAAAACTGACCACTGCAGTTCTTAAAGAAACCTCAAAGCAAATACACTTCTGGATCCAAATCCATGTATTTGAGAAAAATACCTTTTGTCAGCTCTTCTGAGAGATCCTGACCTTCTCTTTGAGCTGAAGTTCAATAATCTGGTTATACACGGGCAGATCAGTTTGCAATAGCCCCACCACACACTTCACAGGCAAAGGGACACTTCTGCAGCTCTCCTCTTGTTGATACAAAGACTGTTTTAGGCACTTCTTCCCAAAACAGCTACTCCTCTACCCAGACACAGCTTTACCACCATCTGCCTTGTCCCCAAGCACAGCTGCACAATAATCTCTACAGAGCTTCAAGTTTCCTTCCAGAGGCTCCAAGTGCAAAAGCCAAATACCTGCCGGAATCTTTTCTTTATCTCTTCATCTGTGGCTTCAGGATCCATCTGCAGGACCTAAAAGAGACCATAAGAGGATAAGAGTTCGATGATACTCCCCATGTTTCATGTTCTGAGAGCAAGCTCTAAACACCTGGCTCCTGGTGCACAGACTTGACACCAGAAAGCTTCCCCCATCAGGGAACTGCTTCAGGACCTGAGTTTTCATCCAGTAGACCAGATTTTCAATCAGACACCACATCTGGGACACTGCTTGTGTGTGCACAGACTCCTCTGACTATGCCAGCATCCTTTCCACACTCAAGTCTCATGTGGACAGCTGCCATCCCTGAATAGCCACAATTGCTCTAAGCCTCCAACTAGTCCTGTAGCAATGCTTAGCCTGGCAGAAACTGAAGCACACGGTGCCTTTGATCCTGTCAGATCCTTCACAGCTGACACTTTGGGCAGAAAACGTATAAGTTTGGGCAGAACGTCTTCATGTTATCATTTTGAAAGAGGACAGAAGAGTTTTACTGTTTGGTCTCCATGAATGAGCTCAGATCTTTGTCTACACATCTTTAGGGATGTGGCAGAGTTTTGGAGCTCTTGTGAATTTATTTGTTGAACAGAAGTCCTATGCAACAAGTGAGCCTGCTCAATGCAAACACGTGCTGTTATGACAGGAACAAAAGCTACAGTCTACTTCTAAATGGCTTTCCTGATTTACCCCCCAGGTCATGTACTAAGATCTACACAGAACTGGACACGGTCAAGGTGAATGTGCTGATTGATGTGGCTGACCAGCCCTAAACTGGGACTACAAAGCACCTGAGGTTTTAAGAATGCAGATGAGGATGATCTCAAGCAGGAATGCACGCAGGAAAAGCCAGCCCCAGATGAATGCCAGGTTAGTTTATTTACCCTCTTCCTCAGGCTTTCATACTCATTAAGACTCTGTCACTGACTGCAACTGGAACCAAAGAGTGTGATGGGCAAGGGAATTACCCTTGTTCCAGCGACTCCTCAAAGGTTGCTCACTAGTGTGAGCAGCCAGACTCCTCCTCTTATCCTATGAGCATCCAAAACAAAAGGCAGAACTGGAAGTGCTGAGTCAAGAGTGCTCAGAACATGCCACCTGTAGCTGCTGTGCTCTCATTCAGGCTCCCTAGCACTGATCTCCCAAACCTTCCTGTGCTGTTGCATGAGGGAAATGAGTCAAAAGAGTATAATTTGCAGCCAATGTAAACCAGTGACAAACATACACATCATCCTCCTGCCTTCTGAAAGCTCCTGCGCTGTAACCTACACCCAGAGAACTTCTTCCTGTCTTTACCTTCAGTCTTTCCACTGACATAAGTACCCAGGAAATGGGGAAGTCGGGACAACAAGTCAGAAGGGAGGATAAAGCATTCAAACCAACCTCAAAAGGGTTCAGGTTGAAATAGGAAGATCCAGGTCGGGTGAGCCGGTCGATTTGGTTTTTGGATGTTAAAACCGAGTCTCGTTTTTCAATTTGCTTTACCTGAAGAACAAGAGAGGCTGACATCAACTGACCAGCGCGACATGCTTACCTGCCTTCCCCAGTGATTACTACACCACTCATCACTGTTGTATGCTTCAAATCACAACCCCCTTGTGCATCTGAAGCATGCATTTTACTCACGCACCAGTAGAGCACAGTTTTTATCCAATTTGACAGCAAGACAGTGTTTTTAACATTATATTTTAACTGTAGAAAAGCACTTGTGCCTGTTTCTACTACAGCTGCAGCTTTGCCCCTCGCTTTGCTCCTACACCATCGCTGTCATCCCGATTCCTTGGAAACCTACTTTGCCACTGCTTTCAACCCACTGTAGTGGGATATATCCTATTGAACACCTTAAGTGGCACTGGCGCACGTACCCAAGCCCACTTCACTCTGACACAGCTTACGTAGCTCTGTTCAGGTTGCAGCATTACCAAACCAAACCGTGCTTTTAACACTCAGCGTTCACCTTTATTTAGACAAACAAGCACCCAACAACCGGCACCACGTTCTGCGGGCGGGCTCGGCGGACACCTCCCAGCGCTGCCCAGAGAGCCCGGGCTGACGGAAGAGCTCGTCCCGGTAAAAGGCCGAGCAGCGGCGCACGGTGGAGGGAAGCTCCGGGAGGGCTCCCATAGGCGCTGAGCGCTCGGCTCCTTCCCCGGTCACCACAGGGGCTGCTCCGGAAGGAAGCGGGAACAGCTCCTCCTCGAACGCCCGCCGGCCCCGGCAGCTCGCCCCCTTCTCTTCCCTCCACCCACCGCCCTCCCGCGGCCCCAAGGCCCGCCCCGGCAGAGGCAGGGCCCCGCTCGGTGCGGCGGGGCCGCACAGGCCGGGTGTCGGAGCAGGAAGGGGGGGGTAAGGGGTGGGCCGAGGCCGAGGCCGCGGCACGGGTCCCGGTACCTCGCTGTAGAAGGTGAGGAACGCCTCCTCCGCGGCGCCGCCCGCCCCGGGCTCCCCCGCCGCCGCCGCCATTGCCGCCACCACCACGTGACGCGACGCAACGCGACCGCACGTGACTACGGCGAGGGAAGAGGCGAGAGGCCCTCGGCACGTGACCGCGGCGCAGCGCTATTAGCGGCAGGCTCCGCTCTCCTCGCTCCCCGCCCCCGGTGCCTCCTGAACGGACGGAGCGGAGCGGCCCGGTCCGGGGTGGGGTGGGGGGGGAGCCGCCGCTTCCCGGCCGCGTTCCGTGCGCTCCGCCCCGGCCAGCAGCACCGCAGCCGGGAGGTACGAGGAGGCGGAGGCGGTGTCTGCGCAGGCGCGCGCCGTGACGCAGCGGCGGGGGGGCGGGTCCCGTCCGCGCGGCGCTCCAAGGGCAGCGGGCGATGGCGGCGGCGGCAGCGGCGCGGGGCGGCCTGCGCGGGGCCCTGGTGCTGCAGCAGCAGCGCTGGAGCTCGGGCTCGGGCGCTGACCAGGTGGGGGAGCGGCGGACGGGGCGGGGAGGGCTCCCAGTGCCCCCGGTGCGCCCCTCCCCGCCGTGCCCCGCTCACCGCCTCTCTCCCCGCAGCTGGGTGAGCTGGGCAAAGGCGCCGGGAAGGGCGGCGGCGGCGGCGGCGCCATCCGTGAGGCCGGCGGGGCCTTCGGGAAGAAGCAGGCGGCGGAGGAGGAGCGGTACTTCAGGTGAGCGGAGCTCCGGGCCTCGGCCGCAGCCACCGCCGGGTGCGGGTGCTGCAGCGTGGGCCGCCCTTTCCTTGCAGGGAGAAAGAGAGGGAGCAGATCTCTGCCCTGCGGAAGCACCATGAGGAGGAGATTGATCACCACCAGAAAGAGATAGAGCGGCTGCAGAAAGAAATCGAGCGCCATAAGCATAAGATCAAGGAGCTTAAGCACGATAACTGAGCCGACACTGAATGTACACGGCCAATGCTGATTGTGGTGTAAAGCAGCGTTGAAGACTGTATGTATGCTTTGGCCAACATAATCCAAATTACTCCAGTTATACTGTGGCCTGCAACTATGTCAAATAAACTGCTCAGTCTCTTCACTGTTCAGTAACTGCTTAGAAATAATCCACTGTCTTGGTGTTAAGTGTTATTGCAAAGTAATGCTGTAGTCCTAGGCAGGCAGTCCTGGACAGAACTGCCGTGCTTTCGTTAGTTACAGCAAAGGAGTCACCGCTTACCCTTGGTGTAATAACTTTACAGGTAAAGCTGTAAGAAAAGGTGGGGGAAATGGTACCTGTGTAGAGACCCCTTCACAAAGGAGTTGTGTTGTCTCAAGGAAGCTGTCACTGGGTGTAAAGGGGAGGTGACTGCACTAAACTTGCAGGGTGTAAGGTTCTTTTGTTATGCTTAGCATTCAGTGTCATAAACCGGGAGGGGAACTTAACCATTCTGAGCTCCAGTGATTTCACATGTGGTGGTGTGGATTCCTGAGCAAGACAGATGAAATCCTGACTGCCACTTGAAGGTTCCTTTTTTTGGAGGTAGTCACCTGGTGGTGGGGTTTTTCTGTCCAGTTCTCGATGTTCCTTTTGTAAGTCCCTTTCCAAAGGATGCATTAAGATTAACGTTCATAGAATCAGTCACAGACTGGTTTGGGCTGGAAGGGACCTTAAACTGCATCCAGTTCCAACCGCCTGCCATGGGCAGGGACACCTTCCACTAGAGCAGCTTGCTCCAAGCCCCTGTGTCCAACCTGGCCTTGAACACTGCCAGGGATGGGGCAGCCACAGCTTCTCTGGGCACCCTGGGCCAGCGCCTCAGCGCCCTCATAGAGAAGAGCATCTGCCTAAGAGCTCATCTCAATCTCCCCTCTGGCAGGTTATGTAAATTCAGTCACTTTTGTGATTTTAATGTAAGAAATCTATCCTGAAACATATAGTGGATAGCTACTGGAACGTGTGTGTGGCCTTACTGCACCAAGACTGACAAGAAGGGGATTTTGTGTAACAAGAATGGGCGGGTGAGAAAGCAGCCTCCTGGTCCAGCCCTGCACTGGCGCATCCACAAGTGCCTGAACAGGTTTAGTTCCTCCCACTGGTAAATCCACCTCTTGTGAAGTGCTACAGTGGAGCTGGATGGAGTTGAGTGACTGAAGGGCCCTGTTTGAACAGAGCCTTTGATGCAGAAAGTGTTGCAGTGAGTGGCTGGTACCTGGTACAACCCCAACCAGCTGCTCCTCTTGGGCTGCTCTCACTGAGGAACATTGCAGGTTGTGGTACATCTCATCTGCAGAGTAACTGATGGCACCAGTGACAAGTCCATGCCACGTCATCTGCATGATCAGGCAATTCTGGAGCAGAGCAACCAAAATCTGAAGCTTGAAACTGGTAAGGCTGCAAGGATGGTGCTTTACTCAGAGAAGAGGCCATAGAGGGCTTATTGTTCTGGGTCTCCTCGATTGCTCTGGAATGGCTGATGGCAGGAATAGCCACCCCTCCATCCCACAGGCACAGGGGACACAAAGGAAGGGATTCTTCTCTCCTCCCTGCCAGCCCTAGTGCATCCTGGTCATTCATTGTTGCTCAGGGTTGGACTGACCCTGTTCACAACACCCAAACCCTCAACAGTCACCAACAGCCCAAATTCATGAAGAAAAAGCTTCATTTCTTGGAGTGGCATTTATGTTTCAATGAGATGCACATCTGTCCTTACCCCTGGACCCTCTGTCCATATCTTCGGCACATAGATCATGGCCAATGCAGCAGCAGGAAAAATGCATTTATTTTCAGCTAAACCCAAGCTTGTGATTATTGCTGCAGTAAACACAAGCATCTGTCCCAGGTGCTTAGTTTCTGCTGTGTGCTATGCAAATAGAGGGTAGTTTTAGGCCAGGCATTGGGCAGAAGTTCTCCCCTATGAGGGTGCTGAGGCCCTGGCCCAGGGTGCCCAGAGAAGCTGTGGCTGCCCCATCCCTGGCAGTGCTCAAGGCCAGGTTGGACACAGGGGCTTGGAGCAAGCTGCTCTAGTGGAAGGTGTCCCTGCCCGTGGCAGGGGCTGGAACAACGTCAGTTCCAGGGGACACTGCCAGGGATGGGGCTGCCACAGCCCCTCTGGAACAATTCCACCTCCTTCACACTAGGTTACACTCCGCATCCAGCAAAGAAGAGCCGTCGCTACTGCCAAACCCACGGAAGGAAATCACAATCCACACGAGAAGCAGCACTGCTTCCACCGGGCAGGTCCAGCAAGAGAGAACACTCGGCCCCAGAGTGAGTTTGCCTCGGCTTCTGTATCAGAGCACTTCCATTTCCATCAGGCAGCGCACACAAAGTGTACCCACGCTCCACAGGAACAGGGATGGAAGCACATATCCTTGGTAAGCTGCAGAGCAAACATAGTCTTCGGGAGCGTCATTTCGTGGTTAAAAAGTAGAAAGCTGCAGCTTTTAGCTCTTCACCAGACCCAGGAGGGACCAATCCAGCCGCACGCAGACGCTGTTGGACACAGGGCTCCGGGATGCAGCCAGCCCAAACCCATTCGTTGGCTCTCACGTTATGCAGCGGCAAGACCAGGAGATGAAGGCAGCGCAGCCCCGCCGGTGCCAACAACCCGGTTTCCTCCACACGTGCGCAGCTGTGGCCGCCAGAGCCTGCCCGACCCACCCGGGCGCAGGGGCACCCGCACGGAGCCGCGGAGCACTCACACACCAGCAGCGATGGAGTGAGGGGCCTGAACCGCAGCTCTCGCCGTTCCCTCCAGCCCTAACCGAGACCGGCCTCGGCCGCCCCACGGCGGCTCCCCGGGAGAGGCCGGGCCCGCACCCCTGCACCGGCGGGTGGCTGCCGCGGACCGGGGGGAACCGGAGCCGGGTCAGGGCGCGTTGCTGCGGGCTCCGTCCCCGGCTCCGCCCGGCCGCAGAGGCGGTGCCCGCGCTCGCTCCGCACGGCAGAGGCGGGGCGGAGGCGGCCCCTGCGCGCTCCTCTCGCTCCCTTTGTTCAGGGCCCCGCGGGCGGCGCTGCCCCTTTAAATCCCCCCAGCCCCGGCCCTACCGGCGCGCCGGGTTGAAGGAGCTGCGCGATTGGTTACGGAGCCTCCCGCTCATTGGTCTCCGGGAGGATCCGCGCGTCCCGCCTCCGCAGTCCCATTGGCTCCTCCGGGTGCTCGTCCAGGGCGTGAGCTGCTGAGTGGGTGAAGCAGTGGTCCCTGGAAACAGTTCCGGGAAACCCCGCGTGTTGCCGGGGTCGCGCCGCCGTCCATGAGGAGAAGGAGGAGCGCGCGCCATTTGCCGTCGCTGCTTGGGCCCGAGCTGCGCCGCGCAGGCCCCGCTCCGGTGAGTCCCCGGGGGGCGCCGGGGCCGCCGGGGGGCCGCCCCGCGCCGAGTGCGGAGCTCCGCGGCCGGGGACGAGGGCTCCCGCCTAGGCCCCCACGGCGGGGCGGGCAGCCGCGGGCCCCGGGTAGGCCCGGCGCTGGCGGAGGCGGGCCCGGGGCGCTGGCGCCGAGGAGGAGAGCGGGGCGGGCGCGTTCCCGGGGGCCGGGCGCGGCGTGTTCGCTCCGCAGGCCGGGGCGGGCGGGCCGGCCGCGGCGGGAGTTGGCGCCGGGGAGCGGCCCGGGGGCGGGCCCTGCGGCCTGGCGCGGGGAGGGCGGTGCGGCCGCGGGCCGAGGATGGTCCCGCTCCGCTCCGCTCCGCCCCGCCGTGCGGGTTAGGTTTGCGTGCGGCGGGCAGTCGGGACGCGCTCCGCTCGCCGTGCCGCTGCGCCGGGAGTCGGGTCGGCTCCCGGTCCGCGCCCGGCGCTGCGGAGCGAGGGTGCGGTGACCGCTTGGGCAGCGGCGCCCTCGGGGGCTGAAGGAAGCTTTCAGCGGGAAGCGCGTCGGTGGTGCCGCGGTGAGGCAGTGCGCGGGGGGAGCCGGCTGCAGGGAGGCAGAGCTGCAGCGCCCGGCTCGCCGCCTCGGGTTCGCCTTCAGCACTTCTTCGGTCGGGAGAGTGTGATCCTTGTCAAGGGCTCCGGAGGGGCGATGCTCCAGGATTCCGTTGCGAAGGCGCTGTTTTTTCTTGGATGATATTTTACTAAATGCCTTTATCAGATCTTCAAAAGTTTTGCTAAAGTACGTCATTATTACTGTTATCTTGAAAATAAAGCTGTAGTTACTGGGTTGTAGCGGCTGTGTTAACCTGTCAGTGTGTGAATGGGGTTAATTCTGTACCTAAGATATGCTGGACTTGCTTGATTCCCTTTCCCCGTGTATCATACCGAGGGATCCCGCTGGCAGTTTGTGCTGCAAAGAATGTTAATGCTCATGAAGCTCTTCTTTCTTTTCTTCTTATTTTTCTTTCTTCAAGATTGCACTTTGTTTAACACTGAATTTTGACCTGGCTTGTAAAAGTAAAGGTAATCCATCCCCCCCGGTTCTGCATCTTGCAGTGTGTTATGTTTTTTCAACCTATGCAGACTGTCATGTTTGCAAACTAGCAGAGTCTGCTTGATATTTTCGTATCCTAGAAGCTATTTCCCAGGAGTGTTTAATATCCTTCCTTCTCGGGTTTACTGTCTAGATGGGAGCACTCTTGGAATAACGTTTGGGTCTCCCGCTAACACTCAACCGACTGATTTTGCCACAAAAAGCAGTACTCCTTTCTTGCTTAGGCAAAGACCTGGAAAATTCTTTGAGGATAAGTTAGACCAAAGCTTGTTTTTGTTGGAAGTGTTGTTCTGAGCTGGAGTGCTATCAAGGCTGTACCGTAGAACCCAAACACCGGGTGTGTGAATGGCCAAGGCCAGTTAGAAATGAGCACGTACGGATGTTATGGTTCAGGTTAGCAGCTGCTGATGCCATCAGTGTTGTATTTTGCTGGTGCTCTGTGCACTGTGCTAACCTGCAGTGATAAAGCAATCTCCCAGTGACCCTTGTGTAGATACTGAAGCATGGTTTCTCTATGGGCTGTGCTAGTCTCTTGCTTAGCGTCACGATGGAGGTTCTCAGAGTTTTTCATTCCATAAAGTTATGGAATGGGGAGGCCTCTTGGCTGAAGGGATGAGGATGCTATGTTGTAAAGAGTGTCTGCCACTGAAATGCAGGGATGGAAACCTAGCTGATGTGTGAGGCTCTTCAGGGTGTTACAACTTTGGAACAGTTAATCGTGTAATTTGTACTGATAAACAGTGTATCATAATCAAGCTATAAAAATGTACTTTCTGTGATTGAATAAGCTATGGCTATGATGCCTTCATGTAAAAAATAAAGGATGTGCCAGTAATGTTTGTGAAAAAGTGAGGCTTTAATAAATTTCCCATTCAGTCTTCTAATCGAGTTCTTCTCTTCCTCTCACTCGTGTTTCTTATCTTCCTGTTTTGACAAGAATCTTCTTGAAGTGTAAGGTGTAATTATAGAGGCTACATTTGTTTTCTTGTGGTTCATTCAAAACAAAACTCTCCCCCCAAAAACACTCCCCAACTTTCCCTCAGTGCTGTTTTTAATGTAGTATAACTTGAACGTTTGAAACATGACGTATAGAAGGCATAGTAACATAAGCAAGTTGAATGGCTTTGGTGCAGTGTTTTTACAGAGGAATTAGCTATACTTCCTGTGCAGCTGAGCAAGCCAAGTTGAAATCCTCCATGAAATCAAAAGTTAACTAACAGACGGGTGGAAACAACATTGATGTATAATCACTGGGAAGTTGGTTATGGTAGTTTGAGGTATTGCCCCTTTGCCAGCAATTGCCATTCCTGCTCAGATAAGCTGTTACTAAGCACATTTTGAGTTAACCAGACTGAATTTATAATTAATTGGAGTTATACTTAGATAGTCTGTGGGTGGCAACCTCTGTTAGAGGCATGGTATAAAATACAGGGACTAGTGACACTGCTGTTTAACCAGTGTTGGATAGAGGCCGAGATCAAGTTTCTGTTTTCAAGATGCCATTTGCTATCAGGCTTAGGTTTGTGATAATATTTTGTTTTCTAGGAAGAATACTATTTGAGCCATTTGAGTTATTAAACATGAAAAAGAAGGTTGCTTCTGGGTAATTTAGAAGCACCTGTAGTTTTAACACCTCCCACTTGTCATATGACTAAAGCTTCAAAAAGGAACTAGTCACTTTGCAAATTACTCCTTAGAGATGCAGGAGTTCAAGGTGAAAGATAGTGGCTGGCTAAAAACATGTTTTGTATCATGAAGTATTCACATGGCTGGCAACAACAGCATGAAGTTCAAAACAAGACAGCCCCCCCCCTGCTCCATGCACACAGTCCTGAGGTGGTGAAGCTCAGAAGCTTCTCAGGTATCTGGGGAAATTCTCTGTGCCTGTGTAAAGTTGCCCCCAGTGTGTCTTTATTGCTGCCGCTCACTTGGTAAGCACATTTTTGTGTACACGCTTTTAAATTCATCCATTTGTGCATGTTTTAAAAACATAAATATCCCACACATACTGTGGGATACATAATCCTTTACTTATAATCCATGCTTAAAACCTTTTCAGTTCAACAAGTCTCCCTCTTTCCTAGATACTTGAGTTTTAATTCACTTAAATGAAAACCTCTTGAGTGCATGTGGCCTGTCGTGGGCTGAGTCGCGTGGACATGCTACACATGCAAACAGATAACACTCTTTTCTTTAATATGCCTGTAGTATTTTTTTTTAGAGGAGAACCAGAAACGTTAATAAAATCATTGTGTGTTTTCCATTCTGATAAAATTCAGTTGAATCTTCCTGACAGCTACATGTAGTTGATGTTATCTAGAGGGCGAGCTAAGCAGTCTTCTACAGCTGTGACTGTCTCTGCTGAGCTCAGAGTGCAGATTCAGTATTGTAAGAGATGTCATTTTGCTTGTTGGTGTTCATTCAGGAAGAAGCAGCAGTCTAATCTCAGATTTCAGGCCAAGCTTGCAATCTGGTACTGTGGCTGTGAAAAGAAATACATTTCTTCTGGATGCTGCTGAGGCCTGAATATTTTGACGTCCACGTCAATTCAGAATTGTCCAGAGTAGATTTCTTTAAGAGTCTGTGTGACAGGAAGTAGCTAAAATTTGAGCACCCAAACTGCACTTCTCTGGCTGGTGAACATGCATTGCATTTGACTTTGAGGATACTAATTCTTAAGCTAGTGAATTAAGATGCTGAGACTTAATTTACATTGTCTACAAACCCGCTTATAAAAGGCATTTGACCAGCTGTGGTGCTGTGTAGTAATCTGCTACTTAGGGGTTAGATTTTGCTCCACACACTGGTGTGTGTTTGTGATGAAGGTAGAGATCTCGTGCCATTGGGCAGCAAATCTAGCCTGGCAGATGTTTGGGTTACTGAACTGCAGATGAAGGCTTTCTGCCTGGACACAGAAGAGCTGTCACCCTTCTGTTCAGCTACAGGCAACGCTGAAAGCAGTGCTGAGCTTTTAGGTATGTGACACTTGGAAGCCACTCTGGGGTCACAGAAAGAAATGTCTGAGAGCATCGCCATAAGCTGTTGATGTTTAGAAGGTACTTGGAATTGTTTCAAATCACTTTCCTGTATTTATGTATTGGCCTAGCCTCACAGTTCTTGGTGGGTTTTCTTTTGTGTGCAGAGAAGACAATGTATGTGTAAATAACTGATTTTACAAGGCAATAAAAAAGAGAACACAATGAACCCCCCTTTATAGATCTTTTTTTGTGTATATTGTCCTGTGCATTTTTGAGATGAGGCAATGGGAATGATACTGGCCCCAGAGCATTGTCAGTTTAAGGAAACATCCTCTGCCCTGTGCTGCTTCGATCTTGCAGAGGCTGGCTAGCGAGCAGACACGGGTTTTGGTTTCCATTATCTTTGTAACCTAAAGAAACTTCAGTTAGTGTTTGAGAGTTCAGTTGTGATGATGGATAAACATTACTGTAGTAGTGCTCTGCAGATGGCATTTTTTTTTCTTCAGTCATCAGGCTATAGTCATGGTTACTTCTAAGTAAACCGAATTGCCTAGAAAGCAGTTTCTCTTCATCAAATGATAGAACGTGTGTATATATGTTATGTGTATGTGCTGTGTAGCTAAGGAAAACTTTCCCTTACTAATTGCATAAAGAAGTGGTACCTGACAGAGAAGCAGTGTGAGGCTGCATTACATCTCTTTAAAATTGCCCTTCAAGTCAAGGCACATTTATTAAGATCATTATTTTTCTGTCTGAAGAAAAATGATTTTTTTTTTTTCCTTGCTCAAGCTTGCAAATCTTCATAGGATATCTTCCAGCAGCTCATGAGCTGTAGTCTAGAAGGGATGGGTATACGGGTGGCTGCTAGAGGTGCGGTTGTGTTTGGAGACTCGTTTTGCAGCATAGTAAATAGCTTGAGGCTTCAGCGTAAAAACCCCGACTGTTCTTGAATTGTCCTCATACCTGTATTCCAGTACTTAATTGCGTTGCTCCAACCATGCTGCATTTGTCTATCTGGTTATCATTTCGCTTCTGATTATTGACTTCTTCCCTATCTTTTAAAGCCTGAGGCTCATTTTGTTTCTAAAGCTAACAGCTCATCATCCTGATGTTCTCTGCTGGGTAGTTGAATTGTCTCTTGTCAGCCTTTTTATTTTGAGAGTACTGAGTATCAGTCGGCTGGCGAATTGAGAAATTGAAACTGGTTGTAATGAATTGGGCATAGCCCACTGGAATTGTCTGCGGAGATAGTTGTGCATTTTTCAGTGCACATACTTGGAATCAGTTTGTTGATTCTGAAAACAAGTCTTTGTATTGATACAAGAACTGAAGATGCTGCAGTCATGGCTTCCTTTTAAACCAATAAGTTACGTATTTTAAAAAAAGTAGCTGTGATTTGTAGAGCTCCTATTTCAGTAAAACTGAAAACATGGGAACACTTCAGTTGCAGTTTCGAATTGTAACGTGCGGTAGAGTGCAATTACTCTTTTTCTCTCCTTCCTGAGTCCTACCAGTGTTGTGGGGAAGTGTTGGGTTAGTCTTCTGCAGCATGCTGGGTTTGAAGGAAGACATGGCAACAAGCCAAGAAAGCAAAAACTAGCAAACAAGTATTGACATTTTTATCCATGAAGCTACCCTGCAGGGTTGTGTGTTCACTGCGTTTTGAACGATTGTTTTTGAAGTAGAGGAATGGGAAATGAAAATAGCACTAGTTCTTCTGGCTCTTGGTTGAAGGATGTTGTTCTCGTGTCCCCGTACATTCTAGCTGCGCTGGTAACCAGTAACTTACCGACAGTGAAGTTTAGACCTTGTTATGTACATGAAGTACATTTTTAAAGAAATCATGTCAATTCTTCCATGTACATTTTCCATAGTATTAAGGGTTTTACTTTCTTTTGAAACTTAGATCAGCTGCATCCAGAAAGTATTAAATAAACCTTTTGATACAGGTCATTTGCAGCATGTATACAAATTAGTTTAGATAAATCATGCATTGTCCTACAAACTAGTTATTTCTGGCTTATTGTAATATAGCTCCTGAATTTTTTCCAGCAGCATAATAAAATGGCTAATCAGGTGAATGGTAATGCGGTACAGTTAAAAGAAGAGGAAGAACCAATGGATACTTCCAGTGTAACTCACACAGAGCACTACAAGACACTGATAGAGGCAGGCCTCCCACAGAAGGTGGCAGAGAGACTTGATGAAATATTTCAGACAGGTATAATATGCATTTCTTGTTTCTGACTGGTTATGAAAGTGAGGGCATACCATTTTCAAATTTTTTATAGATTAAGGTTTAAAAATTCATTGTTTTTTGATCTGTGTAGCTCTGAATGTTTTGCTACTTTGACTTCCCTAAAGGCAAATTGGGTTTGACATTGACTAATTACTTGACTCATCCTTAGTGTTGTATGTGATATCTTAGTTGCTTTAGGGCACAGAGCACTAGTTTTAGACGTTGTCAAATAAAGATGTATGTTTGAGAATACTAAACTGTACATTTTTTGGTTTTTTCCTTCAATCCGAATCATCATTTTGCTTTTACTTTTCTACTGTCAACTCCTCACAGTGGTTCTTAAACACTCAAAGGCTGGATAGGTAACATAGCGAGGGAAGCAATTAGCTTGTCTTGCCTGGGACTACATTTGAATTGAGTCTGCCTGTGGATTTTTTGTTCTCTCTAGTTTTGAGTGGACAGTTTAATCCATGATGGTTATTACACTGAAATGTTCAGTTTGACACTAACAAAGTTGAGGACTAAGCTATCTAGCAAACCGAGTAATACCTTGCTGGTAGCAAGTGGTCTCTGCAACTTCTAGAGAGGTTTCTTTATATACAAAGGTTTTCCTATTTTGTTTTTGTACCCCCCCCCCCGCCTTACTATTATTTTGTCCTATAGCCAGAGGCTTCCTTTTCCTCTTTAGCGTGTGTTCTGTGAACAGATACATAAGAAGCAGTAGTACTGCTGTATGCGCTTATCTTGAATGCCTTGGTGGCAAGATGACAGTTTTTGCTGAAGAGAGTCAAAACTCCACTGATCCAAGTGAAGGCAGTTCAAAACCAATACCTTCCCCATCTTCAGTATGATACTCTGGCTCACGTGGGTGATGTCCTTTGGAAGTCATTCACTGTGAGCTTTCATCAAGCCTTTACCAGCTTTTATAGGCTTTAGACACAATTTCTAACTGTGGATCACGATGATGTGCACTCGATGGTTTGAGACAAGGTGTAAGTGCCTGGGCAGAGGAACTTGTGGGGCTCTAACACGTGTTGCAGTTAGGTTGTGTTGTGAGGAGTTCTCAAGGGGTTTTAAAAGCTTTTCAGCCCAGAACCTGACTACCTAGTGTAAATTCACTGCATGAGTAACCTGAAAGCATTTATTCACACTTCCTCAGTGCCATTGCAGGTGTTCACTTTGTGCGGGGGTTTGTCAGTGAAGCGAACTACTTCTGACACCCAAGCTAAATTTGGGGTTGAATTTAAGGGATTTTTAATCTGCTGAGGTCTTACATGAGAGATACAGGTGCCTTCCAATATGCAGGATCACTTCTGAAATGTAGTCCTTGGGCTTGGCACTACTGTGCGTTTTTGAACTCAAGTAGCAGTGAAACAATCTGTATTTTGGAGGTCAAGCTGTTGCAAAGCATGTGGAGTTCTTGGTATCTCTCCTAAATTTTGCTGTGTAGTTTAAAAAGTGCAAATCTTAAAGTCTGTACTCGCTCCACAGCTTATGAAAGTGCATTACAAAAGGAAAGAAATTACCTGTAAAGATCCTTAAAAAGAAAGAGTGTTTCAGAACTGGTCCAATGTTTCTTGGGGGATTCTGTACCTGTAAAATTAACGTTAGCCTTTTCGGGTACATAGCAGGGCTCGAAATAATACCTTTTTGAATTCTGGCTCTTGGAACTTCATAGAGCACCACAATTTTACACATCTAGCAAGTCCACTGATTTTTGCTTTTTGAAGTCGGAGGAAAGAGGGAACAAACCATTCTACCTCCTTAAATTTTCTGGAGCTCAGCTTCTTTAAGGATGTGCTTGTCAGTCAGGTAGCTCCTTTTTCAGGTACAAGAGGATATTTGTAATGTTCACATGTCAGCTTACTCTAGAACAGCTTCACTCAAGAGAGGGAAGTGTGAAACTTAAAATGAAAGACAAACAAACTCCAAATTACTCGAAGTGAGCCAGAGGTCATTGTTTCAAACCCTGGTGTGTGATACTGCCTTTGTGCAGCAGATTGCATTCCCGAATGTTAGAGAACTCTTACACATGGGCTATAATCTTGTATATTAGTTAGTGCTTAGGTATATACATTTTAATTTAACTTTTTTCATTGTTGTACTCATGTTCTTTCATATACTTGTGTAGGAATATGTAATTATATTAAATGTGTAATTCTATTGCTATGGAACGTAACTTTTTTGACTTTAAAAGCAAACTGCATAGTTCTTAGTTTGTATGAAATTCAATAGAAATCTGTAACTTCTTTATCTTTAACTTTTAGGGTTGGTAGCTTATGTCGATCTTGATGAAAGAGCAATTGATGCTCTTAGGGAATTTAATGAAGAAGGAGCCCTCTCTGTATTACAGCAGTTTAAAGAAAGTGACCTGTCGCATGTACAGGTAAGGTGAGAGCTCCAGGAGTGTGAGCACATAAGTATAAAGAGTGTTCTGGCACTATTGGTGGGAGAGTTGTAACTTAAAAATTCATTGATATTGTTGTATTCTTATGTTTCTAGCCCAAATCACAAGCCTGTTTAAAATTGCCTTAAATATGTAGGTATTGGAGTGCAAAGCAAAAGCTCCCAGATAATAAAAAATGAGTGTGCAAATAAGAAAATAAGGTAAAAATACTCTCTGGAATCTGATCAGTTTTTCCAATCTGACAAGTTTGTTTGATTGATCGTTATATTTTGCTAAAGGATTTGTTTGTTGCATTGGTAGGATATAGTGACCTCATGGTCTGGAGGGAGATTCAGTGGATTCCCAGGGCTTGTCATACACACAATTGAATTATTTTGTAAATTGTATCTACAGAACAAAAGTGCATTTTTATGTGGAGTTATGAAGACCTACAGGCAAAGAGAGAAACAAGGCAGCAAAGTACAGGAATCAACGAAGGGACCAGATGAAGCAAAGATTAAGGTAACATTTAGAAGCTACTGATTAGCCTGTACTACCAGATAACATCACCTGTACAGAGACTGAAGTAATTCTGAGTGTACTTAAAAACATCGATGCTCCCTGGAGTATTATTCACACTTGGCTTTAAAGACGTATATGCATGATAGAGACTTGGGGGTGTGCTTGTTTGGGATGCAGATCTTCCTGATGACATTGTTGCCAAAATGTATGAACTTATGTAAGGTCTGTGAAAACACTGCTATCTGTGTAAGAATTGTCTTAGTTGTCCTTTTATATTAAAGCTTTTACGCACTCATAAAATTACTTTGAGACTGATTTGAACAAGGTATTAGTCTATTAGGGAAGTCTTCTGTTGTGCAAAGACCTAGCTATGGCCTGGTGTACTGGAGTTCTTGGGGTACCACATATAAAGGGGAAAATAGAGAGTTATTTCCAGTCACCTTGTAGTATAAAAATGCTGCTGTTTGTGGTGGTGGTTTTTAAAACCCCCGTAATAACATGTTTTTTTGTAGGTTCTGTCTTGTCCATATGTACCTTGTGGCAAGGAGCAGATAAGGAAATCCTTATTTTAGGCCAGTTTTTTTATTCTTTATATTTTATCCACTGTCCTCCCCCCTGTAACTAATGTGACTAATCTTTTGCTTTTTCAGGCTTTGCTAGAGAGAACTGGTTACACTTTGGATGTAACTACAGGACAGAGGAAATATGGGGGCCCTCCTCCAGATACTGTATATTCTGGTGTTCAGCCTGGCATTGGAACAGAGGTTAGTATTTACAACCTAATCTGACTGTTGTGCTGTATTTTTGTGCAAACTGATAGATAAGAAATACATGACAATAAACTGTATTACAAGCAAAAGGTTAAAGCATTGCAGAGGAAAATATTCTTCCATGTGTGTCTTAGTCTTCTTTATTCATCAATATCCTGCAAAAGGCAGATAACAGGATGACATTGGGAAAGCAGGTGGAATATAGTAGGAAAGGCTATGTAAAATTTTGAAGATGTAAAATAGATTATTAAATCTAAATTATTAAAACTTCATGGTCCACCCTACTCAATCCTATCGTACATCACTTAAAAAATGACTACTGTGGCTTTTGTTTGTGTTCAAACACTGGAGCAGGCTTCCTGGAGAGGTCGATGCCCTGAGCCTGTTGGTATTTAAGAAGCATTTGGATGATGCCCTTAACGTGCTTCCAACTGAACTATTCTATTCTATTCATGACTGAAGATACTTGACTGATGCCAGAGAGGGACTCTTTGTCAGGATCTGTAGCTATAGGACAAGGGGTGAGGGGTTTAAACTGAAACAGGGGAAGTTCAGGGCATATACAAGGAAAAAGTTCTTTACTGTGAGGGTAGTGAGGCCCTGGCACAGGATGCCCAGAGAAGTGGTGAATGCTCCATCCCTGGCAGTGTTCAAGGCCAGGTTGGACAGAGCCTTGGGCGATGTAGTCTAGTGTGAGGCATCCCTGCCCATGGCAGGGGGTTGGGACTGGAGGATCTTAAGGTCCTTTCCAACCCAAACCATTCTATGATTCTTTGTAAAATCAAGTATTAACAGTGGGATGTTTAGAAGACTCATTAGGAGATGCTGGAATGCTGGCTGCAGTGTTTCTGCTGTGATGGTTTCTGGGCTATGTGTCTCCTTTCCCAAGAACTTCTAAGTGTCAACAGTTTGGATTTCTAAGAAGCTTGGTTTAATAAGTGTCCTCTTCCTTTTTAGGTTTTTGTTGGTAAGATTCCCCGGGACTTGTATGAAGATGAACTGGTACCACTCTTTGAGAAAGCTGGTCCCATTTGGGATCTGCGCCTCATGATGGATCCTCTTTCTGGTCAGAACAGAGGTTACGCTTTCATTACCTTTTGTAGTAAAGATGCAGCACAGGAAGCAGTCAAACTGGTGAGTAACCTACTTTCCGACAGACAAGATAATGTAAACAGCATGGTGGTAATCTGAGATAATGAAGTCTTTGAAGTATTTTGTTAAAGCATCCATTGAGAGACTCCAAATCTTCCTTTCTTAAAAACTGCCTCTTAATTTCATTTAATGTATACAAATAACCCACTTTTGGAACCAGTCTGCTATAGCCTACTGCAGTATGCTGGAGTACTTGGGTGATTATACTAAGAGCTTACTTTATTCTTTAAGCTTCACTGTGTTTAAGTTTTGTCACCCTTCCTACTATAAAGAGCTGACTGCAGATGCTTCATTGTGCTGCTGTGCTGGAGCAGGTCTCTGCCTTGGTGCTGTGTGGTTTGTGGTGGCCTTTATTTCTTTCCAGTGGCAGTTCTACAGTCAGCTGACTACATGGAGAGCTGGCTTGGCCTGCATCTGCATGGTTTGGCAATGGACACAGAGCAATCCCTGGAGTGAAAATGAGAGACAGCAATCTGACTGGGGCCCTGGATCAGAAAATAATTCAAAATACTATGTCTAAAAGTAGTGTATAATGAAGGAAATAGCTGATATTGTGATTTGGGGGATCTTTGTATTATTGTGGATTAAGCAAATGAGTGGCCCTTTTTCTTTTTCTTAGTGTGACAACTATGAAATCCGTCCTGGGAAGCACCTTGGAGTATGCATCTCCGTGGCAAACAACAGGTTATTTGTTGGGTCAATTCCAAAGAACAAGACTAAGGAAAACATATTGGAAGAGTTCAGTAAAGTCACAGGTGAGGCCTTCTGAATGACTCTTTCACACTGATCCCAAAATACCATTCGGTCTCTTTTGTAGATCTGGTTATTTGACAGATGTGTTCAGCTATCATTAAAGCTATTGCCAGGTTGGATTCCAAGTAGAAAATTTATATCTCAAAGGTACTTGACGGTGGAGTATAAAGAGTTTAGTGTCTGTTTTAACGGATTGCTAAATTAATATTGTTGTAGGTTTATAATTTGGGATTGAAACAGCACAAATATCTCAGGAAAAAAAAATCATTGGTCCCAGTTCTGTTACCTGTTCCAGCTTCCTGTGTATTTGTAACTGAAACTGCTTTCAAAGCTGCGATGTTTTCGGGGAGCCTCAAATGTATTGTTGAGGAATGATGGGAGGAGGGAATACTGAATCAGTTTATATGGAATGTTACTGTAGAAATGGTTAACGACAGATAAAATTTCTGTCCCAGTTCTTCAGTGTTGTTCCTCAGTATATGCCACAAGCAGGAAGAAGAGAAGTCAGCTCGTCACTGGAAGGAGGATTTCGCTTTAAATATTAGATTGAGGTCTTGATTGCCTGCTCTTGTTCCTATAGGAAAGTTTTAACCTACTGCTTCTTTTTTAGGATTGCTATCTATAGGTACTTCAGGGAAGTGCTGAAAACAGAAGGTGAATTTTCATTTAGTTGTCTCTCCTTTTTTTGGAGAGATGTGGAAGGAATTCTTTCCAGCTTCCCTTGGAGGCAGGGGAAATGCCACTTGTTAATGCTGACTGCTGCTCAAAAGTGTAAAACTGGTTTAAACAAAAAACAGAGAACTTGCACTGTGTGAACTGTTCAGGTTGATGTTTTGCAGAGTCTAAGTGTGAGGTAAGTTTGTTCTGGAGAATTTCACCTTCTAGGTGACCTCTTTCTGGGTAAACTGAATGGACATCTCTCGTTTGTTCTGCTTTTCTGGTACTCCCTTCCCCTTTCAGGTGCTACATTCAAAGGCTGTGTAGTACAAAAACCAGTGAAGGCATTTTAGAGTAGACTATACTACTTTTTCTTTCACTTTGAAGCTAAATACTAAAGACCTGTTTTTCAGAGGGTTTGGTGGATGTAATCTTATATCATCAACCTGATGATAAAAAGAAGAATCGAGGATTCTGCTTCTTGGAATATGAGGATCACAAGTCAGCAGCACAAGCTCGCCGCCGCCTCATGAGTGGCAAAGTAAAAGTCTGGGGAAATGTTGTGACAGTGGAATGGGCTGATCCAGTAGAGGAACCTGATCCAGAAGTCATGGCAAAGGTAAGTAAAAACTGAAATGGATCCTCTTGTGCTTTGGGAGGGATTTCTTTATGCCATAGTGACAATGATTTGTTCCACTGAGCAATGCTAGTTTTGAGGCAGAAAAAGCAGTTAGAGGCCATGGCATGGGCTGAGCACAGCAGGTTGGTTGTCATTGTAAGGTGTTCGGAACATACTGTTGCCATTGAAACTCTTAGTGTGCAGGATTGTCCTCCTAGATTGGCACATCAGTCTGTCTGTTGTATGCTTCTGTGGATAATAAATGTGAGGCGGGTGTTTCGTAAAGCTGTTTTCCAGAGTGAGGTGAAGATGAAGTTCAGCGTAGGGAATGACATGCTCTTTGCCCCTCTGTTCTGGGATAACTCTTTGCTGCTCTTGAAGTCTATTACTAAGATTTTGCTGGGATTTGTAGCATCCCAGAAACAGAAACTGAAAGTTGGATATTCTTCTGGTCATGGAAGGGAACTGTGGAAGAAGTTGTAGAAACCTCATACAGGTAACTGAGGCCATTTTTATTTATTTCTTTATTTTTAATAGGTAGAGAACCTTTTATAAGGTTACCCAAAATAAGTTAATGGAGAGAAGGGGACAGCATTTCACTATTTTCTGTTGGTTTCCTTTGAGGTTTGACTTCTAAAGATTTCAACTTTCATTCTCATTTTTTCACCAGGTGAAAGTTTTATTTGTAAGAAATTTGGCCACGACTGTGACAGAAGAAATCCTGGAGAAATCCTTTTCTGAATTTGGAAAGCTGGAAAGAGTAAAGAAGTTGAAGGATTATGCTTTTGTTCATTTTGAGGACAGAGGTGCAGCAGTGAAGGTAGGTCGAGTATTATTTCCTAACTAAATTGATACGAGCAGTTGATTTTGTACAAGTGGGTTTAAGCAGTTCTGTTAACAGTTAACATCTAGATAAGACAATTTGTAGAGCCCATTGAATAAGGTTCCCATTGTGAGAGTTTTAACACTAATAATTTTGTTCCTATGATTTCAGTAGCTAGGAGGATGTGAAACTTGCAGAGTTAACAAGTAGACTGGAAAAGAGGTATAGACCAATGCAGGAGAGTCTAGAGAAGAGGAAAGTAAAAAAAGAGCAACCTAGACAATATTTCTGAGGAAACACTGACAGAAGGTATCAGTTGTCTCTCAAAGACCCCTATTTAAAGTGTGTAGTTTTGCAGTGCCAAGGTATTGACTAGAAATTGCAAAGTAATTCAGAATCTCCTTGTGCAGGGGAGAAAAGTGGCACTAACAACTCCTTTAGTGCATTACCTGTTTTGAACTGTACATGCTCCTGAGGAGGTTTCTTCTTAAGGTTATTATTAAAGCTTCAAAGGTGTCTTCCTTTGTATCTAAGAGCAGTTGAAAAGGTCATTCATCTCTGCTGCTTGTACTTAAATTGACTGAATTCTATAGGAATTACTTCATCTGTTGTCAAAGCCATAGTTCATGGGGGGAAGGAGGAGGGGAGGGAAGTGTTTTGCAGCTGGGAGTCTTGAGCAAGTATATTTATTGTATGTAGTGTATGTGGCTATGTTGGCAGTTCAAAGGCTTTTTAGTCAACCTTATAAATAACTTAATTGCTTATGATTTTCCTACCCGTCAGAATGTGGTTTTACAATACAGTTGAGTTTGGCTTCAGGAGGAGTGTCACTCATATTTGGTGAAGTTGAAGTCAGTTTGGGTAGGTTTAGACCATGTCCAAAAGAGGATAAGATACTGTTGACAGAAAGGGTAAGTCAGCGAGACTCCTGACATGTTTTATTGTATAGTAGGTCTTTAACACTCTCCAGTCCTTTCCCAGTAGACCTTAATTGTAAGTGCTCTGTTATATTTGAGCAACTGAAAAGAGCAGATGAGAAAGGAGAGATCAAGTGCGGTACAGCAGAGCATCAGATGCTCGCCCTGTCTGAAACAAGCTGGAATACTGCCACATCTGCCCCATGTGCATGAATTATGGCCACTAAACTGGTTTATAAATTTTGTGAGTTATTTTTGTGTATGGGTGTGTTGTTTGTGTTTTTGTGAAAGCATTATGGTATCAGTGTATGGAATTGGCTCACTTGATTCCAGTGTCTGCTTCTTTTCATACCTTCTTTAAAAACAATTGCTACGGTGTCTGATGGTTTTGAGGCATGTGGCTATACAGGCGTACAAATATTAATACCCATAAATGTTAAATGCAAAGCAGGTAACTCCAAGTAAAGAATTAGTGGGTGTAGTCCTAATCATCCTCTGCGTATGAAGTTCTCTTTGTGTGTGCACTTGATCATTACAAATGGCACATTACTGTTCTGGAGAATCTTGTCTCACTTGGTAAAATTAACAACTTTCAGTAATTTTTTGTCTTTTCCCATAAGTCTGTGTCCTCAGATACACTCGATGTCCTCAGAGGCACTCATGTAGTACATTCAACCAGCCAGGAAGCCCAGCTATAAAAATACTTTCTTCTGTGTGCGTGTGTGCTTTACCTGGCTTATAAATCCAGTGAGCATTTGTATCAGTGTGAGTAGTGAGAACTTCTGTCAGTGTGTTTCTGAAGTGTTTCTAGGGGATATAGGAACATAAAAAGCCATGGAGTTACGTCTGATTTGTTTAATGCTCAATATGTTTTAATCCCATTCCTTTATGATGTAAATAGAAACTTAAGTGCTGCTTCACTGTAAATGGTGGGACTTGAAGGAATGCTACCTAACATTCTGTTGAAGTAGCACAGCAGTGAGCACATGGCATAGGTCAGCCTGGAGCAGCCCAGCCATCTGTTTTCTTTCACTAAGTTTGTTCCCTTTTAAATGGAAACAAATTTTTAGCTGTTTCTCTTCTAATTTTTGTACAGGCTATGAATGAAATGAATGGGAAAGAGATAGAAGGGGAAGAAATTGAAATAGTGTTAGCAAAGCCACCGGATAAGAAAAGGAAAGAACGTCAGGCTGCCAGACAGGCCTCCAGAAATACTGCGTGAGTGTTCATTCTTGCACTATTCTATCGCTGCAAAGTAAAGTTTGGCTGTAAAATACGAGCTAGTTTGGAAGAACCTGAATGCCTTTTCTCCGTGTTGTGTGTTATTAATCAACAGGGGGAAGTTTATGCTGTGTTTTCGGAGACTTTTGAAGATAAATAATTGCACGTTTCTTTTTCTTAATAGGTATGAAGACTATTATTACTACCCTCCACCTCGCATGCCACCTCCTATTAGAGGCAGAGGCCGTGGAGGGAGAGGTGGATATGGCTATCCCCCAGATTACTATGGCTATGAAGATTATTATGATGATTATTATGGTTATGACTATCATGACTACCGTGGTGGCTATGAAGATCCCTATTACGGCTATGATGATGGCTATGCTATAAGAGGAAGAGGAGGAGGAGGAAGGGGTGGGAGAGGTGCCCCTCCACCACCTAGGGGGCGGGGAGCACCACCACCAAGAGGTAGAGCTGGCTATTCACAGAGGGGGGCACCCATGGGACCGCCGAGAGGAGCCAGGGGTGGGAGAGGGGGTCCTGCACAGCAACAGAGAGGACGTGGTGCTCGTGGAGCCAGGGGCAACCGAGGGGGCAACGTAGGAGGCAAGAGAAAGGCAGATGGGTACAACCAACCTGATTCCAAGCGCCGTCAGACCAACAACCAGCAGAACTGGGGCTCCCAACCCATCGCTCAACAGCCGCTCCAGCAAGGTGGTGACTATGCCGGTAACTATGGTTACAATAATGACAACCAAGAATTTTATCAGGATACTTATGGGCAACAGTGGAAGTAGACAAGTGAGGAGGGATTGAGAATATTGGAAACATAGAATTGGCAATAGCTCTACATCCTTCAAAACAAAATTGGCTTAATGTTTCATCCTTCAGTAGCGATTGGCTGCCATTTGTATTGGGCTGAAGAATCACTCTATCGTGTATATACTCGAGTCTCTTAGTTTTCTTTTTTCATAAACGCACTTGGACATTACTGGGCTTGCAGAATTCCTGAACTCCATATGGGGTTTCAATGCTATTATCATTTTAGCTTCATTTTAGCAGTTTAAAAGCAGGAATGGCACACTGTTCAATCATGATTTTGCAGAACCTCTGGTTTTGGACAGGTTTTTTTTTTTTTTGGTTTATTTTTATTTTTTTGGTTTAATTTTTTTTTTTTTTTGGATTTGGGATAGACTACATAGGAGTATGCTGTACATAAAAGTAAAAGCTAGTGCTTTGTCTCAGTAGTTTTAAGAAATTACAACAAATTAAGTTTTCTTGTATTGAAAATAACATGATTGTATGTTTTGCATTCCTAGAAGTAGGTTAACTGTGTTTTTAAATTGTTATAACTTCACACCTTTTTGAAAATCTGCCCTACAAAATTTGTTTGGCTTAAAAAAAAACAAACGTCAAAGCCGTGGCAATTTGTTCCTTGATGTGATTGTATTTCCAATTTCTTGTTCATGTAAGATTTCAATAAAACTCAAAAATCTATTCAAAACATTTACCTATTTCAAATTCAATTGTGTCCTAAAACATTCTTTCATTGGTAATCCTTGCGAAAAACATTGTTTTCAAAGTTGAACTGCCTATGTGAGTGATCAAATTCGTGCAAAATTTCTTGTGCTTTCCAACATGTAGCACTGTGGACATCAGACTGAAAACTAGGAGAAATTACAGCTAGCCCAAAGGGCGCTCTTTGTTTAAGTGCTGTTCAGTAACTTACCAGCATCTAATTTTGGAACTTTATTTTTGTTGCCTTTTTCAAAGTGTTGAAATGTGTCCAAACATTCACAGAGATCTAATTGAAATCGAATCTGCTCACGTAATGTGGAGAAGGAAGCAGAGCCTACAATGGTGTTAATTTGGTTCCTTTTTATTATGCGCTATGGAGTCCTTCTAAAGGCTGTTCTGTTAGGATCCAGCCACACTGGAATATTCAGCGTGCAGACACATAGGGAAATGGTTTTGATCTCGAGCATCTTAGTCTAATTTACGATTCTATTTGACTAGGAATGAGGACTATCAATCCGCTGCTGTGGCACAGTAAACTGACTTCTTGCTACAGAGAACACAAACATACTCTCTATATCCTGCTTGTTTCTGTCTTGACGTTTTAATTTGATGTTCTGCCATGATGAACAATTTGCCGTAGAATTCTCATGCCTTGTAATAGAGGCTGTTTAAAAAAAAAACACGGAATTATCTTTTGGGGGCATTACTAGCTACCTTATTGGGGTATTCTGTGTTGTTTTGACCCTTGTCTTGGACATTCCCAGATGTCAATTTTAACTGGCAAGTCATGACATTACTCGTCTGTTGCATCTGAGCCATTCTGTACCCCAATGAAGAACATTTGCTTCTCAAGAAAAAAAAGAGAAACAAACGGATTTGAACTTTCTCTAAAGAAAACTTTAAAGTAAAAAAACCTTGATTTACAGCATTCTAAACACAGACTATTGAGGAAGTTAAACTTCAGTGGTCATACTCCTCCCTTTGTCTTCTATTCCTGTCTGGTGTCTCTCAAGTGAGTTATGTCAGAATGTGAACAGGCAGATGAGCCTTCCCACGCCTCACTGTCGTGGGTCTGGTAAATGATTGCATGGTTTGAGTTTTGACCTGAATTAACATGAGGATGTATGTCGTTCTCTCAAAACAGTTTTGCCCTTTGTTAGGCTCTTCTTTTCAAATTAATAGAATTGCTCATAAATAATTTAAAGTGCTTTTTGAAATTAATTTTTAGGATGTTAAAGCCTTTTTTTGTTGTTTTTTTTTTGGGGGGGTGGGGGTTTTTAATTCATAAAATTAATGGGGCCAAGTCCTGTCCTCTCTGTTCCTTACTTGAGCAGTGAAGTCAGAGGGGTATTGCCCAGGTATATGTTTCAGGCTTTTGCTTGTGGTAAGCATCTGGCTTGTAATTTTGTTTTAATACAGGGGTTTGCTGTCCTACAAGTATGATTTTATAGTAACTATATAGATTTTCTGGTGGTGAGCAGAACCCTGTAGTCCCAATAAGTATTTGCTTTTCAGAAATCAATGTAAAGAGGATCTGGTACAAGGCAGCTTAACTGGAATCAAATTTAAAGTGCTCTCCATCCTGGAAGGAAGATAGTGTTCATGGACTGAAGTGTTAGCCCAGGAGAGGTGAAGTGCCAGTGCTGTTTATGGGGGGTGTGGGGAGGAAGAGAAAACACTTGTTATAATGCTCACAGAACAACTAAGGAACAGAAATGTTAAAATTGTCTTCCTTAAGAACTGCTAAGCTACATCTTGTATTTATTTCTGCCCAAATCACCATTTATCCTATATTTTTATTGAATGCGAGCTATACGTTCTTAGAATTGAAAATTCAAGTCAGTAAAAGTTTCTATTTGCAAGATACATCAAGTTCTTTGATTTCCATGGGTAACTCAAATTAACCATTGAAATTTGCAGCAGGCCTTTCCTGCTAACGTGTACCGCAGCTTACTCAAGTAGTGTGGTGTATGCTGAACTTGATCTTAAAATCATGGCAAAAAAATCATTGCACAAAGATACTGTAGCACACTGGAAAAATCTGCCCTGCCTGGTGGCAGGTACTCAAAGGGAAGAATTTTGCACAGTTTTGATATATAGTCAAAGCAAATAAATTTAAATTGACTCTCGTGCATCTGTTTTGATCCTTTCTTCAGTAGAACATAATAAAAATGCTCTCATAGAATATGTTGAAAATGGATTTCAACTTGCAAAGCCATATTAAGCTTTCATGAGTGTCCTGCTGGCGCTGGAGGAAGAGCCATGAAATGGGATTTTAATAATTTGATCACTCATTTACAGCAGTTGCTTAAATGTCTGTATCGAGAAGGTGTTTGACTTGAAGTAGGTTGCCAGATTCATAGCCATTCCAAAACCTGAGCAAAAGCTTTTTACAGCTGTTGTGTTACAGACTGATCTTCACCTTATTGAGCAAATCAGTTCCCTAAACTCAGCTTTTGATTTTCCTGATTTGTAACCAGAGTTGCATTCTCCCAAAGCATGAAAGGTTTGATTTTTGTAGCGCTGGTTTATTTTCAGGACTCTGTAGCCTGATTCTGAAATAAATGACAACTGAATTCCTTAAACCTGTTCAAAATAAACTGGAAGTAGAAGATCACCACATGATTTTGGTGACTCTGTATAAAAACGTGATCGCTCTTTGTCCTCTCTGCATTTGGTCATGAAGCCCATTTCTCTATTTTGAGCTACACAGGCAGAAATACAGAGGGCACTCTTATTATAAGGCTAGCAGGAAAACAGATGTGAAGTATTGAGCAAAAAGGCTTAAGCCTCTTGGTAAAAGATGTTTGGCACTTAGATGTAAACCCTTGATGCAGATGTATGTGCTTTCAGCAAGGCTTTTGTTACCCAAAAGTGATGGTGGCCCATATGTAGGGCAGCCGGGGCCCTCCTGCAGATCTGTCCTGACTAATCTGGGATAGTGCATGACTAGAGTCGAGTAGTTGTGTGATTAAAGATTGCCAGTGCAGTGAAGATTTGCCAGATTGAGTGGTCATTCACATGCAGATCAGAGCCTTATAGAAAGAGTGTTCCAAGTGGTGTTTCCTGTTTGTTCTAAAGTGAGAAACCCAAAAGTTAGAGCTTCTGTTAACTTAGAATCAGAACGAAGCTGTTGTAGTCTATTGGCTTAAAATGTCTTTTGAAACCCAGAGTGGATCTGATGAGTGTGCATTAGTTCATAAAATGTTTAGAGTAGGGGAAAACCCCAATCATTTGCCTTAAAAGGGAAATCTTAAGCTGTTGTTCTCATTCAAACAAACCAGTCGAGGTGGAGCTGCAAGATTTGGTTATTGATCGGGAACTCTGGAAATTTTAGAGCAGGAGAATCCCTCTGAAGAAATGATGTTTTAACAACTCGGAGGTTACCAGAAGCTCTCAAAGACAGTTCACAATATATTGCATCACGTTTTCTGATGTCCAGAAATCTGCAAGTGTCAATTTTGTGTTTTAACTCCTTCCTTTTACCTGACTATCAGGGAAGCGTGCTTGAGGCTGACCTGACATGTCATGATGTGGACTTGCTAGGTGGGGTTCGCAAGGCACAGTAACCTTGGAGTTATCGGTAAGACAACTTTCTTTCTCATTTCCTTCAGTAAGGTTAAAGGGCTGGGGTGGGTGGAGGGAGGAGATGAGCTCCACAGGCCAGAGCCCTGGAATATTGTTGAAAATCTGCCATTACCATGGAGAGATTCCAAGCGCTGAAGGTAAAGGTTAACTTTAAATACATCCATGTCCAGGAGGAGCATGGCATAGGTTCTTACAACTGAAATACATGGGAAAATAAAGCTGAGTTTCACTTCAGAAGAAAACGATGCTGTTTTAGGGATGCCAGAAGCGTAAGATACTTTGAACACTAAATTGTTTTCTCTAATTAATCCAGGTAAGGGTTTATCCCCTCCCCAAAGCCAGCGAACAGCACACTTCTTCACAGTCAGAGAATGCTGCTGAGAAATGTGTCCAAGTAGATTTCCATAAAAATAAAATTTGATCTTGAAAATAGCAATAAAACTGGCATATCATGACTGGCTCATTTGATCATGATACTGCTTGGAAGGCATTAATTGAGAGAGAATTGCCATTAAACCAAGGGACACTTGTAGTTGATCGTGGTATAAAACCGCTTGGGTTTAGTGATCATCATTTGTGGTGGGCATGATTCTAGACCAAGAGCAAAAGCTGAAGAGCAGCAGTCTCAAACCTGAAATACTTGGGCATGTTGAACCCTTCATGGCCCCTGCTCACCTTTTGCACATTCCCTCAGCCAGAAGCATCAAGACCTTTCTTTTCCCGGTTGTACATTTACGCACTACTTGGAAAGGAGCAGAGAAGCTGGAAAGAGCTTCCTAGGCTATAGGAGCATTCCAGGTTCAGTCATTCTTTGTCGTGGAACTGAATAGCGTTGCCAGTTCTGACAGCCAACTGCCGAAGAGATGTACCTGGTGAGTAGAGGCGTTTTGTAAGGATTTTTGAGATCTGAAGTGTTTGCTTATTTCCAGCTGCTCTTTGCTTGGCACCCCTCAGTTTGAGATCGCACAGAGCTGTTTCACTTTAAAGAGCTCAGAAATGAGAGGATCTCTGTTAGCTTTGGGTTCTCCGGTCTCTGTAATCCCGTGGAGATCCTGATGAGGAGCAGGACTTGTTGAATATGCTCAGCTTGCATATGCGTCATGTTGTAGAGATGAAGCAGATGGCAAGGTTGTTATGGGGGGGGAGCCCACCCTAAGTGGATTAGCTTTTGCACTTATGGAAGTGGGAGATAACTGTAGGAATACACAGTGGGCTGTACCTGCACAAAGCAGAAACATCAGTCTCCTAACAATGAGGTTTATGAACTCAAAACACAACTTCAGAATGTATTTCTGTGATTATAATCTGACAAATTACATTCAAAGCATCAAAAAGAGCAGCCCAAACTTCAGTTCTGCCCTCCTTGCTTCAGACACAGTGACACTGTGAGAGGTGGGTTCATTCCCATTTCAAGGAAGGAGTATCTGTGGCATCAGAACCTGTTTACAGGCTACTCTGCTGTTACCTTCAGACATTTCAAATTTAGCAAGCAGGAAATGAATACCCACCTTGAATTTAAGAGGGAATGTAGTGTAAGCAATAGTTTTGTGATAAGAAAGGAAATCTAATCTGGAGAGCATTCAGCTGTCTTGGCAATGGATGGGCTTTTCTCTTTTCACGATCCCTGCCTGTGCTGCTTTAACTTCTGCAGAACAAGGGGAAGTGAAACGTACCACGAGCTAAAAGCCCTGTAATTAAAAATAGTTCAAGTGCATAATTGAAGATAGCATCGTAATGCCTGTCCTCAGGAGAGCTCAGTGCGTGTGGCAAAGGCAGTAATTCAGTGTGTCTCAGGCTCGGTTTTAACCTAGTCCTGGATGCAGACTACTTCCTGAAAGCAGCCCTGGAAGCACATTCTAAGGTGCTTTAATCGGGTTCCATGATTCAGCGTATTGAATCAGTGAGGTGGAGACTTGGCATAACTTTTTGCTGGTAGTACCTATAGAACGAACACCAAAAAGGGTAAGAGCACCTTGTTTTAAGTTCCATATCTGGAATATAAGACCAGAGTTCTTGACCTCATCCTTGTGTGTTTTCAATCCAAATAATTGCAATGACACATTTTGCTCCCCATTGTTCTGGGTGAGCTCTTTCCTCCTCTTTGTTCTGCTCGGGGCTGGCAGTAGCAACACTGAGACCACAGGAGAGGAATTCTTCCAGCTCTCAGTATTGTGCATCCATGAGATTGTAGCCGCTTGGAAGAGCCATTGCAGTGAGCTTTGGTTTCATCAAACAGAGTGCCCTGTGCTCTGTAACATGCCAGTACTGCAGGAACTGGTCTGCAAGGAGTTCATACACAGTTATGTTGAAATGGTACCTACCTCATCATCCAAACCAGCTCAGTCAGTAGGATTTTTCCTAGAGATCCTGGCTGTGGACAGATGTTCAGCGTGCAACAGGAAGAGGTTCCAAGCAACAGAACACAGCCTTGTGAGCTGGTGATGGTATTCCTGTTAATTCAGTTGCCAGTCACTGATACCTCCACTTGGCCAGTAAAACTTAGAACAGAACAGAAATGATTCTTCCTGTAAGGTCAGGTCTGTTAGTTGATATTTTATTTACCACTGTATTTCCCCCTTGAACAACCAGCAGGAGTAGCTGTTCTTAGGGTATGAAATATGCATTTCGGTTGTCTTTTCTTTGTGGCTGCTTTGCTTTGCTGGCTCTTACTGTGCACTCAGGTATTTAGGTGGTTTCCAGTTGAAGGAATAGGAGCAAAAATGTTCTGCTTATCTATTCTTTGACGAGAATGGAAAGAGCAGAGATAGAAAACCCATCCAGCTGAGGAAGTCTGAGCCTGCGGCCCGTTATCAACTCCTGGGAGAGGTCCTGCTTTTAGCTAGAAGGAAAATTTCCTCTTCTCTACCTTCTCTTCTCATGAAGTTCCTATTGAAGAGCTTGTTCTGATCTGGTGCTTCTTGCCAGATCTTTGCTGCAGAGCTCTTCTGCGAGCTTGCTGCAAGTGGGAAGTGTGCTGGAGCTGCTGCTCTGAGGGCTGGGATGCATTTCAGGCACATCCTTGTTTTCAGTGCAGAGGAATAAATGACTCTGTTAAATAAATAAAATTACATCATTAGACGCAGAACAAACTCTTCCTGTGGGTGTCTTTGCGCAGGTCCTTGCTATTGTGCATCTAATGAGAACAATCTAGATGAGCTCTTAGGCAGAAGCTCTTCCCTGGGAGGGTGCTGAGGCGCTGGCACAGGGTGCCCAGAGAAGCTGTGGCTGCCCCATCCCTGGCAGTGTCCAAGGCCAGGTTGGACACAGGGGCTTGGAGCAAGCTGCTCTGGTGGAAGGTGTCCCTGCCCGTGGCAAGGGGTTGGAACTGAATGAGCTTTAAGGTCCCTTCCAAGCCAAACCAGGCTGGGATTTGATGATTCTATCTCCATTGAAGTATGAGATCTTGAATTACTAATCTTGTCAGCACTTCTAGATGATACGCCTTGCACAGGGGTGTCAGCATGTGCTTATTAGCTAACTTTGCATTTAATTTGCCCATTTTATGCAAATAAAACTTCCTTATTCCTCATGCCTGTGAAGCATTACACATGCATTTTCTTTAATGTTCCGTGTACGCATTAAATATTTTCCAGTGTGTTTTCTCCTGTGTGATTTCTCTAATGGCAGCTGATAGAAAATAAATGTGCTTTTTCTTCTCTCCTTCCATTTGTTGCTTGACTTACTCCTGTACTTCAGCCTTTTCTCTCATGTCAAATAGATGTCTTCAACTGCGTGTGTTCATAAGGATGTGCAGTGTAGCGTGTGAAATCTAAAGGTCATCCATTAAGTCTGTTTCACTGGGCCAAAGTAGGATCTGTGCAGGGAAGGCTGTGCCTTCCACACCGCAGGAGCCTGCTCAGGTGTGAGAGGCAGCTCCACGAATGTAGGTCATCTCTCTTTCATTGCAGATAGCTTCAAAAATGCTGTAGCGACTGAGCTGAGGTTTAAAATAGAAGCAGCTCAAGAACATCAAATGTTTGGATGCATCACTGGAAGTTGCTGAAATGAGATAGAAACGTGCAGGTACATGAGTAGAGCAAGGTGATGTTTCTAGTGTAAGATCTGTGTAGTGTGGGAATGGCAGTGTGTTAACACGCATGGAAGAGCAGCAGCGTGGTTGTTCAGCTCTGTTGCTGGGATGAGCTCCACCACTCCTTCAACCAAGAAACAGTAAATAGGTTTAAAAATTAAGTTTGAATTTAAGAAATGCATTTAAAATCAGTGCTCTTCTGTTACAGCACGAAGTGCAGAGTCTGGCATGGAGGGTCTAGGTCCAGTTTTGCAGTGGGAGTCACCATCCTTCTCAGAGGCAATGCTTAGAGTGATTATTCCTTTCATTTGACTCATTTTCAGTTATTTTTTACACTACTTCAGTGTTTTCCGTTCTCTAATGGTATAAAAGCCATCTAATTGCGTGCTTGGGATTGGGGTATGATAACCTCGCTTTCCAGTAAGGCTCTTCCTGCAGGGAAGAGGTTTTTGACCTCAGCAACAAGGAAAGTTGCTGGGTTTTGTAGGCTTGTCTGGTTTGCACTGGCAAGTACAACTGAAAGAGCGTCAGCAAGTGGGATCTTGTGAGCATAAGGGTTTTCTACTGAGTCAGGCTGTTTTCAGTGCTGTTTGCATGAGAGGAGTTGAGGGGAATTAGGTAGGGAAGTTTTCTACTCAGTACTTTACAGAAAGACTAAGCTTTGGAGAAGCAGAGGGAGAAAGGAAGTTGTACATCAGACCAGTGCAATCGGTCATGTCCTTCATTAGTAGAGTAGAATGTAGTTTGGTTTATCTCCTCCATTAGTGGAATAGAACGTAGCTTGTTTCAGAGGCAGATAACTTCTTTTTGCTGCATGGAATAAATACTGTATGTTTGAGTGGAAGAGCCCGAGTTCCCTCATTTCTCACTAGCAGTGCAAGACTTCTTCTCATTGCTTAGGAAGTGGCAGTAATACTTCAATATACAGAACAATGAGAACAGCATCCAGCCCTTCTGGCTTATTGCCCATAGCTTCCAGCTCCACGTTCTGGGGAGCTGGAGGGTGTGTTTGGCGTGCTTCAGAGAGCCGTGGCTGGGGAGGTCCAGGGGACCTCCCGATGGAGAACAGGATGGGATCTTACCGCTCCTCTTGTGACGCTTTCTTCCTCCTGCTGCGCTTCGGTCTGGCATGAAATGAACTGTGAGTAACTCTCAAGAAACTTTTGCTTTATTACAGACCCTATCTTAGACACTGAAGTTGTGTCTCAGTACCCAGTGGATTGCTTTTTTTTATGTGTAGCTGTGCTCTTCAGTTGGTCAGAATCGTGCCCAATAAAGGTTTCCATGTGGGTGAATCCCAGCCTGTGGCGATGCCGCGGGTTGGGGCTGCAGGGCAGAGCTGCTCTTCACCTTCTGATGCATCTGTCAACTGATGTTTTGCAGAAGAGTAAATGAGGGGAAAGGGATTGCTAGAGCACAGATACCCATCATGTGGTTTCTTATGTTGGGTGTCTTCTTAAACCTGTTAGAATAATAACCAAGCTGTACTGCAGCGCTTTAATCTAGCTTAATTGTAGCCCGGTGCTTTTTGCATTGAAATGGCTCAGGCAAACCTTTGTTTTGAAATATTTCTCTTTGCTGCTTCCAGTTTTGCACACGGATTTCAGTTGTATCCTGATTGAAGGAATTTTGGCATTCCAGTAGATGGCTCTTCAGTGTCCCGTTTGCAACCCACGCTAGGGAAGAAAAAGAGAAGGATAGAAAAATGAACTGACAGATAGAGGGACAGGACAGAGGATTGCAGCACTCCCCAGCTTCTTACCAATATTTATTATTGTATTGTTTCAGTATTTCCCCTTTCGAGGTGTTTTCTAGGTTTGCTGGACTTAGACTCTGCTCCTCTCAGCCTCCTGTGTTCCCCATGCATCCAGCCAGCACTGTCAGAAGGCTTGACTCGTATTTGCCTCCCAGTTTAGAACTGATTCTCCTGGTGTATGTTTTACAGATATTTCACTTCTTCCTGGCTTTCTGTACTTCTCAATTGAAATGTTCAGGAAGCTTTCAGTGGAGATGAGATAGAGAAGGATTTGTGTGACTGCCCATTTGTATTTGAAAAAACCTTTTTGGGTGTCACCCGAGTCATCTCATTTATTACAGTGAGGGTGGTAAAACACTGGCACAGAGAGGTGATGGATGCCCCATCCCTGGAGACATTCAGGGTCAGGCTGGATGTGGTTCCGAGCAACCTGATGTAGTTGAAGATGTCCCTGCTTGTTGCAGGGGGGTTGGACTGGGTGAGCTTTAAAGTTCCCTTCCAACCCAACCTACCCTATGATTCCAACCCAAACTACTCTGTTATTTGGTGATCTCGGTGTGTTCTGAGATGCCTGCAGCTTTGCAAGGCTCACGTGGAATATTTGTGAGACTTGGTAATCCCATGTGCTGAGAAAGGCAGAGCAGGATGAAAATCAGTTGTATTCTCAGACATGGAGCTCAGTGCCTGCTTTTTTAGCATGTGATTTGAACTGAGAGAAGGAGAATTGAAAAGAACAGTTGTGGTGCTGACTGGCACGAAGAACTGAACAGCACTGCATCTTCTGGATAGGGCTGCAGGTTGGTAAGACACTGGTGCAGCTTTGCTTTGCCAGCCTCTGTGTCCCTTGCAGGGTTAAAAGTTGGGCTTTCTAGCTTCTTTCTCCTGCTGCTGTTTTGCCAGTGTTACTGATGAGAGGTATTGGCATGTTCTTAACACCACCCAGAACCTGCCCCCCACCACCTCCCCAGCCAATAAAGCTGTTTGCTGTGGATGCAGTGGGGCCCCCGAGGGGCCCAGCATGGAGCCATTGAGCCTCCTGACGGGAGGTGGCTGTGCTGGGTTCCCATGTTTCGGGTCTGCCAGAGCAGTATCACAGCAGGGTGTCCCCAGCAGGGTCCAGGCTGTGTGCAGAGCAGATGTGACTCAGAAAGCAGCAGGGCCAGGCTCATCCTGTGCTTGGCTGCAGCAGCCTGGTCCTCAGGTGGCTTGACCTCTTCTCCCTCTTTGTTCACAAACGTGTCAGGCCCTGTACAGACGTGTTCTGCCCGGTTTCTCTTGAGCCTGCTGAGAGGGAAGTTCCTGATCTCATCAGAACACAGACAAAAGCAGGGTAGAACTTTGCTTGCAGCTTTTTGTGTTTCCTCTTTGTGACCGTTCCCCCTTTGGGCTCAGGCCCTTTCCCCTTTTCACAGGTCTCTCAGCCTTCCACCCATCTTAGGTTTACAAATAAGTAAGACCTTCCCAGTCCTCTCAATCCCTTTGGTGGGTGCTTGTCCATGGATACTGGCAGAACCTCCAGACGTTGCTTAGAGCCTCGGTTGATGGCTGAGGTGTGGCAGCAGTAGGTAACGTTTGAAGTGTTGCTCTTTGAGGTGATGCTGCTTCATGGACCACAAACACCTTCCCATTCTGTTGAGGTCATCCCACCTCTGCAGTGCTGCTGTCTTCCTAGCATTGCTGGGTGCCAACTCAGGAGAACTTCTATAGTCCAAAACAAGAGGTAGCAGAAAGCCTTTATTGGCTCTGGGGCTTTGCTCTGTTGTCCAGGTCCTTTTTGATTGTCCTCTTGAGACCCAAGAGAGGAGTTGGGTCCAGAGTTCAGCTTGCTTTGAGTGAGCTTTCGAGCTTTATACCTAAAATACGATGGCAGAAACCCATGAACCAGTTAATTCGCTGCTCAGATCCATTTGAGGCGAGTGCTTTTCTTCTACATCCCTTGCTGTCCGGGTTCTGGCCTGTGCTGGATCATCAGCCTGGCTTGCCAGGAGGCTCTTGACCTCTTTAGGGTTCCAGATATGATTTGCCCTGGTTTAGGGCAGTGGTTATGATCCCAGCTGTCAGGTGCCTGCTGAATACTTAGATTTGTAGTTTCTCCAGAGTTGGTGGTTGGTTTCTCTTCACTGCTTTTGGCCATTAGTCTTAGAAGATGCTCTTGGGGGAGCGTGGTAGAGCCCTGCCTCTTGTGATAGCGCCTTGCTGACGGTACCTTGACAGGTATCATCACTTAGACTCGCGTAGGCAGCGAGAGATCTTGCAGCCTGGTTGGTTGTCATTCATCTGAGTGCTATCAGACTCATTTAGGATTTTCATTGCCTGCCTGTTCTTAGTGGATTTGCCTTGAAATAAAGAGTAAGTAAATGCCAGTTAATGTCGCTACTGCACAACAGCCTGTGTAGACAGCGGGGAAGTGACTCGCATTTTGTTTCATCTGCAGGATATTCAGGTTGATCCATCTTTGACTGAACAGTTTCTGTCTCCTTAATGGGAAAAACAATGATCTGCTCCGGAGTAGTTGGGATTTCTTTTTACTCTGCATGCTTAAAAGAAGCTTCCAACGTGTGGTAGGAGAAACAGAGTTCAAAGAAGAAAACCTGATTTCTAAAGTCAAGGAACATGGATTCTTATTCCTTACCCTTACTAAAGCCTCAGACCAAGGGGCAGTCAAAGACTTAAGTGTCAAAATAGCTTAAATCAGCTCTGGCAGTGTGTAATTTCTGTTAGGGAGCTGAAGCTGTAACTCGGGTAACTGTCACTGTCTCGCTCCAGGTTTAGTCCTGAGCTCTAGTTCACAGGCAGTTGGACAGATGCAAAGAGTCATGGCTTGCTTGGAAAAACTCCTCAGGATCCAAGTGTACATCAGTGATTCAGGCTGTTGGATGGCGTGTAGGACAGATGACTTGCTTCATGTCACTTACCTTTGGCTTTACACTCGCAGAGGTGGGAGGACAGTGGAACACCTTGGGCTAATTCCAGTTCATTTCAACCCCCTGTGTATGTGGCAGTTGAGTAGTTATGTTCGTCTTAATATGACTAAGCAGCAGTCTCAGTTCAGTTCCTCACCACATAACTGAAGAGGGCAGCAGAGCCTTCCCTGAGGTTGTGCAGTCTATTTTAGTCACATTATTTGTAATAGAGATCTCATTTGCTGCTTTGTTATTATCATCATTATCTGCTAAATGCCACCTTCCTCTTTTCCCTGGTGTAGGATTAGAGGACCTGTGCTCTGTTACAATCGCTTTTTCCTGTTTGAAGTGTAATTATTTCTACTCTCACCTGGTTTTAGGTGATGGAAGGAGAGACACTGTGATGGGCCCATGGACTTGCAATGTGAACTCGTGACAGCAGGTACTTGTATCAGGTCCCGGTGGTCTGAGGTACCTGGGTAAGGCTTGGGTGCTGTGTGTTTGTTGGCCATGGTTTTCTCTGGTGTCAATGTATTAATTTCAGTGTTCACAGAAATGTTTGTCTTTATTTATAGCCTATCCAAGAGCTGGGCTGCAGCAGACAAGGTAAGAGCTTGGGAAGGTGGGGATATGAGAGCCAAGCCCTCAGTAGTTAATCTGGCCTGGTTCTTTCTCATCTAATCCCTCAAGTTTTATGGACAGATGTTGGATTGATCAAGTGGCTGCTGAAACCATAGCAAAATGGCAAGAAATGGGGCCTTTCCAGCCCTGACCGTTCTCGGGGTCTATGGTTTTAGCATTGGAGAGGCAAAGAGACCGGTTTGAGACTTAGATCTTTAACCCTTCCTGAAGTGTTGCTTCTTTCTGTCCTGTGAGTTGCAGCCCCAGATGAAAGTCACCCATCTGTTCAGGGAGCTGGTACCTCGGTGTCTGCATTGAGAATCACTGTGTGTGTAGTGCTTGTTGCTAGAAACCATTGAGTTGCTTGGGCTCATCCCTTTGCTGTGAGTTCAGCTGAGTGTTGCTCTCTGCTGTATGGGGGGAGGACACTGCTGGTTGTTACCAGCTGTGCTTTAAAGACAGGAATTCCTGTTGCTGGTAAAGTTTAGGTCACATCTCTTCTGAAATCACTGTCTTTATTCTCTGGTTTGGGTTATGAAGGCCTTGCCTGTGGCTCTTGTTTCAACAGGTAAGTCTGGATTGCTTCCTTAGGTAACCAAGCAGACAGTCTCAGTTAGGCTTTGCTAGGTAGAACTGTGTGTAGAGTGCAAAGTTTTATTGTTTATGAATGAAAACAGGTAATGTAAAACCTGAAACCTAGCTTACCTTGAATTAAAGCAAATAAAATCTTAGGAGATGCAGTATCTTAATGGCACAGCTTGGAAGAATGATGTAGGGATTCCCGAGCACGAGTCTTGTTTTAATGGCCATTACGTCTCTGCTCTTGCAGCTCAACACACCGGGGATGAGCTGTCCTCGAGAAGAACCCCTGCATCTGCCTCTCATGGCAAGTGGTCCAGGCAGTGACATGCCCATGTTAGCAGTTCCAGGTGGGTGTGTTACGTGTATTTGAAGTCTTCTCTCTTGTCCTCTGCAGTGTACTAGAACCTACACGTGCTCTATATAACTCGTTTCCTACCCGCTCCCCTTGTAACGTCCAGTTTTCCTAATAAACATCTTTTGAAGTCATTGCTTTGTGCCTGTTTTCCAAGGGTCTGAGTGTTCTCGTGTGTTGCTTGTCCTCAGCGATGTATTCCCTTTGGATCATGCAGGGAAGAGGAGAGCAGAAAGTCATAATGGCTCCCCTTGGGTGGGAGCTTTAAACTGCCAGGTCAAAATACAAGACCTTTTGTAATCGTGTCTGTGTTCTGAGTATTCTCTTGGAGCATCCGGATGCCCCAGAGCAGAGGGAAAACCGTTTTGAGCAAATTGAAGAAACTTCTCGTGAAGCAGAATTAATTCTGATTGACTGGAGAGCGATGAGGAACCAAATTGGAAGTTTGTGACGTGATTTGATCCCCGTGAGGAGCCAGGGCCTGCAGGAAAGTTCAGCCCTATGAAGTGAAGAGTTACCTTGCACCTCCACGGGCACCAAGGCTTTGCCTTCATCCTGGGTGGGTTTTGTTTCGAAGGAGGACTGAGCAGAGAGCAGAATGCACCCAGTGGTCGTTGATGTGCAGCTCCTCGCTGTGTTGGCAGTTCACATTGCTGCCGGGGGGAGGTGGCCTGTGTGCCAGCAAGAGGTGACAATCTCTGTGTGTATGTGTGTATTTACTTCAAGATCCCTTTCTTCTCTAGAAGCTCTCCGGCGTGTCGTGTTGTAGCTCAGTTTGGCTTTGTTCTCATCTCAGCTGTGCAGACATTACCAGAAACACTCAGACACTCTTTTCCGTGCTCGATGCTTTTCACATACAACGTTGTGCTTGTCTTGCTGAGCAGCAGGAATGAACAGGCCATACAAACGGCTACTGCCGCAGCAATAAGTTCAGGAGCTGGCACGAGATGATTTTGGAGCCTTGACCAATGAGGATTACAGTTAATCCTCTAGCAAACATCTTCAGCACGTTCCAGGCCATCCCAAAGTTGTGCCGTTTGCCTCGGCAATAACCCTCTTCAAACAAGCACAACCACCTCCAGTACCTTGATGGGGTACATCCCAGTGTTGGTGCTGTCTGTGCAGCACTGCTGCGGTGGGCTGGCAGGCAGCTTGCTCCCTGGGGAGAGGATGCTGTGATGTTGGATGCAGTAAAAATTCAGTGAATATCTCTTAGTAGGGGAAAAAAAATTAGGTTAGATCTTGTAGCTTTACCATCCTTGGAGTAAAGCTTATTGCTTCCATGGGGCGAGAGGTCTGGCCTGGAGGAACCATGGGCTGCTTGCAGATGAGGAGCCATCCACTGCCCTTTGAATCCACCAGGACATGAATAAACCTGGTTTATATCTGGTTTGATTGTGCGAATTCCTGCTTCTTGTGAAGGCATCTGTGAAGTGGAAGGAAATCTCGTGTCTAAGTTGTATTTTGGGGAAGGGAGAGGGCAAAGAGCAATGGCATAGTTTGGGTTGGAAGGGACCTTAAAGCTCACCCAGTTCCAACCCCTGCCATGGGCAGGGACCCCTTCCACTAGAGCAGCTTGCTCCAAGCCCCTGTGTCCAGCCTGGCCAGGGATGCAGGCTTCCTCTCGGCTGCAGGACATCAGTGGTGTTGCTCCGATGCTCTGTGAACTGTAGGTGGCAGGGATGCTCCAGCCTCGCAGCATCTCTATAGCCCTTCATGGGGAAGTTTGAGCAGTGAGTTGTTATCTGATGTATCAGACACAGTTCCACAGGGGGAGCAGGGATTAAAGGAGATGGATTCAGTCATTTTAACCATCCTATTGTTCTATTTATAGTGAGTTCCTGGTTCTTGGACAAGGTGTGAAGACTCTGTGGGCTTTAGTTCTTCCACAAAAGCAGCATTTCTCCACAATGTGACTTCCTCTGCTGTGCCAAAAGCAGAATGAGGAACAGTTTAAGGACCTTGTTAATGTTTGCTTCTCCTTTCAGCAGACCACCCTTTACTCTAACTCTGTGATACATCTGTTCTCACTTCTTTCTACTCATCCGCGAACCTTCAACCTCCACAGAATCTGCATTTCCTCATCAGGAAAGCAAATAAGCGAGCCAAGGTAGACCTAATATCCTGCTGCTTCTAAGAGCCATGTCATTCCTTTGTGCATGTGTCTTCTTTTTAGCCCAGCAGTGGTTACTGTACGTGCGAGAAGGACCTGTTACCGTGAAGCTGCTTCACAACCTGATACTTAAAGAGTGGGCACAGGTTAATAATGTAAGTAAGGGGCTACAAGGAACCTGCAGAGGGGCTTTGGCCAAGGGCCTGTAGGGCCAGGCCAAGGGGAATGGCTTTAACCTGCCCGAGGGGAGACTGAGATGAGCTCTTAGGCAGAAGCTCTTCCCTGTGAGGGTGCTGAGGCGCTGGCCCAGGGTGCCCAGAGAAGCTGTGGCTGCCCCATCCCTGGCAGTGTTCAAGGCCAGGTTGGACACAGGGGCTTGGAGCAAGCTGCTCTAGTGAAGGTGTCCCTGCCTGTGGCAGGGGCCTGGAACTGGATGAGCTTTAAGGTCCCTTCAACCCAAACCATTCCATGATTCCCACAGAGGAATAGCTCACATCAGGTACCGTTCTAAAGGTCTGACTGTGTCTAAGTAAACGTGGTTTTATCTTGGCCACTATAGCCTGGCAGAATTAAAAGTCATGTTGAAGAGCCCTGGGTTGATGTTCCTGCTTGGACACATACGAAGGAGCATTTGGTTTGTATAAAGCATTGCTTCTCAGGAATAAGGGCTGCAGGATTCGATTCAAAGTGCTTGATCTTTGGAAAGCAGTCTGAGGTTTGCTGAAGGTGCCGTATTCAGGCATAAAAACACAGAATGAGGAATACAGAAGTGTATTTATAGTAAGAATAATGACAATTTACAGGGTGAAGATCGTTGCAGTGCTCCCAGCCTAGGAGCTCTGTATTGAACAGAGTGATTGAATGGTTGGCTTTTCAAAAGAGAGAGAAAAAACCCCCTCCAACCAGCTGAATAATGCAGACCAAGTCCTTGCTCTGGTGAGAAGCCAGGCCTGTGTTTGGAAAATTCCATGGGCTTTTGGGTTAAGCAGTGAACAAATGGATTTGCTCTTTGCAGCGGCTTGGATTTGCTACTGGAACCAGTTGGCTGGTTCCAGTCATAGAGCAAGAACCTGGGGGGCAGAAGCGGTGGGCCCTGCCTCTGCCTCTGCAGCCTTGGCGAACGCGCTGCCTCATTTGTGCCTTGGCTTTCCCATCTCTCAGCCGGGGCGAAGGAGCTCATCCAAGCTCCCAAACTGCCTGCAGTGATTAACAGAGCGTTGCCCCAGCCCCTCGAGAGGATGAGGGTCCACGAGCACGTGCTTCACCCGCTGCCGAGCCCCCTGCCCGTGCCATTCACCAGCCCCACGTTCCTGAAGCCACCTGGGGGCACCTCATTGGCAAGGGGCTGATTTGCAGAGGTTCGCTGATGAAGAACAACGCAATGGGAGTGTTTTCCTGCTGGGCTGTGTGAAACCAGCGGCATCACGGGGCTCCCTCCCACGGGGATGCTCTCATTCGGCTTGGCCGCTTTCACCAGCTCCCATGAAGAGGCAGGTGGGGAATGATCAGGGTTAGTGCGTGCAGTGGATGGTCTCTGGGGGTGCAGGGCTGCTCCTCATCCTGCTGGATCCGGCTTCCTTCGGAAAGCAGCGGTCGGAATTCCTTGGGGCAATAGCTGCACATCCTCACTGGGGTTGCCACCAGTATCCCTAAGCCCCGGATATGATTTGGCTCGGGACTCGCAGCAGTTCAGCTTCTGAAGCCCCATCCATCAGCATTAGATCCCCTTGGGCAATGCTGTGGTGGGTGAGTGAAAGGACTTTGCCTTGGACTCCATCCCTCCCCGGAGCAGAGGAAGCCTGTGCTGACAGGACAGGAAGCTCTCAGGAGCCACAAGGACCTGGAACTCGCTTCTCGCCTTCCTGTGGGCCTTCCCCAAGGCTCAGCCCGGCTGTTTAAAGGCTATTAATAGCATTAAAACCACGGACGGGTTTGTGTCTTCCTGCTGCTGTCAACGACGTCGTTTCTTCAGCTGAGACCTTCTGGTTGTGTTTATTCCAAGCAGTCAGAGATGGGCCCGGGGATGCGGTGGTAATGGCAGCGCAGGGACCTGTGCGAGCTAACGGGCAGCCAAGCAGGGATTTCACTTTAGAGAAGGCTCTTGGGTCTCCAGTGCAAAACAAAGGGCTCCAAACCGGGGCAGGCTTTAGCACTGGGAAGGGTTTTGTTTGTGCAGCAGAAAGCAGCCACTTCCTCCTTGCTGTGGCTGATGGTTCCCGTGTCCGCCCTGTCCCCATCGCTCATCCTGCTGTACCTTCTGCATGGCGATGGCCCAGCTGGGGAATGAGCTCAATCATAGAATCACAGAATGGTTCGGGTTGGAAAGGACCTTAAGATCACCCAGTTCCAACCCCCTGCCATGGGCAGGGACACCTCACACTAAACCATGGCACCCAAGGCTCTGTCCAGCCTGGCCTTGAACACTGCCAGGGATGGAGCATTCACAGCTTCCCTGGGCAACCCATTCCAGTGCCTCAGCACCCTCACAGGAAAGAATTTCCTCCTTATATCCAATCTAAACTTCCCCTGTTTCAGTTTGAACCCGTTACCCCTCGTCCTGTCACTGCAGTCCCTAATGAAGAGCCCCTCCGCAGCATCCCCATAGTCCCCTTCAGACACTGGAAGCTGCTCTGAGGTCTCCACGCAGCTTCTCTTCTCCAGGCTGAACAGCCCCAGTGTTCTCAGCCTGGCTCCATACAGGAGGTGCTCCAGCCCCTGATCATCCTCGTGGGCTCCTCTGCACTTGTTCCAACAGTTCCGTGTCCTTTTTGTGTTGAGGACACCAGAACTGCACACAGTGCTGCAAGTAGGGGCTCACAAGAGCAGAGTCGAGGGACAGGATCCCCTCCTTAATGCAGAAAGCAAAAGGAATAAAATCCCCCATTTTTGTTTTAGTTCTTGTTAGGTTTTATTGCAGTCAGTTTCTAACCTGCATCTCAGGCACAGAAACAAGAGCGATGGCAAGAAGGTGACAAGAGCTGCTGCTATTGAAACCAATGCTCGCAAAACTGGAGGCCAACCCCATACCAGAAGAAGGTCTCTTTTGCCCTGCTTTGAGTCAGGAGGACCTCAAAGTGAGTCTCAGCTGCAGGAGGGAGCAAGAGGCATGTGTGTGGTTGGGTGTTCGTGTCCGAGGAGCCAGTTTGTGTCTTCAGTGTTCGGTGGCTTTGCTGTTCATTGGGTGGGAAAGCTCTGCCATGGCCACCAGCTCACAGCCTGGCTTGAGGCTGGCAGGAAGAAGGGTTGTATGGAGATTGGCACTTCAGGATGGGACTGGAAAGTGAGTTCTGTGTGTTCAAAACCTAGTGCATTGCTTGGGAGTCTTTGTGTAACACAACGTGCGGATGCAGGGGAGGAGCTGGTCAGCATCCGAGAGGGAGCATTGGGTGTATCGGATGCCTGGTCCAAGAGGTGACAGCGTTCTGGTGCTTACTGGGGAACTTGCAGGATCCCAGCCTGGTTTGTGTTGGAAGGGACCTGAAAGTGGTGGGCTGGTGCTCTCTTGGGAGGATTCTTCCCAGGAAGGAGGGCAGGGAATGGTAAAGGTTCAACTTTGTTTAGCGCAGATTGGTTCTGGAGTGTAAGGTGCTTGTGAGCTACTTCCTTCATAGGAAAACGTGGTAACGAAGCCTGTTCCGATTATCCTCTGTTGTCCGGATTTAGCCCAACGTGGTGCAAGTTCCTGGGTGTCCCTTTTCCAACCAAGCCCCTTGTCTCCTTTCACTTACTGCAGGCTTCGTGTTTGTCACGCAGGACAACAGCCCCAGCAGAACACGAGCTCCCAATGGAGCTGCTGCTGCTTCCAGCACAGAGGGGCTTGGAGCAAGCTGCTCTCGTGGAAGGTGTCCCTGCCATGGCAGGAGTTGGAGCTGGAGGAGCTTTAAGGTCCCTTCAACCCAAACCATTTCCATTTAGATGTATTCCAGGGGGGCTCTGCAGCTCTGAGCCTTCTCACACTGCGTGGGACCTCAGCCGATACCAACAGCTCAGCGGGGCTGCGCTACCAGTGCAAAGCCTGACCTCTATGGAACATCCCCTTGCTGCAGGCTTTGGTGCTGCCAGTTCCTTACCAAGAGGCTTCGCAGTCCCTCTGAGCAACTCCTGCAGCGATGCTGCAAGGTCAGGGCATGCTCCAGGGCTCTCCAGTGGACCCAGGAGTTAGCAGTGACCTGCAGGCCAGCAGAGCCTGGTTCTGGGTTCAGCTTGGTCCCAGGAGGGAGCTGCGGTTGCTCTCCCAGGCATTCCGCAATCAGCACAAGGAGAGATCTCAATCAGTCAAGGTCTGTGCTCTCCCCTTCTCCATAGCAATAAAGCACCCCTCACACAGACAGGGGCGAGCAAAGCAGGCTCACAGCACAGGCACCCAAGGGAGGAACTGGTCCAGGTCCCAGGGTCCAGGTTTGTGCCCACCGGGCAGGTTTAAAGGTTCTCACTGTGTGCTGGAAGCAGCAGCAGCAGCTCCATTTGGAGCAGCATCCCTCCGAGGAAGGTGGGGGTTTCATGTAAGGATCCATGTGAACCGTGCCCCATGCAGATAGGATTCACTGCTGGCCTCTGCCTGGCTGAGCAGCGTCAGTCCAAGGCACCAGTACATCCACTGCAAGTGGCTGACTCGGCTGGGCTCGGGGCTGCTTTGTGCTGCTGGAAGGACGGAAGGTGCCTGGCTCGTGCTGATGCATCTGATCCGAAGTATGAAGGAATTGGTAAACAGGGGCTGGGAATCATTTGAGGAATCAAAGAGCTTTCCCCATGCAGTTGTATCAACACCGCACGATTGTCCATGGTTCACGTCAGGAGTGACATAAACAGGAGGCTGAGCGGTGTGGCCAAGCTAAGTTGGTCACAGCGCGGGTGTGAGTGACCACAGAGCCATGGAATCAGTGTGGGTTGGGTTGGAAGGGACCTTAAAAGCTCCTCCAGCTCCAACCCCTGCCACGGGCAGGGACCCCTTCCACTAGAGCAGCTTGCTCCAAGCCCCTGTGTCCAACCTGGCCTTGAACACTGCCAGGGATGGGGCAGCCACAGCTTCTCTGGGCACCCTGTGCCAGCACCTCAGCACCCTCACAGGGAAGAGCTTCTGCCTTATCTCCAACCTCAATCTCCCCTGTTTGTTTGCTCCTGCAGTTGTGAGGGCTGGATGAGCGTGCAGAGGTGAACGTTTTGCACGGCAATCTCTGCTCCTCAGCATCCTTTGGGAGGATCCCAAGGCCCTTTGTGCAAGATTGTCCCCCCTGGTGTTCCTCAGACCCCAGGCTCTCACTGGGGTGACTGCAGCCCATTGCCACTGGACTCAAAAGAGGTTGCATCCGATTGTGTACAACCTCTTGTGGCTCCTGGCACCGCTGTGAGCAGCAGCACTTGTGGCCACGGGGGCTGTGGGGACCGTCCTTGGCGCCTGATGCTTGATTCACATTGACCTAAACCCGAATGACTTCTAGTTCAGGCGATGCCAAGGGGGAGCTGCAAGCAGGACCCTTCCATCCGTGTTCCCAGTAAGCACGGCTCTCCTGAGACACTGAAACAGCCCCAGGCTGGCTCAGTTGAGCCCAGGCTGGGGGTGACTTAGAGGAATGCATCCCAAGGCCCCGCTTTGCTTCATCCTTAACCCTTGGAGAAGCCTTTCTCTGTCAAAGGTGCTTTGAGCAGCGCGGGGTTGGACGCTTGGTTCCTCTGCTCGCATCTGGCATCGCTCTGCTGGGGTGAGTGGAGTGACTCAGGATTTACAGCTGTGCGAATGGGAGCAGAGGCCGCCACGTGAAGCCTGCTTGGTTCTTCAGCATCTGGAGAGCATCATCTCCTCATTAAAGCCCCAACCCACCATCGAGTGATAACTGCTCCTTGGCATCCCGGTCCTGGCGTGCTTTCTGACAGGGAGACAGGGCAAGGGTGGGAAGGGAACAAAAGCAGTGGGGAGTAAAGGAATGGGGAAATCCGGCTTCCACGTGCTCATAGGACCGGGCAGGATGCGCTGTCCATGCTGGGTTTTCCCTGCTCCTGGCCCCTCGGATGCAGTGGAACTGCTCCTGGTTTCCACCCCTTCGAGTGGAGCAGGATCGCTCCCTCCTCCCCAGCGCAAACAAACAGCTGCTCCTTGGAAAGAAAACCCGAGGAATCTTCAACTGTGACCCCGCAGCTGAGCCGGAATTCCCGGGAATGCGGAGTTTGGGCTGCTTTAGCTTGTAAACAAAGAAGGAACGCACAGAGGGAGCCTGTGGGTTAATGCCATGGGAGATGGGAGGCTGCAGGGGCTGGGTAACGGGATTCATCCCACCAAGGCTCCAGGTGTGTGCAGTGGGAAGGGGCAGGAGCGGGATGCTCTAACAGGGTGGGGGTTCAGCTTTGGGAATGCTGGCAGCAGCCCTGGGCAGAACAGAGCCTTGATCAGAACAACCCCAGGGGCCGGTAGAACGTGAGACTGGTGCTGAGCTGAAGCAGTTTGGGGTCTACAGATGCAGGGGAATGCTTGGAGCACCCCAGCAGGATGAGTGCCAAGAGCCCAAAGAGAATGGGGGTCAGATGCTCAACTGGTGTTCACTGGTGCGAGTCCCCCCTGCAGTCAATGGTTTCTGGCCCTCCCCACATCGCAGCTCTGTGGAGCTCTCATGAAGAAGCCCCACATTCACTGAGAAGGGATGGGTTTTGCTTCCTTCCTCTCCTCGGATACCCCAGCACTGCTCTGGAATGCCAGTTTAGCCTAAGGAGAGCCGCAGAGCTGCCTGGCTCTGGAGCTGTCACTCAGGTAGGGAGAACCCAGAGCAGCTTCCCTGCATCCAGAGCGCAGAGATCCACACGCAGGTCACACATGTACCTCTTGCTTAGCACAGTCCGTTAAACTCAGGGTATTTATGGAACAAAAACCTTCCTGTCAAGTCATGGAATCCCAGCCTGGGTTGGGTTGGAAGGGACCTTAAAGCTCCTCCAGCTCCAACCCCTGCCACGGGCAGGGACCCCTTCCCCTGGAGCAGGATGCTCCAAGCCCCTGTGTCCAACCTGGCCTCGTCATCGCATCTTCACACCTAAGGATCCCTGTGTGGAGAGGGCTTCCCACCACCCCGCTCCACAGAGCAGGTTCTGGTGACCTCGGATCCCTGAGCTCAGGACCAAACCCAGTGTTAAGGCTCGGAAGGGTGCTCCCTGCATGGCCCCGCACCGGGCTTGCCTGGCTGCCAGTGCGACACGTGCCGGTGCCTGCTCAGCTCCTTCCCACCCTGGGAATCTCATCTCTGCTCTCGCACAGGATGCAGCAGGATGAGCCTCGAGGGGGGACGTGTCAGCGCCTGCCAGCTGGGTCTCATCTGCTGCCATGAGCTGGGAGCTCATCGCTTGCCCTGGCTCCCAGTGCCAGGATTACCCAGCCCAGCGGAGTTCTGCCACTTCCACGGGAGCCCCCAGGGAAGGGAAGGGAAGGGATTGGTTTTAACTGGTTTGTTTTTAAAGCAGAGCCTCTCGTTCTGGTTCTGGCCCCGGGGGGGTTTAACTGGAGAGCTCTGTGCAGCTCATTACGAGGAGGGAGAGAAATCAGACCCTGCAGCTTTACCCTTCCCTATGGAAGCCCCCCCTGCCTTAGGGGAGCCAACAAGAAACCTGGACAGGGGCTTTGGCCAAGGGCCTGTAGGGCCAGGCCAAGGGGAATGGCTTTAACCTGCCCGAGGGGAGACTGAGATGAGCTCTTAGGCAGAAGCTCTTCCCTGTGAGGGTGCTGAGGCGCTGGCACAGGGTGCCCAGAGAAGCTGTGGCTGCCCCATCCCTGGCAGTGTTCAAGGCCAGGTTGGACACAGGGGCTTGGAGCAAGCTGCTCTAGTGGAAGGTGTCCCTGCCCGTGGCAGGGGTTGGAGCTGGAGGAGCTTTAAGGTCCCTTCAACCCAACCCGTTCCATGGTTCCATGATTCGATGGCAAGGCACATGGGCAGGAGCTGCGCTGACCGGGCAGAACAGGTCAGAAACCCTCCGGAACAGAAGAGCCTTGCTGGTCACAGCACCACTGCTTCAGATGCTCCTCTGTACCCGGGAGCACGTTGCTGGAGGTGTGGATGAGCACCCCTGAAGTCAGCCTCCGAGCGAGCAGAGGAGGGCTGGCTGCTGCTGCGCTTGAGCCCCGCTGCCGGCCGCAATCAGCCCCTGATGAAAACAGGGACTCGGATAAGTCTGTGCAGTGGCCGCAGGGATGCTGGGGTAAGTTCTGCCTTCCTTGCTGTCTGTGCAGTGTCACGTTAACCTCCTGCTTCTGTTCCCGAGGCCCTTTTGTTGCGGGGGGTTTGTCTGCCACAGGATTCCTGCTTTCCCCTCTGATTTTAGCTCCTGGGAAGGATGAAAAAGGGTTTTCTGCCCTCGTCAGGAGGTGCTTCAAGGGTTCCCTCTGCCTCAGCACAGCTGAGATCCCACTGATACACACCTGAGGCTTAAAGCAGCGTCACGGGAGGGAGCGAGCATGGGAATGCCTCATTCCCTTTGTCGCTCCCCAGCACAGCAGCGCAGACCGAGCCGCTGCTGTGCTGAGCAGAGCTTGGGAAGCTGGAAGTCATCCCGTCTGCTTCCTTTGTCCTAGGGAAGGATCCGCACGGGGCACAGAGAGCAGGGCTTCGAGCCGTGTCCTGGCCCTCCGGAGGAGGATGAGCACCGCAGAGGAGGAATTCCACTGCTCCCGAGGCCTTGCACATGGAGAGAGCGGGATGTGGCACTGGTGAGTCCGTGCCGCTGGGTTGTGATTCCCCACTCGGAGCATCAGGGACAAACCAGAGCTCCGAGGCTTGATGCCAGAACCAAGAGCGTTGCTGTGGGGTTTGGGGGTGTCGAGCGCCGTGTGACCAAGAGCTGCCCTGGCAGCAGTGGGGGAAGAAGCTGCTTTTCTTTCCTTACCCCCTTGCTCCTCCGGTTCCGTTTCACCCATCCCCTTTCCTGAGGTCAGGGCGCCTTGGACTCGCAACTGCAGTGATTTGAGAATCCCCACCAACTGCTCCCTGACCGAGGCTCCTGCCCTCACACATCCGCCTGTCTCTGCCAGGCAGCTCATTCATTTCCAGTCTAACGCACAAGGGAGAACATTGCGAAATCCCTGCCTAAAGAGGCATTGGGGTAGAGATGCCCTGGGGCTATTTGGCGCAGAATCGGAACCGGCTCCAGCTTTTCCTTGACCTGGCTCACGGCTGCACTGCAGGGATCGGATTGGGGAAAAACAAGTGGATGTTATTCACCAAGAGTGTGCTCCCAGCCCCGTCTCCGTGCCAGCTGACACCGTGCTGCTGAGGGTGAAACAACTCCAACTGCAGAGAGGAAAATGATGGGTTCAAGTCACCGCCTTCAAGCAGCAGCAACAGCCTCTTCGTCTCTGCGATGAGAGAGCCCAAACAGGGTCCCCAGCCTGTGCTGCTGGTTGCTTCAGCAGCAGTGGGTACACCAAAGATCCGTGGCAAAAGCCATCCCGAAAAGAAACGCTCTGAGCTTGCAGTGGTTTCAGCAGGTTTGTAGCAGAAATCCTGCTGTCCCTGTGCAGGAAATGGTGGGGCAGATGCAGTGATTGCAGCAGAACAAACAGTGTTCCGTTGTTAGTTAACAAAGCTGTCACCTGGAAACTATCACAAGGGGGTTTGGCATCACTTGAGCTCCTGGGGAAGACAGCTCTGGGAATTGGTGAGGATGAGGGATTAAGGGAGGGGAGAAGCAGCTCCCAGCACCCAGCATGCAGGCAGGGGAGCCCAGGAGCAAGGCACTGACCCCACTCATGGGGAAGCCTTTCTTGAGACCCCACATGGGTTGGTTCATCTTGCTCAGCTCGGGTGGGTTCAGCCTGTCTGCAGGCAATGACGGCTCAAATACAGACCCTTTCCTTCGTAAAACCAAAGCATTCTGGCACAGGGCTGCTGCTGGAGCTTGGGCTTGGCTTCTCTTCAACATTCCTGATGTGAAACTTCTATTAGTAAGGAAACCAATGTGAGAGATCACCCACAGGTGTGTGCCAGGGCCAGACACGAAGGATCCGGAGCATGTAAATGGCAGTCTCACGCTCAGCATCTCCCAGGTAGTTTCTCATCTGCCTGTGCAGGCCTTTGGAGGCAGATCCTGGTCCTGCACCAGCAGCCACCTTTACAGCTCATTGTGGAGGTGTCTGCATCCCGCTGCCGGGGGAGCATCCCTTCAGCTGGGGCAAGTCCCTGCCTCTCTGGAGGCAGGAGCCCTTTGTCAGCGCTGGCTCACAGCTGCAGCCCTAGGGGCTAGGAAGCTGATCCAGGGCTCCTGTGCCGAGGTTGCCGTGTGCCAGCCGGCAGCAGGCTGAACGCAGACCCTGCTGACCTGCACGTGTCTCGGTCTCTGAAGCCCACCCCTCTTCCCCCATCCTCTGCACTGGGCTCAGGTGCAGAGGCCCCGATGCCCTGAGGGTTCTCCCCACCGGAATGAGTCACTGGTTCCACGGAACGAGCTGGAATTTCACCAAAGCCCGGATGGGAAAGGTGTGGGCAGGCTCCTGGTGGAATCCCTGATGAGAGATGCACACAAGCCCGGGTAGGCCACCCACCCCTCCAGGTCCTCCCGGCCTGGCAGTGCCCAGGGACCTGCTGCTGCCTGTTGGGGTGTGTATGAAGCGGGGAGGACCCTGCTGGTCCCAGCAGAGCTGAGGGGCTGAGCACGGGACCGAGGGACAGGGAGCTGAGGTGGGAATGGCTTTAACCTGCCAGAGGGGAGATTGAGATGGGGTCTTAGGCAGAGTGGGTGCTTATTCAGGCAGTGCAGACCCCAGTGAGTGAAGCAGTAGCCCATAACTAGGAACACCTCCCATTAACCCCTTCTCTTTCGCAACCTTGAGCACATCCTCTGGTACCTCACCTGTGCAGGCGTCGTGAGGAGCGAAGCCCGTGCAAGACAGAGTGCTCTTCAGCCAGATCAGAGCTGTGCACCAAAGGAGTCCTCCTTAAATAAGCCTGCCTGAGACACCTTAACCATGCTGTCCCTCCCTGCAGTTTCCCTTCAGAATCATTAAGCAGCAGTAAGTGAAGAAGTGGAAAAAGCCAAGGAAGCATCCACTTCAGAGGTGGGTGCAGCTGCCTGCTTCCTCCCAGGGCCTCTTCCTCCTTGCAGCTGAGTGCAAGCCAATGCCTTGGCACGAGTGCTCCTGGCTGTGATGGTGACTCCCGTCTGCATCCCGGTTTTGCAGTTGTTCCGGGTCTCAGGAGAGCTCCTGCTGTCACACGACCATGTGGAGCCTGTGCTGGTCTGCAGGGCACAGGTACCTGCTTATCGCTCCTTGGCAACCCCTGAGGCACAGAGTGATGCCCTGAAGCATCGCCTGCACTGCCCTCAGGGTCCCCATGGACCTGGAGCCCAGGGATCCCGCAGCACCTGCATGAGCACACGTGGTGCCCATGGACAGGCCTGCACAGCCCCTGCTGCCTCCAGGCATGGTCCTGCCAGGGGACAAGCTGTGCCCACATTGCTCTTTGGGAGCTGCCCAGGGTGAGGCAGGGGTGCACCGTGTGGTGCTGCTGCCCTGCTCTGTGTCTGAGCAGTGGCTCCTTCCCTGCTCGTGATGCCAAGGCTGGGGTTATTCATTTACATCCTGTACCAGGACGTGGGCAGCTCCCCACCCATCCCACGCCCTGTATCCCTTGACAGCCTTCCAGTGCACGATAAACCCTCAAGTACAATGGAGTGTTCCTCCCAGCACTGAAAGAGCTGCAGCGCGCATCAGCGAGCTCTGCAGGCAGGGATGGAATCTGCTCCCTGCTCGACATCCCTCACTCCGTGGACACAGCAGCGAGCCCTCGGGGCTGCAGGAGCTGCCAGGCCAGGTAGAGAGGGGAATCCTGGCTCTGCTGAAGCCACTGCGTGTTCCCGGGCAGGCAGGATCTCATCCCAAGGCCGGGCTGGGCTGGGCTGGGAAGGGGTGGGTTTTCCTGCCGGTCCCACCCAGATGGCAGTCGGATATGGGGCGGTGTTTAGCCATTGCTGAGCCCTGGTGCTGCCTTCATAGGACACTTTCTTCTTGACAGTTTACAAGCAACGACTTTGTGATGCTGATGCTGATGGAGCAACAGAGACAGGGATCATTGGGCGCAGTTCAGGAGCTGTGGGCCTTCTCCACTGAGTAAAGAGAGACTATTTAGGCTTCTAATGTAGATGCTTGAATTAAGCACTAAAGGCTTAGATGGGATGAACCTGACCCCAGATGGCCCCCAAGCCAGATGCTGGGTTAGCACTGAACTTGAACTGGAGCACAGGGCTGGAGGAGACCTCAGCTCTTCGTTTGGTCCAAAGGCATTTTGAGGATGCTCTCCTGTCCTGCCTCAAGGCACACGGACCTGCAGAATCCTTCCCAACCTTGCCTTGATAGACACTGATCTATCAAAGTCCAACAGCCTTGAGAGGTGTTGATGGGTTTTGTTCTTTTATTAGTAATATACCATGTATATATTATAGTAATGTACCATGGTATAGTAATATGCCATGTATATATCATAGTAATATACCATGGTATAGTAATATAACATGTATATATTATAGTAATATACCATGGTATAGTAATATACCATGTATATATTATAGTAATATACCATGCTATAGTAATATAGCATGTCTATATTATAGTAATATACAATGGAGAAATCAAAGCATCACTTCTTGTGTCACCAGGGGAGCAGCAGGGTGGCAGTGCCCGGCCATTGCGCAGAACTGCAGCTCATCCTCAAGCTACGGAGGGTGGCAAAAAGCAGGGGACAGGGCTCCTGTGTGGCCCCAAAGGTGCCAACCAGTTTAACCTGAGCCTGTGAGCAGGATGCATCAAGCAGGCCTCAGAGCTGGGTATGAGCAAGGGAGGACAAGGCCTGTGTTTCAGCCCGTCAGGCTGGGTGCACCTCACTGCTGCTGTCTGACAGCATTGAGCAAGGCTCATCATCAGAAGGGTGCCAAAGAGAGCGATTGCCTCTGATCCCCTGCAACGGGAGCAGCAGTCCTGAGAGCCACCAGCATGCCCTGCGGCCACCCAAACGCCTTGGAGACAGGGACAGCTCTGAGGTCATGGAGGGCTGGGTGAGCATCGCTCCTCTTCCCACCCTGCGAGCCCTGGCTTTCCCTTTGGGCTCTGCAGGCAGCCAAAAGCTGCCCCTGAGCCAACCCCTGCGTGTGTTTGTGTTCGTTTCGTTCTTTGCCTTGCAGGACTTTTGGCAATGACCCGAATGTCTTCTTTTTGTCATCCCTGTAAATTCAGGAATGCTGCTGGTTGGCATGGGGAGCGCGCCCACTTGAACAGAACCAGGTGACTCAAACACCCACTGTTCTTTGCTTGGGGGAGATTTTAAGCAGGGTTGACATCTTTATCCCTTCACTTGAGGCAACTCAGGCAAAAGGAACAGCCACAAACCGGTGTTAACCTGGGTGTTTCCTCCCTTTGATCATTCTGAGTCACTCAGCCTTCATGTTCTCCTCTTGATTCGTAGCAAGGGGCATGGCCAGTGGGGTGAACAGTTCAGCTGACAGCACTGAGGGTGGTTCTGGCTGTCCCAGTGCCCACGGCTGCAAGGATCTCCACTTGATGCTTGTCCTTGAGGCCCTGGCCCAGGGTGCCCAGAGAAGCTGTGGCTGCCCCATCCCTGGCAGTGTTCAAGGCCAGGTTGGACACAGGGGCTTGGACCAAGCTGCTCCAGTGGAAGGGGTCCCTGCCCGCAGCAGGGGTTGGAGCTGGAGGAGCTTTGAGGTCCCTTCAACCCAACCACTCCGTGGTTCCATGATATGGCTTGAATCCAGCTGTGGTTTAGGTTCTTCTTGTCTGAGACCAGAGGTGTGTGGCTGCACTTTATCCCTGCCTCATTTACAAGCAGTGGGAGAGCACCCTGCAAAATGGGAGCTGCTAATTTTAAGTGTCAACGTAGCTGAAGGTGCCAAGCCTTCCGAAAGGGGAAGCAATGCATATCCAGCTACACTGCCTTAGCTTCATGCTGCTCTGGGGCACTGGGTGTTTGCACCGCTTCCAGGACATTCAGTCTTTAGTGTGCAGACATAACCCTTTGTTGTGACAACCGCAGAGGTAGGAAGTGATTGTCAAATCCCTGGTCTTATGGAAGAGGAGCAGGAGGCACATCTGAGGTGGTTTGCACTCTGCTAATGCTCTCCAGCCCCTAATCCCAAGGGCTTTCCAAGTGCTAACTGTTAAGAGCTGCCTGTTCTCAGCAGCGGCGGCTGCTCTGGTGTCGCACAGGGATCTGAAAGGACCTGAGTTAAATGCAGGGCTCAAAGCCCAGATGAGCAGCTGCCCTTGGAGGCAGGCAGGAAGGGGGCTGAATTCAAATGACCCATTACTCACTCCATGTGTTTTATTCCATCTTCTGCCCTATTTCCCAGCACTATGCTGATATGGGGCCGGGGCTGCACAATGTGGTGCTTCCTGCTTGTGCTCCTGCCTCTCGCTTTACGCTGGATCAAAGGAAGTGCAGATATCCTACAATCCCAGCCTGGGTTGGAAGGGACCTTAAAGCTCATCCAGTCCCAACCCCTGCCACGGGCAGGGACACCTTCCACCGGAGCAGCTTGCTCCAAGCCCTGGCTCCAAGGCTCCATCATGTGCAGCAATGATTCCTGTCCAGTCCCCAACCTGTCCCACCGCAGCCAGCGAGGACTAAGAGTGCCCTCTGCTGCTCTCCTGATCGGCATCCTTCCATGCAGCACTCCTGAATAAACAAACCATCTCTTTACTACACAAACCAGCCCTGTCATAAACTAAAGGTCTTTTTGTGCAGGCTCTGCAGGAGCCTGGGTCTGTATTGCAGCACCAAACAGAAAGGATCATGCCCCAGGGTAAAAATGGATGATATCCAGGATAAAAATGCACGATATCCAGCATCAATCCCGAGGTGAAAATAAAGCCCTTGGAGGGAATCGCTGTCCTTTATCTGTTACCTTCACCCCACAGCTTTTCATTGCCTTGGAGCTTTTAAGTCATGGAACTTCCATTTCTTGGAGCTGGCAGCACCGTGCCGTGATGCACGGGCAGTGATGGGACCCGACCGCACCTCACAAAGCCCCTGCTTATTGCAGCACCGCAGAGGACCACGAAGCTCTGCTTATCGATGCCCTTAGTTCCTGCAGCCAGAAAGGAACGGGTGTAGGTGAGGGGGGGTGGATGTGTCAGGAGAGCTTCCTACTGTTGGAATTAGGAGGAAAAAGGAAAGGGCAACCCCGCTTGCACTGGGCTCGGCTTTACCCACGTGGAGAGCGCCCGCGCCGCACGGATCCGCTCCTACCGCCGGGAATTCGGGCCGTTCCCTCGCACCCAAGCCTCCTGCTCCCCAGGCTGTCACTCAAGGCGGGGCCCGCCCCTTCCAGCAGCCTATTTAAAGAGGAGCTGGTGCGCGCCTTGCTCCGAAGGGAGAGGAGGACCTCGGAGGAGAAGGAGCGAGCCCGCCGGCAGCCTGGATCCGCCGCTCGGCTCGGCATGGCCGGCAGCCGGGGCACCCTGACCTGCGCCCTGTGCATCCTCCTCCTCGCTCCTGGCTGGGTACGTACTGCGCGGAGGCAGCTCCTCCTCGCTTTGGTGCATGGGGATGCTTTCGGCTGCCGCCTGCCCCTCTGCAGGGTCCTGAGAGCAGCCCTGAGTCGGCCCCTGGATCTCAGAGCTCTTGGCAGATGGGGATGGAGTTGGTGTCGCTCCGCTCGCGGCTGCTGGAAGCCAGCCCTGGTTTACACGGGGGGGGAGAACAGAGAGAGTGAAGTCGCTGAGTTTGTGCCACTGCAAGGAATAAAAGCCTCCTGCCCCAGCTCCTTACCAGCACCATCCTTCCCCTGCTGCCACTGAACCCACCCGTGTGCTCCCCAAACCAGGCATCTCGAGGGGATGCAGCCTCTCCAGCTGATTCTGCTTAGGACTTTTGTGTGCTGTGACAGTGCCAGAGAGGGCAGGGACACGGCTGCAGCCAGGAATGGCTCTCAGTTGCAGCGAGTGCCTTTGGGATGGGTGAGGGAGTGGGTTCACAGGGGCACAGTGCCTCGCAGGGGTTGTTTGCTGACACATGCACTAACCGCCTGGTTGGTGCTTTGCTCCTGGCAGTACTTGGCATGTGCCAGCTCCTTTCCTGCCAGGAAAGGTGTCCTGGAACCCAGTGCTGCCACCAGCCAAGGCAACCCCTGCAGTTGGGGTGGTCCTTGTGCTCCTTACACTAAGTCAGTGAAAATGGAGCTTTTGCCTGCCTTTGGGCTCTGCGAGGGGTGTTCAGAGGCTCAAGCAAGGGCATTGAGCTGCTCCTCCTGGCCCTGTGCTGCTCAGAGCTGAGAGCAGGACCAGGGCTGCTGGAGGTGTCTTCAGCTCAGGCTGGGCACGTCTGTGCCATGGGAGCAGTGGTTCTTTCTCCCCTAACAGGGAGCTGTGCAGCAGCCTCAGGAAGGTGACTTGAGAGCCTGGGATGGAGGGAGAGCTGGGTCTTGGCTGCTTCATCTGCTGCCAGCCCTGCAGCGTGAGGGGGAACCAGGGATGTGTTCACGGTGTTACTTATACTGTGGCTCCTGCAGCACTCTGTGCACAGCCAGCTCTGCTCCAGGTCTCTCCTTTCCCAGCCTTTTGAATGCAGCCACGAGCCCAAATCCTCTTTGGTTTGGCCTCAGTTGGTTCCCTGGGCTCCTGTGGATGTTGTCAGGAAAGAGAAGCGCTGACGATGGCACAGAGGTGACACCGAATGGTGTGAGCTCCTGCCCCCCCACTGCTGCCTTCCTGAGGAGCAGAGGGAATTGGTTCATGGGAGTGTGAAGCAGGAAGAACGCTCTCACTTCTTCCCCCCCCCAGGTAACTGGGGTTGGTGCTGGCAGCTGGGAGGAAGCTTGTTGTGTCTTGTCTGCCGAGCAGATGGGACCTGGGAGCTGATGGAGGAGAACGTGCACGGAGCACAGGCAAGGGAATCCTCCAGGCAGATGGTTTCACTCCCACTGGGGCTTGGCCACCGCTCCTGGGAGTGGCAGATCCACACGCGGGGAGTCGATAGGAGAGCTGCCAGCAGAGCAGGCGGAGCTGATATTCCAGGCGTCAGCACTTCTTATCCCATCACCTTGATCTCTAACACTGGTTCTGCTCTGCAAACCTCAACAGCAACAGGGTCGAGGCGATAGTGAAGTGCTCCAGCCCTCGCAGCATCCCTCTGGCCTCGCTCCAGCGGCTCCATGTCCTGATTTATCCTCTTTGAAACTGCTGTGGGAACCACTTCAGTAACAGGGAACTCCTGGAACCTGGCTCAGTGCTGACTGTCCCCAGGTGCAGGAGCTCCCCTCTGCAGGCAGCATTCCCATGCTCCCTGGGAGCCAGGGCACAGCTCTGCTCGTTCTCTCCTCTCTTGGGCCTGGAGCAGGGGTTATAAATAGGAGGAGCTGACTTTGCTCAGCAATAAACCCAGGAGCTGCAGCACACCCTGGGGCCACTGGACCGGGTGAGGAAGAGGCACGTCTGGGAATGCTGTGAGGATACGGGGGAATTGGGCCTTTTAAGCCACGCATCTGCTGGCAGGTTGGGTGTAATCACCCAGCAGGTCTCCAGTATGGTGGAGATCTGGGTCCAGATGCTTTTCAAGCACCTGTGATATAAGGAGGAAGGGAACAGGAGGCAAAAGCCGGTGGTCAAGTTCCTGTGGTGAGTTATTAAAGGAAATAAACAGCACCGACAACGATGAATGAAGCCAAGAAGGAAAACCCAGCTGGATTTGACTCCATTGCATTCCCTGTTATCCTGAGAGAGGCCGTTTTGGTTTGGTTTTCAGTAGCAGGGCTATTTTGAGAGGGACTCTTTCTATGGCCTGTGGCTGACACTGCATTGGAAAATGCTGCTCCTCCTTAGTTTTTTCAAGTGCATGGATTGCATCTTAATATAGGTACTGTGTGAGGGACGTCCCCCCTCCCTCTCATCCATGGTGGAATAACACATCCTTTTGGACGCTGCCGTGATTGCCTGCATGAAGCGCAGTGAAAACACTGCTGTGTTTTCAGTGGCTTTTATTGCCCTCTGTGGTCGGGAGCTGATCCCAGTGATGTGCCGGCTCCCACCAAGCGGCTCTGGGAGCAGCTGGGATACAGGCAGGAGGGGCCGGCTTCCAACAGCCCTTTGTGCTTGGAGTTGCTGCTGGTTCCTGCTGAGCAGGGTGAGACTCTGGGAGGATTCATCCCTGGCAGTGTTCAAGGCCAGGTTGGACACAGGGGCTTGGAGCAAGCTGCTCCAGTGGAAGGGGTCCCTGCCCGTGGCAGGGGTTGGAGCTGGAGGAGCTTTAAGGTTCCTCCCAACCCAAACCAGGCTGGGATTCAATGACCCCGATTTGTGAGTTAAGGTTCTGGCTGGTCCCCATCCTGCACTGCACCGCACTGGTTGTTGCTGCAGAACAAAGCAGTTGGCATCTCCTGACCCCATGTGAGCTCAAGGCAGAGCAGCTGCTTGAAGCAACAGCCAAAACAGCTGGAAAAGCTTTCCTGCTGTTATTAGTGACAAACACAATATCCGAGGAAGCTGTTTCACAAGCAGGGGCTGGATGGGACACAATGAGTGCAAACAGAGCTGTAGCAATGCAGTCATTTGACCTTGATTCCTGATTTCCCCCCCAGCTGCTCTTGGGCTCATTCCAGCTGCCTGGAAAAGCCCCTTTCCCTGCCTGGCTCTTGCTGATGGAGCTGTGAGGTTCTGCCCTGTTGGGTGCTCCCCTCTTCACCCAGCTCACAGTAAGGCAGGATCCCAAAGGTGTTTGCTGGCATCATCTACATGCAAGGGGTGCATCTGCCCCTAGGTTGGGTGCAGCATCAGAGCCCTGCTAGCTGGAGCAGTGCTCTTGTGTCCCCCGAGCTACCTGGAGAGCATCAATGGGCAGAAACTGCACAGAAAACCAGGCCAGGGCTGGTGCCCGGATGCTCTGGGGAGGTCTTTGTTTAGAAACCGTGTGTTCTGTATCCTTCATAGCCGTGCTTTTACATCTTGGCACATCCAGCGCTGAGGCTGTGGCTGATCCAGGCTGGCTCGGGATGAAGATGCTGCAGAGGGAGTTACTGGAGTGCTTGAAGCACCCCGGGGGAGCTCACCCTCCTCAGCCAGAGCCGGAGCTCTATTTAGCATCTCAAGCGCTGTAAAGCCCAGGGTGGGTATCAGGAGGTACCTAGCACTTCCGAAACCTCACAGGTGGGCAGAAGCAGATCCACAAGGTCCCAAGGGCAGCTGTATCCTCTGCAATGGGGAGAGGAGGGGACGCACCTCTGGGAATAACCAAGGAAGGATGGCATCCAGGGGTTTTGGTGCTGCTAAAAGGACTTTGGGCAAGCCCTTTCACCACACACCTCAATTCTCCACCTTCAGATGAGCCTAATGATGCTGCTCCAGTCTTTGATGTCTTCTTCTATGTAAGAGCTGGGAATTGCATCCTGACAATAGCTCCTATTTCCTTGCTTCCAGGGAAGCAGGGGGCTGAGTCACGCAGGGGATCCAAGCCCCTGCTTGTTCTGTTTGCTTTGCCCATGGCTTCCCAGAGCCAGCTTTGGGCTTTATTTTCCCTTGAGCCTCAAGGAGTTGGGGATGAGGAGTTGAGCTCAGCCCTGGGAGCTGCAGCACCTCCTCTGCGGCAGGAGGGGGGGGTGAGGTCCTCCCCTCCGCTCCTCTCACCGGGTCGCTCGCAGCAGGATCCTGTTCCTCACTCCCCTGCCCGGCTGCCTTGCGGAAGACTCATTCTCTCCGTGCCTTGTTTGCCCTCCAGGTCGAGCCGCAGCCCTGCCCGTACCCATGCCTGTGTCCCTCCCAGCCTGCGCGCTGCCCCGCCGGCACCAGCCGCGTGTTGGATGCCTGCGGCTGCTGCAAGGTGTGCGCCAGGCAGCTGGGCGAGCTCTGCTCCCTGCAGCAGCCCTGCGACCATCACAAGGGACTCTACTGCGACTTCGCCAAGATCCACAGAGGCAGCGGGATCTGCTTAGGTGAGAGCGGGCTCTCGGGAAACCCTTGGCAGCGTCGGAATTCCCTGCAGCGCTTGGAGCTGCATCCCGCAGCACCCGATGGGAGCCCCGGCAGCCCGCAGGTTCCCTGATGCCAACACGCACGCACAGACTGCTTCCTCCTCGCCACAGGCACAAGCGGGGTTTGGGATGCTCCTTTGTCCCTCTGAAGTTGGTAGGAGGCATCGGCTCATCCCGTAGTGCCTCTGGGTGAACGGCACCAGTCTGGACTTGGGCTGGGAAGTGTTTCGTGTCAGATCTCCCCACCTTGCACTGGGGGTTGGTGTTTTGCACTCAGTGCTTCAATGCAAGGGCCGTGTGGGTGGCAACAGCTGGGCAAAAGGAGTGTGGATGTAGAAATGACACTGAGCCAGGTAAATACACAGCATGGAATCAGGGAATGGTTTGGGTTGGAAGGGACCTTAAAGCTCCTCCAGCTCCAACCCCTGCCACGGGCAGGGACCCCTTCCACTGGAGCAGCTTGCTCCAAGCCCCTGTGTCCAACCTGGCCTTGAACACTGCCAGGGATGGGGCAGCCACAGCTTCTCTGGGCACCCTGTGCCAGCGCCTCAGCACCCTCACAGGGAAGAGCTTCTGCCTAAGAGCTCATCTCCATAGAGCTGTTTTCTCTGCTGCTGCCTCTTCTCAGCCAGCAGAGGAAAATCCGGCTGCTTTGTGCCTGGTTTGTTCAGTTGCTGGTTTTAAAGCATGCAGAAATGATTTCGGTGTACAGGAAAACCCCTGATGCTCTCCTGAGTCTCCCACTCCCTGTTCAAACCCAAGCCTCCTCTGCCTGGAAAGCCAGGAAGTGATCGGCCCCTGCATGGGGCACCTCTGGAGTCGCATACATTTGGGTTTTGACTCTAAGCAATGAATTTAGCTTGGAGAAGGCGTTTTCTCCGTTCCTAGGAGAGGTTCTGGGAGGTTGTTTTGTTTTCCTCCCCCAGTTATTGTGATCTTTAGAAGCCCCATGAGCTCCCTTGTGTAAGCATGGGTAAACCTAGGAGCTGCTGATGGGAGCTGAGGGAGATGGATGTAGGTGGGATAGCATCCAGTGGGTGTAAACTGTTGACTGCCTGGTGCAGACTGGAAATGAGGTGTCTGTTTGTGGAGTAAAGGTGGTTAAATCACTGGAACAACTTACTCAGGAGCATGGAAAGGCTGAAAAAGCTGGGGCTGTTCAGCCTGGACAAGAGAAGGCTGTGTGGAGACCTCAGAGCAGCTTAAAGTGTCTGAAGGGGGGCTATAGGGATGCTGGGGAGGGGCTCTTCATCAGGGACTGTAGTGATAGGACAAGGGGTAACGGGTTAAAACTGAAACAGGGGAAGTTTAGATTGGATCTAAGGAGGAAATCCTTTCCTGTGAGGGTGCTGAGGCACTGGAATGGGTTGCCCAGGGAGGTTGTGAATGCTCCATCCCTGGCAGTGTTCAAGGCCAGGTTGGACAAAGCCTTGAGTGCCATGGTTTAGTGTGAGGTGTCCCTGCCCATGGCAGGGGGTTGGAACTGGATGATCTTAAGGTCCTTTCCAACCCAAACTATTCTGTGATTCTATGGAGCAGGCTCCACCTCAGACTCCACATTAAGACTGGGCCCCTTTCTAATAGAAGTGATTTGTGTTCTCCATGACACAGGGTTTGACACAAAGATTTGGGGGTGATCCCCCCGTATCCCTCCTCTTTGAAAGTCAGACTTGATGACCACAACTGCCCCTCCTGCCTTTAAATGAGAAATGGAAGTTTTCATGGCAGGAATCCCAGGTGGACACAGACCGGGATGTCTCCCTAAACTGGGTGGAGGGTTTGGGCCATAATGTGCTTGGGTGGTATTTTTGCGGTGTCCACACTGATCCCTTGGAAGATGGGGGATTTTGGAGGCAATGAGGCAAGCTGAGGGTGGAATTGTGGCTGCCCCATCCCTGGCAGTGTTCAAGGCCAGGTTGGACACAGGGGCTTGGAGCAAGCTGCTCTAGTGGAAGGTGTCCCTGCCCGTGGCAGGGGATTGGAACTGGATGAGCTTTAAGGTCCTTTCAACCCAAACCAGGCTGGGATTCTATGAATGCTGAATCAAATACAGGGACGGCTCAATGCCTCTGAACAGAGAAGAGGGTACTCACAGGCAGAGAAAGCAGATGTGATGGGAGCAGAAAGGAGCAGAGCGGTGTTCAGGTGCCACGGGACGAGCTTCTAGGTTGGGGGTGACCACAAAGCTCACACCAGAAGAGACAGGATGGGAGCCATCGGGGTGAAAGCCGCTGTGTTTTTGTTTAATGTCATCTCAGAGCGCAGCATTTCACGTGCCACAAATGAGTTCTTCCCTCCCTGCAGAGACCTTGGGGTACCAGGAAGGTAAACACGATCCTGTCGGAAGTCTGGAGCAGGAGAGCCTGAGGGTGCTCGGGCGGCCCAAGTGGGTGCAGGGAGCTGGCAGAGCTCAGCCATGGGAACTCTGCCATAATCCCTGTGGAAAAGGGCAAAAGTCTCCTTGGCGGGAGGGGAGGTGCCCAGCGGGGCTGGTAAATAAGGAGCAATCCATCCTGGGGCTTTAATTGGATCAGGTCGAGGGGAAAGTGAGGTCATTGGAGGGTAAGGAAGGGCATGACGGAAGGGTTGAGGTTTGCAAACAGACCAGAGCCCTGAGCAGGCTGTTCTGGGCTGGGAGAACAGCACGACCGCTTCACTGGGGAGGAACAGGGCTAGAAAACACTGAGAGAGGGTTTAAAAATAAGCATGAATGGTTGCGGAGAGGGAAAGCAGATGGCTTCCATTTCCATGGAAAAAGTGAGGCTTTGGGACTTCGAAGTAGGAGCTCGGGAGTATTTTTATCCCAAAGGCATTGAAAAGAGTTGCAAGTTGAGGTCCAGCTCTGGTTAGAACCACAGCAGCAGCCTGGGTGGGTTTGTGTCCCCTCAAGGAGTAGGTGGGATGGGAAGAGGCTCTTGCTCCTTGTTTGCTCCAAACGCTTTCTGCCTGAGACAGTATTCCACGGGTGAGCAGGACTAAGGGGAAAATAGATCAGGTTTCCTGGTAAGCCCCTGCAAGCAGCCAAGAATCCTTCGTGTTGGGAACTTCCCAATAGAGGTTTGTTTTGTAAGGGTCAGGATTGCAGGCATCAGCAGCTGAGGAGAAGTGGCCAAAAGCAGGATTTCTGCCCCGTCAACCACTGAGATTGCAACATTTCAGGCTGAAAAGACCAAAAACCAGCAGAAATACAAAGGATGTCCTCACAAAACTTGTCAGGAGTTATTGAAATGCCTCAAAACGTCCCCCTTCCGTGATATCAGAAGGTTCATCTCAATCTTTATTGTATCTATAATAATTGCCTAAGCAAACAGTTCCCCTGTGGATACAGTCCAACAGGGATTTTGGTTGAGCTCTTGTAAGAGCCTAAAGGAAATCTTTGATAGCCAGTTGAAACACTTCCCTTGTTTCTCTTGGGAAACATCCCTGACTTTGGTCCGGGCCTGCAAAACTCTCAATCAACTACGAGGTTTTGGCTGGAAAACTGCCGCTGGAAGAGTTTAGGCTGCTCTGGATGCCAGAACTTGTGAGCGCTGCTGGTGCCCATGGGCTGCAGATGGCCCCTGGTGTCAGAGGTTGTGGTGGTTCCTTGTTTTGCTCATTGAAGTTGTACTGGGAAGGAGTGAATGGCTCGCAGGAGGGCTGGGGGTGGGGGAGCTGGAGATCAGAACAGAGGGAAGTCAAAGGAGCTGTGGCTGGAAGGAGGAAGAGACTCGCACAACACAGAGGAGCCCAAAAGGTCATAAACCAGAGTGTTACTTCCCTTCTGTAGGTACCTTTAGACACAGAATCATAGAATCAACCAGGTTGGAAAAGAGCTTTAACCTCTCCCAGTCCAACCATTCCCAGCACTGCCACTGCCACCACTAACCCATGGCACTGAGGCCTCATCTCCACGCTGTGTGAACACTTGCCCTGGGCAGCCTGTTCCAATGCCTGAGCACCCTCTGGGGCAGGAATTGTTCCTCAGCTCCATCTAACCCCCCGCCCCGGCATCTCCTCAGCTCCTTTCCTCCTTCCCACAGCGCACGAGGGTGCAACGTGTGACCTGCTGGGCAAGATCTACCACAATGGGGAGAGCTTCCAGCCCAGCTGCAAGCTGCAGTGCATCTGCATGGACGGGGCCATCGGCTGCATCCCGCTCTGCTCCGACGACCTGCGCCTGCCGTCCCCCGAGTGCCCCAACCCACAGCGGGTCAAGCTCAGCAACAAGTGCTGCGAGGAGTGGGTCTGTGCCGAGGGCGGCGAGGAGAACCGCTTGGACACAGCCATGGCGGGTGAGTGGTGGGCGCAGGGGATGTCTGGGGGATGGACAGACCCAAAGCGCCTTTGGGTCACGGCTCTGACTTGGGGCTGGTTTGGGATTGGTGCTGGCTGCTCTCTGTGTGAGCAGCAAGTGCTCAGCTCTCAAGGTGAGACCTCAGTGATGCTGCAGGGAGGTTCATGCACCCTCTGATAGTGCAGCCGGGATGTGGTAGGAAACGTCCCCACACTTGGCTGCATCCTTCATCAGAGCAGCTCATGGGGTGGACCAGCCCTTTGCTGCTGCTCCTCAAGAGCTACATCAAGCTGGGTGCATCCCGAGCGCTGATCCCTGCCTCGCGGCTCAGTTTTCAGGGAGCATCCAGCACCCAAGCCAGAGGTGAATAACCTGCAGGAGAACTGCTTGGTGCAGACCACGGAGTGGAGCGCCTGCTCCAAGAGCTGCGGCATGGGCATCTCTGCGCGGGTGACCAACAACAACCCCCAGTGCCGCCTGGAGAAGGAGACCCGGCTCTGCATGGTCCGGCCCTGCGACCTCCCTGTGGACAAAACCAAGGTACCGGGCTTGGGGACAGGAATGCCAGGGGGGTACCTAGGTGGGTGCTTGTGGGGTGTGAGGCTTTGTGATGGAGCACAGGCCTAGGTGGACCCTTCATGTAGGTTGCCCAAGGAAGTTGGGAATGTCCCATCCCTGGCAGTGTTCAAACATGGTTGGATGGGGCTTGGAGCAAGCTGCTCTAGTGGAAGGTGTCCCTGCCCGTGGCAGGGGTTGGAGCTGGATGAGCTTTAAGGTCCCTTCCAACCCAAAGCATTCCATGGTTCATGGGACCATCCCATCCCTGTTAACCCGTCTGTTCTCCCCACAGAAGGGCAGGAAGTGCGTGCGGACCCCAAAGCCCCGCCAGAGCCTTCGCTTTGAGTTCTCGGGCTGCACCAGCTCCCGTTCCTACCGGCCCAGGTTCTGTGGGAGCTGCACGGACGGGCGCTGCTGCACCCCGTACGTCACCAGCACGGTGGAGGTGGAGTTCCGCTGCCCCGAGGGGGACTTCTTCCAGCGCAAGATGATGTTCATCAAGGTGTGCTCCTGCCACCACGACTGTCCCAAGGACAACGACATCTTCCTGGCCACCTACCACAGGAGGATGATCGGGGACCACGTCAAGCCTGAGCGGCAGTAGTCCTGTGCCAGACCCGTAGGCTGAGGTGTCAAGAGGGCTCTGCAAGCGCTTTCACGGCTGCATCCCAGGACAGCGCAGCCTCTTCCCCCTCTGTGAGGGGCTGTGTGTGCCCTTCGGGACCACGCTGTTCACCACCAGTGGTCCAAGCGTTGGGAGAACAGCCCCATCTGCTCCAGGCTCCTGACCTTCACCCACCCGAGGCAGGGAAGGGACCAGACACAGGCTTGAGCTTCCAACCTGATCCATGCTCTGCTGGCTGGATGGGAGAGTAGATCCACCCTGTCTCCAGCAACAGGTTGGATCCAACAGGGTGGCAAAAGCTCTTCCCTTGTGCCCACCTTCCACACTTCCATGTGCTCCAGGTCACTCTGCTCCTAAAGAGGCTGGGCCATTCCCTGGGTGACCATTCTCTGGCTGTGCTGTCCTTTGTGCCCTGTTAAACTCCTGTCCTGGTGTGCTGGTGAGGGTGACAGCACAGGCAAGGCAACAGTGAGCTCGGTAGTGTCCAGTGTGGCTCAGGGCCTCCTGTGGGAAGGGGTTTCTGGGGAGAAGAAAGCATCCAGCCAGGCTGCAGCTTCACACTGGTGGGACCGTGACCCAGGGAGCAGTTCTAGAATGGAACGGGTGGGCCTGGGCTGAAAGGGTCACACATCCATTGCTGCATTTCAGCTCCAGGGTCTTTGCTGGTGGGTCCTAAGTCATGGAATCCCAGCCTGGTTTGGGTTGAAGGGACCTTAAAGCTCCTCCAGCTCCAACCCCTGCCACAGGCAGGGGCACCTTCCACTAGAGCAGCTTGCTCCAAGCCCCTGTGTCCAACCTGGCCTTGGACACTGCCAGGGATGGGGGAACACAGCTCTGGTGCCCTGGCAAGAACAATGACCCTGTTGGTAAATGGAATTCCCGACGTAGCGGCGTGTGCTGGGTGTCTCTGAAGGAGGATGATCCCTGGGGGAGCAGCAGCCATGCTGCCACACTGCTCACATCTCCCAGTGCATTCAGAGCCTGATGCTGGAGGATGGTCCCATCTGCCCATATCAGCTGGATGCCATCTCATGGCCCACATCTCTGCCCCTTTCCCTGCTCTCAGCCTGTGGAAGCCCATGAGCCTTCTGCCTCCTGTAACCAGCTGGAGCTGTAAATAATTCATCTGCTCTTCTTTCCCTGTGTTCTGAACACTTGTACAGGTTTTGTATCCTCTTAGCACATCCTTGCTCCAGGCCTGCCCTCCCCTTGCCCTCCAGCTCTGCCTTGGAATTGCCTCCCACCATTTACACGGCTCCTGAGTGGAAAACAACGCCGAGGTTGCACTTTACTCACTGCTAATAAATCTCTCTTTATTTTTGATATCCCTGGCATTGAGGTTCCTGCTTGCATTCCCCTCCAGGGCCTCCATGTGGGATCCTCTGCTCCTATTCCCCCTTGTAAACAGCTGTGGGGTGGTGTTTACACAGCCCATGCTGGGGGGGGGAGTGGTCCCCCCTCTCCCTGCTGAAGGACCCAGAAATCCTTAATTCCCAGTTATAAATAACCCGGGAGCAGATGTAGGCAGGAGTCGGTGATGAGGGAGCCGGAGCGCCAGGGTTTTGTGGTGGCTTAACAGCTTATGGATTCATCCCTCACACCACATTAGGCAGGGGCTCCCCTTCTGCCACCCCGTGCTCTTCCTCCCCACCAACCCTTCCTCCTCCTCGTCGGGGGAGGCTCAGAGCTCCAGGGGGAGAGGCGGGTGATGGGGGGACAAGCTGTGGGGAGGAGGCACAGGGTCAGACCGGTGTCCCCAGGCACGTCCCCATGGGACACCCTGTCCCCAGGGTCACGCCAGGGCACCCACCCCAACCAGCCCAAGGGGCACCCAGTGCGAGTGCAGGGCCGCCAGCAGAGGGGGTGCTGAGGCCCATGGAGCGCGGTCCAGCCGCTCCGCTGCCCCTTATCTCCGGCAGCCACCTGCCCGCCCCCGATAGCCCAGGCGCGGCCCTAGCGCTGCTCAGGGACCCCGGTGAGCAGCAGGGACAGCGCCAGCCCCACCTCGGCTCCCACTGCCCTTACGGTGGAGCCCCCCATGGCCCCCCCCCAGCCCCGGGGGACCCCAAAACAGGGGGGAACGGGGAAAACGCCTCCGAAAGCCGCGGTTCGGGGACCCCGCGCTGCCCCTGGGACAGCGGCACCCGGGGGGCGCGCTTTGTCCTTATATGGGGTGGTGACGTCACGGAGCGCAACGCGGCTGGGACCCCTTGGCCCCGCCCCTTGGCCCGCCGTGACGTCACGCCGCCACCTGCCCGCCCCTCCCACTGCCGCGCCGAGCCGCCGGCCCCGCCCCTCCGAAGGGCGGTGGCGGCAGCCAATGGGCGCGGCCGGCGGAGCAGGGGGTGCGGGACGCGTGCTGACGTCAGCGGGGGCGGGGCTTGCGGGGCAGGTGGAGCAGCGCGGTGCGGAGCGGAGCCGGGACCCCGGCCCGGGTGAGCGCCATGGGGGGCATTTGGGGGGCACAGGGGAGGGTCTGTGGGGGGTCACGGCGCTTATGGGGCAGGAGGGGCCATAGGGGAGCAGGGGCACCTTGGGGGGGCTGTTGGGGGTCAGAGGGGTTATGGAGTTGGGGAGCTTTGCGGCTCCCTAGAGGGGCCTGTAATGGGTCAGTCTGGTCCCCAAGGAGGACTTCGGGTGCTCTGGGGCACATGGGGGATAGGCTGGTTATGGGGTGGGGAGCATGGGGGAGCCGGGGTACTTTGGGGTGTCTCTGAGAAGGTTGGGGCAGTTCTGGAGTTGGGGGATTTTTGGGGCTCCCTAGAGGGACCTGTAATGGGTCAGACCCCAAGGAGGACTTGGGGTGCTCTGGGGCACATGAGGGTCTGGGGGTCAGGCTGGTTATGGAGGGGTTACAAGGGGACATGTAGTGCTGTGGGGTGAGGGTTCTGTGCTGGGGTCAGGTGAGATGTGGGGTGAGGGGATGGGGGGTCTAGCTACGTGGGAGGTGTTTTAGGGTGCTCTGGGGTTTGGGGGGGGTCAGGCTGGGTGTGGGGGACCCACAGTGGGTCAGTTGTGGAGCAAGGGGGGTTATAGGGGCAACGGGGGGGCTGTGAGGCTGGGAGAGGCCCTGTGGTGTCAGGAAGCAGATGTGGGGTGCTCTGGGGTGGGGGGGCCCTGTGGGGTCAGGCTGGGTGTGGGGGGACTGAGGTGCCCTGGGGCTGTAGCAGGGCCCAGGAGTGGGGCTGAGCAGGAGGATATGGGGTGGGCAGGGCTGGGGGTGCTCAGAGGGGGCCCACAGTGGGCTCAGGCTTGGGAGGACAGATGGGATGCAGGTGGATGGGGTTCTACACCCTCCATAGTGTTCTTCCCACTGGTGCACCCTTGGGCAACCAGGTTCCCCCCCCGCCAGGCAGTTGGCATCTGGGTCTGGCTCCGATTTAGTGCTCACTGGGTTCACTCCTGCTCCACCTCGGGGCTCCCGCGTTCCTTCCCCTCTCTTCAAGACCCCTCTGCACCCACCGGGACAGCTCCCAAAGCTGCGGAGCGCCGGGGCCCTCCTCCTCTTCCTCCTCCCGTCAATGCTCATCCCAACGCGGATCGATGTCGCGCTCAATGGGGCAGCATTAAAACCTCTCCATCGACTTCTCCTCTGCACCGTCAGGAGCGGGGGATTTCTCTCCCCACATCCCCTTCTAGACCCGCCTGCGTTGTGCTGATGTTGCAACCGGAGAAGCGTGGGGCAGGACTCGGTGGTTCCTTGGTTCCTCCAATCTCTTCCCTTCCTGAATTCCACCCTCTTGCAGCCATAGCACCACGAGGGTGAACGTGCTCCGTGCCGGGGGTTCTGCCCTTCCCTGTGTCCCGGTGGGCTCGGCAGCGCCGTGGGTCCGAGCGCTTCCCATGGCTGGGGCTATCTTTAGGGCTGTGTTGCAATGGAGGGTGGTGCCTTGGCCCGGTGCTGCCGGCAGCCGCCTCCTCGCCCAGGGATTGACTTACACCAGGGTTCCCGCGTGGGAAAAGTCAACCCGTGCTCTGCTTGTGGGGCTGAGCCATAGGGTCAGGGTGTGCTGGCTGCTGCAGGGGTTGGCACTGGGCGATGCGAGGTCAGGCTGTGCAAAGGGGCGGAGGTTTGATGTGGGGGGGCCCAGCAGCCCCCCAGCAAAGTCACACATGTTTGGGCACCGTCCAGCAGCAGGACTGGCTGAGCCGGAGCAAATGGACACGGATGGGGAAGCCGGTGGGGCGAGGGAAGCTCTGCTGTCCCATGGGATTGGGGCGCCTTGGGCGCAGCCCTCTCCATCCCTCTGCTGCTCCCTTCCCAAGGCTTTAGCACAGGCAGGGATGCGGCTCCGGCAGAGCCGGGGTCAGGGCTGCCGGTGGCAGCGCGTGCGCTCCCCTCCTCATCCTCTTTCCGCTGGAGTAACCCCTTAGCGTGGCAACACCTGGAGCTCCGGGTGACACGGGGCTGAGGTTCCCCGTTTGCTTTCATCCTTCCCCCCGTGCCCCTGCTGGTGCTGATGGTGATGCAGCAGCTCCGTGCCCGGGTCTGCAAGGAGGCGGCTGGGACTCATGGAGCAGTTTGCGTGTCCCCACACCGGGTGTGCGGCTCCCCCGCTCCGAGACCCGGTGCGGATGTGGACGTGGGTCTCCCCCAGCTCATGGTGGTGCTGGCAGCTCCTCCTGTTCCTCACCCCAAGCAGGGCACATGCCTGGTGCGTGTCGCGATGGGAGCGGCGACTCAGCGGCAGCGCCAAGTCCCCCCATGGTGGTGCTGGAGCCGCTCTGCGGGCAGCGGGTTCCTCCTGCATCCCCTCGCTTCGTGCCTCGGAGGAGCTCGAGGCCTTCCCGAGAGGGTTTGAATCCCTGCCGAGGACTGAAAGTGCCTTCTCATGCGCCGCGGTGCTGCTCCGAGGCTCAGTCTCCTCCTGCAGCCTGGAGTCGCCGGCAGCCGCATTGCTCCGCACCGCGCGCCGGGGAGGGTCGCTCCCGGGCTAAGGAAAAGCATCGGCTCTTCCCCAGGGATGTGCCACTGATTTAATACAGAGAGAAGATTTTCCCGAGCCGCTCCCCATAGGGACCAGGCTGCAGGTGATCCTGCCCGGAGCGCAGATTCCATCTGCTCTGAGCAGTGTTTTACCTTCTGTGCGTGATCCCAGCCAGGGAAGAGGCTTAGGGCTATGGGGGCTGGAGGTTTGGGGTCACAAGTGGCTCTTGCTTGGCCATTCTGGGTGCTGCATGTTGGAGGTGTTGGGGGTGGGGAGGGAGAGACTCGCCCAGCATCAACCTGGAGCTCTCCCGCCCTGGGCTGCTCAGGAAGGGTGGAATGTGGCTGTGGTACCTTTTAGGTGTTTTTTCTTCACTAACTGATGATTACTGTGATGCTCTGGGTCAGGTTTCCTGCAGAGGGGCTGCAGCCACTCTCCATGCATAGACCAGGGGTGGGACCACAGCCAGTGCATGGGCACGGCCCCTCTGAGCGGTCTCACACATGGGATGCTCCGCTGGGGCCAGGGTGGGTCAGATCATGGCTTGGGGGGTTCATGGCTCTCGGGGTTTATGGTTCTCTTGGTCCATGGCTCTTGGAGTTCATGGTGCTCTGGGGGTCCCCTACACTGTGACCATCAGGGCCATGCCAGGCCATCCGCAGCTGAGCTGGGGGGGACAGCAGTGGTGGGCTCATGGGGCTGTGTGTTAAGGGGCTGGTGGGGTCCATCCGAAGCAGCCACGCGGTCTGTGTGCTTCTCCCCACTAGAGGCTGCTGATGAACAGAGCATTTCCCTTCCCTGAGCAGCGGGGTCTTGCATTTGCAGGGCTGAGATCCCGGCCTGAGCCTTTCCTGCTGATTCACCCTGGAGACAGCAGTGCCCGGTTCAGGGGCACATCTGCTCCCCGGCCAGGTCCACAATGGATCTCCCTACTTCATTGTCTTAATTAGGCAAATGCACTGGGACCATGTGTGAGGCCATCGCCAGGGGACACAGATCATGTGTGGAGCTGGGTACCAGGGAAGTGGCTCCCATCCTGCCTGCCTCTGGGGTGCCAGCGGGGTTTATCCAGCTGGGTACTGAGTGTGGAATGAGTCCAGCCTCTTGTGTTGTTTCTCTGAAAGATGTGTGTGCAGTGATAACCAGTTGAGCCCTCCAGCGTATCCCAGCTGGTGGAAAAGCCAAGGATTAAAGTGACGGAAGGGATACATCACTGCTGGGCAGGGGCACGGCGGCAATGTAAAGCCACCCTGCAGACACAAAGGAGACTTCTTCCAGGGCAGCCAGTTCAGTATCCAGCACCTGAGCAGGACTGAAAACAACTCCAGACCCTGGGAAGATGATTAATTCCATAAAAATGAGGTGTAAAATGAAAGGCAGTTGGGAATAGCTGCGGTGGAAAGTGCTTGGGAAGGGATTTGTGGTGCTGGGTACGGGCACGCGGTGCCAGCGGGTTCCCCAACAACAGCAGAGCGGCGCTTTACATAATCTGGGACTTGCCAAACAGGCTGGAAGGTCTGGAAAATCCTCCTGCCATTGTTTGTGCTCAGTTTGCTGAATTTCCTGGTTTGATCCGCGGGGCTGGAGCCTGTTTTGGGACCGCGCTGGAGGAAAAGGCGCTTTGAGCAGAGGGAAGAAAAGGGCGTTTGTGGCGTTTAATCCACGCCTGCTCCTCGGATGAAGCTGTTTGTTGTGGCTCACAAGAGGTTTGGAGCAGCTGCTCGCATCTTGGTCTATCCAATTAGCATGGTTTGTCTCCAGTCCTCCTCCTGATGCCCCCTGAGAAACCATCTGGGCTCCCGGCCTGAGTGCTCAGGGACAGACAGCACAGGTCAAACTGCTTTGTGCTGCCTGAGCCTCGTGCAGGTCAGACCCTGCTGCTTGGGGACAGCCCTAAAACTGCTCCTCGCTTGCAGGTCTGAGGAGGAGAGGCTGAGAGGGAGCTTGGGCTCTTCTGTGGCTGTGCTTCTGAGGCTGGAGGTGACTTCTGCTGCTTCCTGCAGCCAGGTGGCTTGGAGGCAGCAGGGAAAAGGCTGCCAGGAGGATGCTGAGGCTGTTGGGAACCAGCCTAAGGAAGGCCTGGCCCCTGGGAAGTGTTTTTTGGGGTGTAGGACTTGCCTTTGCTTTTCCATTTGCTCATCCCAAAGCCTTTCGCCAACACAAGGCCACTGACATCCTGTGTGCTGTTCACTTGAATGCTGTTAAAACGCTCTCTGCTCCTGTTTGTAAATAGGTGACTAAAAAACCTGTGGGAAGCCAGGGTTGGAAGCAAGAAATGAGGCTGAGTTTTTGCTGGTCCATTTAATGTGAGGCAAGTTTTGGCACCCTGGTGAGCAGCAAAAGAGGAGGAGGAGGAACCCTGGTCTGGTGGCACAAATACATCCCCTTATTAGAGGCGGCTTTTAACTCCTTTCATGTAGGTAATTGCATCAGGAACGCTTGACCTGAGCTGGGTTTGGGCAAGGGGGTGTGAGGCTTGCTGGGTGCTGGAAGCCTTCAGTGGCCCAGCTCTGAGTGCAGCGGTGTTAAAGCAGCCCTGGGGGGGACTGATGCCTTGCAGCATCGCTGTAGCCAGGGCATTAATACAGCTGATGCATTACAGCATCTATCATGCTGTACGTGACCTCTGGAGCTGATCCCTGCTTGGGGACTGTCCCCTGATTGTAGCAGGGCTTTAGGGCTACTTTAGGGCCTTGTATTTTTACATCTGCTCCCCAGAACCCCTTGGAGGTGGGTTTGTGGGCACTGCCAAACTCGAGGGCAGCTCTTTCTCTGCATTGAGGGTCTGTATCAGACAGATCAGCTCTGAGTCTCCTCCCTGCATCTGCGTGAACTCGGATGCTGAGCACAGAGTTGCAGGGGGCAGATGCTGCCCTGGCTGTGAGCCACGTTGGGCTCTAAGGTGGTTTCCTCTGTGTTGATGCCGTGCTGGAGATGCCTGTGTCTGACGTGGAGGTGAAACCTCTCCTGCGTGGATCAGCCACGGCCGATCTGTGTCTGTGAGGAGCCTCAGCAGGGGCTGCCAGATGAGATTGGTGCTGCTCAGGGATTTCCTCAGGAGGCTTTTAATAGCAAACGTGGTCATCGGTGTCATCACATCACTTGAAACCCATCCCTTGCAAACACCGGCTGGCAGCTGGGATGGTGCTGAGCAGGGATTCCATTCCTGTCAGGTTTTTCTCCCTAGTTTTGAGTATAAATAAGGTTTAAACCTATTGTTGGTGATGCTGACGTGCCCCTGGGCTCGGGGTGCAGCTCCTCCTGGGAGGCAGTCACAGAAATCCTTTCCTTTCTCAGGAAAGACTCTTGCACCCACACAATGGTCAGATCCTTCCTGGTGTCCTGTGCTGACAGATCCTGTGCCTCCATGGGTGCCAAGAGCCAGCCTTCTAGGAAAGGCAGCAGGGGCTGCTGTGGGTTTCCCTCACTGCTGCTGCCAGCCTGTGGGTGCTTGGTGCTTTGTGAGAGGTGCTGGGGCAGCGTTTGGAGCTGCAGATGGTTCTTGCTGGGGTTGCAGCACTGCTTGATCCATCCAAGCTGCATTTCAGTGGGAATACACAAGCTCTCCGAGCGCAGGATTGATCTCTGCTGCTGGCCAGGCTTTTTCCTGGTGCTGCTGGTTTTATTTCATAGAATCCAGCCTGGTTTGGGTTGGAAGGGACCTTAAAGCTCATCTAGCTCCAGCCCCTGCCACAGGCAGGGACACCTTCCACTAGAGCAGCTTGCTCCAAGCCCCTGTGTCCAACCTGGCCTTGAACACTGCCAGGGATGGGGCAGCCACAGCTTCTCTGGGCACCCTGTGCCAGCGCCTCAGCACCCTCACAGGGAAGAGCTTCTGCCTTATCTCCAACCTGAACTTCCCCTGTTTGTTTGAACCCATCACCCCTTGTCCTATCCCTACAGTCCCTGATGAAGAGCCCCTCTCCAGCATCCTTGTAGCCCCCTTCAAACACTGGAAGCTGCTCTGAGGTCTCCACACAGCTTCTCTTCTCCAGGCTGAACAGCCCCAATGTTCTCAGCCTGGCTCCGTATGGGAGCTGCTCCAGCCCCTGCTCATTCTTGTGGCCTCCCCTGGTCTTGCTCCAGGAGCTCCAAGTCCTTCTGATGCTGAGGACACCAGAACTGCACACAGTGCTGCAAGTGGGGTCTCAGGAGAGCGGAGCAGAGGGGCAGGATCCCCTCCTTCAACCTGCATCACGCTCCTGTTGATGCAGCGCAGGACACTGTGGGGTTGCGCCGACGCAGGGGCAGGTTCCCTGTAGCAGTGGAATGTGTTGGCAGCAGCAGCCTGGCGCTGGCCCTTTGCACCTTGCCTCCCTTGCAAACAGCCTGCAGAGCTCTCAGCTCTCTGGCCTCCTGCTCTGGCCGATAGGAGCCTGTTATCAGAGCTCAGCACTCCGTGGTGATCCCATCTCAGCGCTGAGCCCCGAACCACCGGGCAGCGCGGGGCTGGGTGAAGCAGCTCATTTGCACGGGGTGCTTAATTCTGTGTGCTTTAATCTCTGTGACCATCTGTGTCCCTGCCCGCGCTGGGGAGAGGGAGCTCTTGGGATTTATTCCAGGAGGTGAACATGGAGAGCCCTGCTGATTCGATGTGAGCTGGAAACTGCCCCGGGTCAAAGCAGGACGGCCTCATTAGCTCGGGGAGCAGTTGTTCCTGTGTCTTCAGGCAAGGGATGGATGTGTCAACTCTATCCTGCAGGCACATCCCGAAAAGCCACGGGGAGGGTGTAGGAATAAAAGGCACTTATGGAAAAGAGAGGCCTCTGTGCGTGCTTTCCCAAACCCAGAGGAGCTGTGATGGGCTTGGCTGGCAGCTTGCAGGGCTGGGGTCCCTCTGAGGAAGGCTGCTTTGGGTTTGGGGAGGAAGTTAATGTGTGAAGCATCTCCTGGCCGCCCTGCAAGCCTTGCTCCTGGTTGTGGCAGCCTTTGGGGTATGAGCCTGTGCCATCAGCAGCTCCTGCAGCGTCTGCCCTGGTGAATGCCACGGCTGGAGCTCAGATTTGAGCTTTAGAAGCTGCTGCTGGGGCTGGGGTGCTCGCACACAGCACCAAATGAGGGCACCAGTACCTATAGGTGGGCTGCAGCGGTTTCACTGGAGAGGGCTGCTGCTGATGGAGAAGCTTTGTTGCAAGCAGTGCCTGAAGTCTTCCTTGTTTCAGGAAGAGCCTGAGGCTCTGCAGCTCATCCCAGAGCCCCAGCCAGGACGCTCCTGACTGCAGACACGTGGCGCAGCAAAGGCAGTGCTTGCTGTGGGCTCTGTTGAGGAACGCCTGTCCCGTGGGGCAGCTCTGCCCCACTGAGGCCACTGCTGACACCCAAACCCGGAGGGAACGGTCCCTGCCCTGTAATTAAGCTCTCTCTTGCTCCTGTTTGCCCCACTAAGGAGCAGTCTCCTGGATGTGCTCCTTGCAGCTCCTCTATGGGATGGAGGTGTTTTCCCAGCCTTAAGCTGAAGGATTGAGGCTGCCTCTTGAAAGAGGAGCTGGTCTTCAGCTGCTGCCGGGCTCTTGGCATCAGTGGATGATAACACTTAAACAAGCAGCGCTGCAGCTGAATCACAGAATCAGCCAGGTTGGAAGAGCCCTTTAAGCTCACCCAGTCCAACCATTCCCAGCAGTGCCAAGGCCACCACTACCCCATGGCACTGTGGCCTCGTCTCCACGGTGTGTGAACACTTGCAGGGACAGTGACTGCAGCCCTGCCCTGGGCAGCCTGTTCCAATGCCTGAGCACCCTTTGGGGCAGGAATTGTTCCTCAGCTCCATCTAAACCTGCCCTGGTGCAGCTTGAGGCCGGTTCCTCTTGTCCCATCCCTTGTTCCTTGGGAGCAGAGCCCAGCCCCTCCTGGCTCCATCCTCCTCTCAGGCAGTTGTAGGGAGCCATCAGGTCCTCCCTGAGCCTCTCTTCTCCAGACTGAACCCCCCAGGTCCCTGACCCGTTCACATCAAATCCTCAGCAGTTTGGGGTTTCAGTCTCAGTGGAGATGGCAGTCCTGGGTGCCAGCATCACTGTGAGGCCACAGGCTTGTGCCCATCTTTCTGGTGTGGCTGTAAGGGAGCTGGCACCCTGCTGCACCACAAGCACTTGCCTGTGCACTCCTACCCAGTGATATCCCCCCCCCCGGACCGTCGGTGGGGCTGTGGTGTGGGCGGAGGTTGTGGCTGGGTTTCGGCCCCGACGCGTTGCTGCGGCTCAGAGCACCGCTGCTCTCTTGAATCACTCCATTTAGTTAATGATCCTTTTGTGGAGAGGATTAGGGTTTAGAGGCCCCTGGCAGAGCGTTAATTCAATTAAGCCCCTGGGTGTTCTGTGGAGGTTTCCACTAGAGGGCTCGGCCGGAGCCCGGTGCCGCTGGGGCCGTGTCCCTGCAGCGCTGGAGTTTGCACCGCAACTTATGTAAGGCTGGAGGAGCTGCCTCGCACCCTGCTCCCTGCCCCGGCGCTCCGCGGTGCCCATGCCCCGGCTGGGGCCGCAGCTCGGGCCGCCTGCGTTATCAGCAGTCGGTAACGTCAGGCGCGGGTGTTTTCCTTTCCTTCCTTGGTTTCCCTTCCTCCTGGCCCCGTCCGTGCTTGCGTTTCTCAGAAGAGGCTCGACGGGAACGCCTGGGTCCGCCTCCTGCGCTGGGGAGAGTCCGGAGCTGAAGTTTGCTTACAGCACCCCGGTACAGTGCAACTGTGAGCGATGGGCTTTGTGGCTTAAAGGGGTTTCCTGGAGGGGGTGTGGGGTTTTCCGTGTTTAACTGGCACTGGTCGTTAACCCGTGTCTCTTCTCCTTTCTTTTCTATCCCCGGGATGGATTCCGGTGCCTCGCCTGCGTGGTTTGCCCGGCTGCCTCATCTCTGGGTAAGTACCTGCTCCGTTAGCTCAACGGGAGGAAATAGCTGAACCGAATCACTTGCGCTTAACTAATGAACTGATCTATTTATTCTGTCTCAAACTCTGGAGCACTGATTGGTGTCAGGCAGCAGGATTTATCCTCTGTGTGTGTGTGAAGAGTTTGGATACTGAGAAGCCATTAATACAGCAGTTCCCAGGCTGAGTTTGTAACCTGAAGAAGCCCTAGCAGTAGTTTTTTGTGCCAGCTTGGGCTGCAGAGCACTGACCTGATGCTAAAAGCTCACTGTGTGCCTACAGGGGAGCAAGTGGAAGTGGGAATGGGTTTGGTAGTTCAAGGAGTGCTCCCTGTTCCTGCCCAGATGCCTCCTGACAGCAGCTGATGGTAAATCAGTGCTGTGGTTGTGTAAGGAGCCCTCTGCAGAGCCCTGGGCTGGATTCCACTTTGCAGATGTGCTGGGCTTTGCAGGGCACAGAGAGGAAGGAGCTTGAGGCTGTTCTGGCAGGAGAGGAGGGGACGTGCGTGTCAAGCTTGCAGAGGTAATGTCAGGCACTGATGTTCCCAGCTTGTGTTCACAGAGATCCTGCTCCACGTGGGGTGGAAATCATCCTGGTGGGGTGGATTCTTGTGGGTTGCCCTTGCCGAGGTTTGGTGCCTGCCCCTGAGCCCAGCTGCGAGGTGTGGTCTGTGTGTTAAAGCCTCTCAAAACACAGTGTGTGTGCTCAGGGTGGAGGAGAGCAGGGGTCTGCTTGGTAAAGCCGGTTCTCTGGGTGCAGCGGTGCCTTTGCACTGAACTTGCTATCGAAGTTCAGAAGTCCTGCTCAGCTTTCCCCTTTCCTGACCATCACCCTCCCCTAGTAATATCCTCTCCTCTCCCAGCAACAGAAAGGACTAAGTGTATTTAGAGCAGCTCCGCTCTGTGCCCAAGCATTGATGTACCAAGTCCCTGATGAAAGACTTGAGGGGAAAGCAGAGGAAGGTGCTAGGAGCAGATTGCCTTATCCTTAAACTCAGTATTCTTACACATAATAATGTGTACATCCTCAGCAGGGAGGGATGAATCGAATCCAAGCATAAACCTGTTGCTCTCACACAGAAGTCAGCAGAGCACTGTATTTGGAAGCTGAGCAGCTGTCTCCTGTTCTGAATGAGCTGTTCTTTGCTACCACATCTCCAAAAGAAGGATCCTTAATTAACTGGAGAACCTGCCTTGAGCAGAGGTGCTGAGCTCCAGCCCCACCAAACACCCAGCAGTCATTTGGATGCAGGATAAACCTCCTCCACACAGAAGGTGTAGCTGCAAGACATGCAGGCTGGCAGCGTGCTGGCTGGGGTGTTACTCCAGATAGTAGCTCCCAGTACTCCAGAGCTCCACAAGTGCTCACTTGTATGACTGCTGCACTGGGTTAGCAGGAGGCTTGCTTTGACCAGGACACTGGCTGATGCTCTTTCTCCTTCATGCCTGAGCCAGCCTTCAGGACACAGGCACCCATCTGGTGGTCACTGTGTGACAAGTCGCTGCTCAAGGGTGGATTTCCTCCTTGGGGAATGCTGGTAACCCGAACAGCCCCTGGCTTGCTTTCCCCAGAGCAGTGTTGCCATGGCTTCTGTCTGTGTGAGCAGTCTGTTGGCTTTCATGTGCTGCACAGATGGGACGGAGCTGCACTCCAATGGTCCTGCTTAGGAGAGGCTTCTGGGGGTTTGACCCTGATAGGAGATGGAATTTGCTGCTTGCTGAATACTTCATATTAATCTTGATCAGCAAACAAGGAAGCAAAGTGGTGCTTTGTTGGTGATGGCAAAGGTAAAGGTGCTGTGGTACACTTTCACAGGCAGCCCTGACCTTCATTCAGCAGTGAATACAACAGGCTCAGGTTGCTTTTCCACCTCTAAGCCTGGCTTATGTCTTAGGTAAACATAAAATGCATACGAGCTGTAGTAAGTGAATCTCCTCCCCTAGCCTGATAAGTGTTGGACATCAGTCCTAAAAGGAACACACCAGCAGCTTCCATGGAGGGAAGCTCAGGGCAGGAACGTGAAGGGAAATGCTGAAGGTGCAAGTGAAGCCTGTGACGTTTGAGTTGTGCTCTTGACCTTCAAGTTAAGATTCAGTGTGTTTCCTTTGTCTGAAGCCTGTCCAGAAAGTAAGTGTGGTGTGTCTAGGAATGGGCTGCTGCTGGGCTGGGTCTGGCTGTACATTGGCTCTGGTGATGCTGAGCGCCATGTGTTGTGGTCTTGAAGTTTACCTGTACATGAAAGTGTTTCTTTCTGGCCCTAAAATCATGGACACCTTGAGAAGGGCATTGCTCCATGGGGCTGTTGAACCACTGTTGTGTGTGAGCTCAGGTCTCCCCTTAACTCCTATTTATGTGTAGCTCAAAGAGGAAAAACAATGTCTCCTGCTTCTCCACCTTTCAGTGGGATTTTTGGCTTTGAACCTCTCCTCTTGGTTGAGAGTGGCTGAACATGAGCAGCTTGTGCCCAGGCAGCCAAGAAGCCACCAGCATCCTGGCCTGTATCAGCACCAGTGCGGCAGCAGGACCAGGGCAGTGGCTGTGCCCCTGCACTGGGCACTGGTGAGGCTGCACCCCGAATCCTGTGCTCAGTTCTGGGCCCCTCACTACAAGAGAGACCTTGAGGTGCTGGAGCGGGGCCAGAGAAGGGCAATGGAGCTGGTGCAGGACCTGGAGCACAAGTGTGATGGGGAACTGGTGAGGGACCTGGGGGGTTCAGTCTGGAGAAGAGAGGCTCAGGGGGGACCTGATGGCTCCCAACAACTGCCTGAGAGGAGGATGGAGCCAGGAGGGGCTGGGCTCTGCTCCCAAGGAACAAGGGATGGGACAAGAGGAAACAGCCTCAAGCTGCACCAGGGCAGGTTTAGATGGAGCTGAGGAACAATTCCTTCCCCAAAGGGTGCTCAGGCATTGGAACAGGCTGCCCAGGGCAGGGCTGCAGTCACTGTCCCCAGAGGTATTTAAAAGGTGTGTAAATGTGGTGCTCAGTGCCATGGGTTAGTGGTGGCCTTGGCAGTGCTGGGTTAATGGTTGGACTGGATGATCTTAAAGGTCTTTTCCAACCTAAACAAGTCTATGATTCTATGGGAATGCACCCCAGGGAATCTCTTTGGCTTGTCTCACCCCTTGAGAAGAGACCATCAGGATCCAATGTGGTGTCAAGTTCTAAGGCTGGCTTAGCTCAGTGGTTTCACTTCAGCGCTTTGTAAGGCAGTGAAATAGTTCTTATTGTGGGGTTTGAAATAGCAGTGCTGCCTTCTGAATTACCATCTAATTAATGAAAGCAAAGACTCAAAGGCAAGTGAGCTTTCTGCAGCTCTTGTTGCATAAGAAAAGCTGTTTTAGTTGACCTAAAAACCGACATTGAAAACCAACCTCAGCAGAGATGCTTTCCTCCCAGCTCTGCGGGCAGTTGGGAGCAGTTGCTCCTGTTCTTGGGGAGCCATTCATGTGGTGGCAGCTGCAAGCCCTCTTCAAAACAGCTCCTCCTTTGAGACTTGCTTCCCTCTCGCTTGCTGGTTGGAGGAACCCTGCTGTGGAGACAAATAGTTAGAAATAAAAGATGGCAGTTTAATGATGATCAGCTTCTTTCTGATGCAGGCTGTGGTGAGCGCAGGGGTAGGAGCTGCCTAGTGCACATCTCAGAGCTGTTGCTGTGTGCATCGTGTTGATGTGCAGCCTCTGTGGACCTGCAGAACACACTGAACTATGAGTTACATTCTTTCACTCAGTAACAAACCTTTTTGAGTGGGGATGACTCTCGGCAATTAACTGACAATGGCAATAGTGCAGCTGAAGCATTCCTGCCCTCTCCTCCCTGTCTCTTCATCCATACCTAGAGCTTTCCTCTACAACTTCTGATTTCCCTCCCCTTCCCTACTACTTGGATTCTGCCCCTAAATCTGAACTGCTCTGGGTTTTCTTTATGAAATGAGCATGGAAAGCTATGACCTTAAAGAAAGCCTCAGAAATGCTTTATTTTGTAAAGCTCCGGGAAAAGTGGCAGCAATGTGCTGCTCTCCTCAGGGATTTTGTCCTATTGATATTAATCTTTTTGAAGCTGGTATCCATGACTGCCAGTTCCAGAGGTTAATACACTGCCTTTCAACCAAGCTGGGAAGTCGTCTTTTTCAGTATGGGATATGGAAATGTGCAGCAATTAATCACTGTGCACCTGCAGAAGTGCCTGTGGCAGGCTGGGGCTGTGCTAGCTGCTGGGATCATCGGTAGAAAGGACTCGTGGTGACAAGTCTGATCCAGGCAGTGGCTAAAGACAAACCCTGCAAAGGCCAAGGAGGTAGCAGATGGGGGAAGCAGCATGGAACAAGGTAGTGCAGAGCTTCAGCTCTCATTTGTGGAAGGAATAAGCCTGTGCTCTGTTTAGAAGTTGTATTTGTTCTCCATAACTAAAGTCTTTATTAGATGAATGTTAGGTCTCGCCAGGTCTAGCCTGCACTCATGACCTGCTCTCAGTTTAGTGCTGGGTTCACAGCCTGGGTGAATTTGCTGCCCAGCCTTTGTATTACAAGTGGTGAGTTAGGACAGACCTGAGGGCTCTCTGCCGTGTACCCAGCTCTCATGTCGTGGTAGGTACACATCAGTCCTAAATAAACCTGGAACTTCTTGAAACTTCCCTTCCCTGAACCAGAGGATTTTATTAGGACAGGGGTGATGGGTTTAAACTAAGTTCAGGATTGATACAAGGAAGAAGCTCTTCCCTGTGAGGGTGCTGAGGCACTGGCACAGGGTGCCCAGAGAAGCTGTGGCTGCCCCATCCCTGGCAGTGTTCAAGGCCAGGTTGGACACAGGGGCTTGGAGCAAGCTGCTCCAGTGGAAGGTGTCCCTGCCCGTGGCAGGGGTTGGAGCTGGAGGAGCTTTAATGTCCCTTCCAACGCAAACCAGGCTGGGATTCTGCGATTTTATGATTTTGAAACTGAGGGATGCTCTTCACCCAAATAAAGAGTGTGACAGTGGAGAGACAGAGCTGTGCTCAGGCAGCCCCTGAGAAAGCTTCACCCAGTTGGTGTCTTTCTGTGGAGAAGCTGCAGTTCAAACCCCACCTCCCCGGTGTTATTTAAGTCGACATGAGCCTCTGCTCGCTGCACTTTCACTTCTCATCCATTCAAGGGGTAAACGAGCCCCTGACACCCTCTGTTTGTGGCGTGGCTCTGCTGCCTCCCTGCCTCAGGACCGGTCCCTAGGTGGCACTAACTGTTGGGTTTGGGTTTGTTTCAACAAAGCCTGCAGAGCAGAGCTTGGCCCCTGATGGAGTGACAGATGCAGCCCAAGCCAAGCTTGCTGCTCAGGGTTGGTTTAGGAGGCTGGCACAAGGGCTGAACTTCCTCCTGCTGCCCGAACAGAGAGGTTTCCAGCAGTGTCTCCTGGAATTTAAGGGATGGGGAGTCGAGCCTGCTCCTCTAGTTTGAGTTGTATCCTAAGACTTCCTCTCAATCCCTAGGGAATGAGCAACCAGCAAATGCTTGAAATGAGAGAGAGTTCAGAGGTCAGTGTGCTGGTAGTGGCTCTTGCCATGGATCAGTCCTTTTTGTGAGCTGTTTCTGGAGCTCAGGCTCATGGCTTTTCCTGAGCCTCTGCTACTTTTCTTCATAGCATCTCCTGTAATCTATTCTCGAGGCCTTTTAAAGCACTTTTGAGGTCCTTGAAGTGCAGCCACTCATGTGTTTAATATCTCCTACCCATACGTAAGGGGAAAAATATTTCTCTTTCAATGTAGAAACATTCAGTGGGAAAACTCGATCCTGCAATCTGAAGTTGACCTCCTCTAATCTTTAAATGGTGCATCTTGGCAGCAGTGTGCTTCACACGCTGTCTCTAAGCCCTGGAACAAAGCTGACTTTCCAGGGAGCTGTTCTTCCCTGCACTGGCACGCAGCCTGGAGGGAGCTGATGCTCTTCCTCTTCTAGTTGATTCCTCCTCTTGGAGCTTGTATCTGCTGTGAGAGAGACTGAAGTGAACATCAGCCTCCCAGAAACTGATGAAACCCACAGTGGGAGCTTTTTCCATCAATGAACCAGATTCTGGGTGGGATGGGAATTCCCTGGTGTACAGGCTTAGCTGTCTGGCTGTCCCCTCTGCCTTCCCCATCTCCCCAGATGCCTTCTGCATAAGCCAGCCCAGGACAAAAAGATGTAGTGGCTCCAAAACTAGATTCTGTTGCCCATGGGAAAGAATATGAGGTTTTAGTGTGGGAACACTGGCCTTCAAAAGGCCATGTTAAAACAACCAGCAAAGGAAAACACTCCAGTAGGAAACCACAATGGAAAGGAGAGGAGAAGCTGCTTTGATTTAGGAAAACTTGAAACTAACTACTCTGTTCTGGGGAGCCCCCCCTGCAGTCCTGATCCAGCTCTGGGGCAGCAGCACAAGAGGGACATGGAGCTGTTGGAGTGAGGCCAGAGGAGTCCATGGAGATGCTGCCAGGGCTGGAGCAGCTCTGCTCTGGAGCCAGGCTGAGAGAGCTGGGCTGGGGCAGCCTGGACTCCTGATGAGAGCTGTGCCAGGGGCTGCAAGAAAGCAGAGGGGCTTTGCTCTGGGGCCAGGCCATGGCTTTAACCTGCCCGAGGGGAGACTGAGATGAGCTCTTAGGCAGAAGCTCTTCCCTGTGAGGGTGCTGAGGCGCTGGCACAGGGTGCCCAGAGAAGCTGTGGCTGCCCCATCCCTGGCAGTGTTCAAGGCCAGGTTGGACACAGGGCCTTGGAGCAAGCTGCTCCAGTGGAAGGTGTCCCTGCCTGTGGCAAGGGGTTGGAACTGGATGAGCTTTAAGGTCCCTTCCAACCCAAACCATTCCATGATTCTGTGATGCCAAGTGGGATTACAGTAACAAAATCACTTAGTCTCTTTAATTATGGAGAGTGTTGCTTGGCCCTTTAATGAGTCACTCAACAATGAATTGATTGTTGGTTTTGGAGAGGGCTGTGATGGGCTGGACTAGATTTAATCTTTGTTAAATACTTGATATGGAGCCAGGTGTGTGTAGATGTCCCAGGTTGCCTTCACCATGTGCCCACATGTTGTAGCAAAGCAGTGCAGCATGTTCTAGCTCTTCATGAAAACGTCTGGAGTTTGCAGTTCCTCCTGTCAGAGGCTTTTCCTGGCCGTGGATCCCGCTGTGCCTGCTGCTTTGTGTGCTCAGTGGAGGGGTGAGCATGGGGAAAACCCAGTGTGAGCTGAAGCACTCCTTCCTCCCAGGTGAATCATTTACCTGCAGTATCTTTGTTCCCCATCACTGGGTTACAGTAAAAGGAAACTCGTGAAGGTGAAGGGAGATTTCCTTTAGACCTCATCCCAGCCTTTTGCTGTCAGCCAGAGCACTGCTGATGGTGAGAGGAGATCTTGGAAGAGGAGCCAAGGGCAGAGGGCCAGTAGCTGGTGAAACAGAGCCACCTGCTCTCCTCCCACCTTGTTTGCTCTTCTGAAATGGCTGCTGCTGCTCTGCAGACCTTTGCTTGCTGAAAACTCTGTGAACGTGGCACTTAAACTGAATGTGGTCTGTGCACACGTGTGTGATGGAGACACAGCCGGCTTAGTGAGAGCAGTGGTGGGTAAAGGATTCCCTTGGGCAGCTGCATTTCTTTGTTTTCCTACATCTTGGCGTAACCCTGAGTATTTCTCCTCACCTTAAATCCTGCTTGCTTTGGGGGAGGGAGAGACGGAGCCAGTGCAACACATAATTCCTTTGTTTGGATTGGGAATTCCTCACGGAGAGGAGACTCTGTGGCATTTATTGTAGCACCAGGAAGGCTCCAGGCACAGCGTTCTCCAGCACCGGTGTAAACTGGGAGTCCTGTTTTACCACAGGTCCTGCCAGTAGCGCATCCCTCAGGGGCCTGCGGAGCGCTGGATCACCTTACAGAGGATTTCTTTAATGAAGAACGTACTTGAGCTGGATTTAATCTACTGTCTCGATGCTCTTAAGATGCTACAGCGTGTACTTGTGAGCTGCTTGCATGTTAAACAGGCACAGGGTAGGGCTTGGCATCGTGTTCTGTTGTGACCCAGCTGATATGCACTGACTGAGCCCATCGGGATCCAAGTAGGCTGTCAGCTTGCAGGGAACAGCTTCTGCCTTGGAGACCACAAACACATGCCTAAAATGAATATAATTCCTCTCCTTATTCCTATATCCAGCAGCCGAATACCAAGAAATCCTGACTTATTGAAATAATTCTCTCTAATTGACTCCTATAAAGTGACTTAAATCCAGCTAGGGCTGGGAGAGTTCTTTACATATTTGCAATCCAGGCTTGGCATGGGGTAACTGTTCTTATAGTGAGGAATTTAAGACATTTCCATTACTTCCTATGGGATTTCAGAGGTCAGTTTGGGGCTGGGGAGGAAGGAAAAGGTTAGAAGTGAAGCTGCTGGTTTGCAGCAGCAGCATGGTGATAGTGGTGGTGTTTCCATATGCACAAGAGTGATTTTTTGGGGTGGTTTTTCTTCCTGTTCTCTGCTCCTTTCAAAGGCATTGCTTTGGGCTTGGTTCAAATCCCCTGCCCCAGGAGAACATTTTAAAGGCATTCTTTTTGTGGCATGTGCTGCTTTTTGTATCCGATGACTCCACTGCACTGAAGTTCTTGTGCCATTCGAGCTCTTGGCCATTTGCTTGGGACCTGAAGAGGTAACGGCGTATTCTGCCCTCGTGCACAGCGTGTGTGGCAGCTTGCACCAGTGCTCCCCCGTGGAGAAATGCCTCACCTGGGACATGACAGCTCCAAAGACGGGAGCTGCTGCTCTGTGCACTCAGATGGTGGCAGATGGAGTTGGGGATCATCTGGGGAGCTGAGCATGGGGGATGACGTGCTGCGTGGTGTTAAGTCACCACTTGGATGTGAAGTTTGTGTTGCCCTGGTCTCTCATCCATGTAATCTGCCCTCTGCCTGTTGTGGTGAAGCAGCGTGGCTTTGTTTGCTTGCTTAACTGCAAGAAGCTGTTGCCAATCCCTCACACCCCAAAATCGTGTTTTTCTCCTTAAAGCCCTCTGGACTCATGGTTTCTCTTCTGGCACAGTGCGTTTGCAGGGTGAGCAGTAGCAAAGGCAGTAGTTGGGGTGGTGGGTCAGCACCAAGCATCTCAGCCTCCTCCATTCACAGCCAGGGCTATCATAAGGTGTTCATTTAATGCTGTGGGGAGTGAAGTCAGAGCCTCAGGGGAACTGTCTGTCCCTGGTGTTAGCAACGACTTGGGGCCACCAGACCTTTCCCAGCCTGTGTCTTTGAATCAGACGAGACCAGGGAAACCACCAGATAGTCCAGATTTAAGGCAAGAATCTCACTATTCCATACCATTAAGGAGCTTTTTGGAAGAGATCTCAGCAGCGAGACAAGGGGGGAGCTGCTCCATCCTGCGTGTTTTGGCAGAGCTGTGCCATAGAAAGAGAGAGGAGAAGAAATAGCAGCGAGAAGCACATTAATTTGTCTAGAAAATGGGGTTTGGCTCCCGTTCAGCACGTGTGTTCTCGGTGTGTGAGCGGTTCCCCCTTGGTATGTACTTAGGGAAGGCTTCAGCATGAGGTGAAGGTGCCGCAGCCAGGGTGTGCATCAGCCCTGATGAAGAGGTGGGGATGCTGGAGGCAGTTGCTCGTGATGCAGGCAGAATAATGTGCCCAAGAGCTTCATTCTCTTTGGGACACAAACAGAGGTGCCGCAGTTCCTTGTCTCTGCTGGGATTCGGTGCTCAGAGCGGGTCGGGCTGGCAGCAGCCTCACTGGAGCCACAGGGAAGCTCCAGTGGGAATGTGGGGAGCGTTTTGCTCTGCTGCACATGGCAGCAGGAGCTGGACAGCTCTGGTGGGTGAAAAGAACTCGTAATTTGGCTGTAGGTGAGGAAAACGCGCTCGGTGCTGGCTCTTGTACGGCTCTCCTGTGCGGTGCTCCTGTTGCTGTCCATTCACCTGCGAGGCTGAGGGGTTTCATTGCTGACCGGGTGCTCTCCATGGGCTGAGGAAGCTCTCGGTTCCTATGGCGTTGTGTTTAAATAAATAAGCACCATCACCGCCCCCGTTCCTCCCTCAGGAGCTGGGCACAACTTTCTCCGGGAGACAGCGAGCTGTATTTAATATCTAGGTCATGGCGGGAGGCGAGAGCCGCCGCTGCTCCGCGGTACCGGCAGCCTGGGCCCCTCCTGCGCCTCTCGTACCGGTTCCGCCCGGCCACGGATGATCGCGGCCCTTTTCCTTCCCCCTTCTCCCCGCATCGGTTTATGGCCGGGCCGTGCTACCGGGCACCCCGCCGCTTCCTCCTTCCCCCCGCCCGCGGTGTCGCAGTGCCCGGGCTCGGCGGCCGCGGGCGGCCCCTGAGGAAAGGGAACGGGCGGGGGGGGGGGGGGGGTGGCGGGAAGCGCTGAGGGGGCGCGCGCTCCCGCTCCCCCCTCCTCCTTCCCTCCCCACCGACCGCGGTTTCCCTTCCACCAATAGCGAGGCGGCGCTGGCGCCCCGCCCCTTGTTTTCGGCCAATGGGAACTTACTACAGTGTTGTGGGAGGCGGGGCTGGCCGGGAGAGGGGCAGAGCGGCGGCGGCGGGCGGCGGCAGCGGCGGAGGCTCTACACGGGCGGAGCGGAGCGGGCTGGGCCTGGGCCGGAGCCGGAGCGGCGCGGAGCGGGCCGGAGCGGGGCGGCAGGACCCCGGGGTGCCGCACCGGGGGGGGGCTCTGCGCGGCCCGGTAAGTGCGTGCGCGTGTGTGTGCGCACACGGCGTTATCTGCGCGCGGATGGCTTTAGCGCGGGGTGTCCGTGCGTGCGGGGTGTGTGTGTGTGTGTGTGCGCGGAAACGGCGTTATCGGTGCGCGCCCGCGGTCTGTGCTACCGTGTAAGTGCTTGTGTGAGCGGTGTGTGTACGCGGGGTGTCTGCGCGGGCACGGGAGCGTGTTCATGTGTGCACGGTGTATGTGTGCGCCCTGTTCATGTGTGCACGGTGTGTGTGTGCGCCCTGTTCATGTGTGCACGGTGTGTGTGTGCGCACTGTTCATGTGTGCACGGTGTGTGTGTGCGCACTGTTCATGTGTGCACGGTGTATGTGTGCGCACACAGTGGGTGTTCATGTGTGTACGGTGTATGTGTGTGCACACAGTGGGTGTTCATGTGTGCACGGTGTATGTGTGCGCACACAGTGGGTGTTCATGTGTGCACGGTGTATGTGTGCGCACTGTTCATGTGTGCACGGTGTATGTGTGCGCACACAGTGAGTGTTCATGTGTGCACGGTGTATGTGTGTGCACACGGTGTTCGTGTGTGCACGGTGTATGTGTGCGCACACAGTGGGTGTTCATGTGTGCACAGTGTATGTATGCGCACTGTTCATGTGTGCAGGGTGTGTGTGTGTGCATGGTGTATGTGTGCACACAGTGTTTGTGTGTGCACGGTGTATGTGCACACAGTGTTCATGTGCACACACAGTGAGCGTTCATGTGTGCACAGTGTATGTGTGCGCACACAGTGTTCGTGTGTGCACGGTGTACGTGTGCGCACACAGTGAGTGTGCTCGTGTGCATGGCGTGTCTGTGTGACACAATGTGTCTGCACACACATGGTGAGCGTGTTCATTTGTGCACAGTGTATCTGTGTGCACACAGCATGTTCATGTGCGCATGGTATCTCTGTGTGACACAGTAAGCATGTTCGTATGTGGTGTATCTGTGCACACGGTGAGCATGTTCGTGTGTGCACGGTGTATCTGTGTGCACTCAGTGAGCGTCTTGATGTGTGCACAGTGTATTTGTGCTTGCATGGTGTATCTGTATGCATGCATGGTCTCTGTGCACTGTGCGTGTAAAGGATACATGTGTGTGGATTTGAATGAGTGGTCTGCACGCGTGCAGTGTATGTGTGTGGTGGATGTGGGGTGTATGGTGCATGCCACTGTGGTCTCTCCATGCATGCTCAGTGTGTGTGTGCACTGTGTCTCTGCGCACAGAGCTCCCTGTGGGGTGCGTGTGTCATGGAGAACGAAGCTGAGAGGCTGAGGCTCAGCTGGGGACGGGTTCTGTGGGAGTGAGGAACAGGGACACAGCGGGATAGTGGGACCCAGCACAGGGGAGCTGACACCCAGGGTCCCCCCTTGCCAGGGCTGCTGGTGGCCAAGCTAGTGTCTGCAGCTCTGCCCAGAGTCCATTGTGCAAGAGAAGGAGGAAGGAGACACGGTGGGGAAGAGCTCCGGATTCTGCACACTGGTGGAGCTCCACTCGCCCACCCATGGGGTGACCATGGGTGCCGTGGTCTGGCTCTTTCCCAGCTGTGTATCCCACTTCCTTCTGAATTTCACCTCAAGAAATCACCTCAGACCGCTGGGGATCAGTGCTCTTCATCTGCAAGGGTTTTCCACCAAGGAGTACTTTTATTCTTTATCTCCAGCAAGGCAGCGTTCACAGTGACAGTGACCCCAAAGGGGCTGGAATGAGTTAAAATAGCTCCTTGCCCACATCTGTGAGTGCCACCTCTCCGGAGTGTCGTGGCTTAAAGTGTTTCTTGGGGAAAAGGCACTTGTTCCCCCTTTGTGTGGTCTGGGCAGGGGCTGTGGGTGTATAAATGTTTAGTTAAGATTTGTATGTCCAGAGAAAATGTCTTAGAGACTGTCCCAGTTCTGGGGCAGGTGTTGTGCTGGAAACGATAATTTGATTATAATTCAGTTTTGTGTGGTGTTATTTAATGAAGATACTGGTATAAATACAGAGAAGCAAAGCACAATCTTATTTCCGAGCAACCAGTTTTCCCCTTGCCTTGCTCTTTGTATTTAGGGTTTGCAGGCTTTCCAAACATGCCAGGTTTGGTTTGCCTGAGTGAGGTAGGTCTGGAGGGATGGTCCTTCCGATTACTTCATTCTTATTTCCCGATTAAGTTACTGAATGTAAAACAAGCCCTCTAAGCTTTGAGTGCAGGAGGATACGGCTGTGTGGTGGTGGGAGACACAGTGGAGCTCCGACCTGGCTGTTCATCGTGGCAGTGTGCTGGAGTGCCATTCCTTTCACAGCTAGCCGATGCATGTGTCCCTACTCTCTTCGCTTGGAATGTTGCTTTGTGGAGGTGCTGGGGTTATTTTTTAATGGCTGGCACAACTGTATTTTTAATTCCTTGAAGGCTTTTCCTGTAGGGGTTTGGTGACTGGTAACAGGGCTGTCCTGCTTGTGGTATATGTCAGGTGCCAGTGCTACCTTATGTCTAGTTTTTGACATCATGGTGCCAAATTCTGGCGTCTTCAGTTCTGTTTCTGTGGCAATGTGGAGCACTGGGTGTGATTTCAAAGCCAGTGGGGTCCTCTGCGTCTCTCTGCTGACATGGCCTTAATAAAGAAGGGGAGGATTTTCTAGGATTCCCATGGACAGACATAATCTGCTGCAGAAGGTAAATACCAGGATAAACATAGTGCTCCTTCCCTCTAAAACTCACTTGGAGCCTTAGGAAACGGAGCTAATGATGATGATTTTTTCAACACAAACACATTAATTGCTTCCTATATCAGTTTAGTTGAGAAGCACAGGAATTACCTGTGTTTTCATCCGAGCTCACGTTGCCATTGAAAACAGTGTTATTGGAAGCAAAAGCATTTGATGGGAAGGCAGCACCTCTCTCCAGGGCACTCCTGCTCTGGGCAGGGGGAGGAAGGGCTCTCCTCAGCCTCTTCCAAAGCACCGTATGTTCTTAGAGCCTCAGAATGCTTTAGACAATGATCCTCCAAATGTGCAGCTCCTGTCTCTGGTGATGTGCTGCCAAGTGCCCTGGCGCTCTGCGGGAGCAGACACACTGTTTTCACTTGACAGCATTTCATTTTCACAAAGTGGTGAAGCAGACCTGGTCTGAGGGCCAATTTGCTGCTTGCTGAGCAGACACTGGATTGATGGGGGTAGCTGGTATGTACGTGGCCTCTGTAGTAAGCCACCACGGCTACTAATTCATTCACTAGTGATCAAAGTGCTGCCGTACCGGGGCTGCTTGCGGGCTTCCAGCTATGGGATGTTGGGATGCTCTGTGTGCTTTGATATGTTGATGGGTAGATGATAGTGGTGGGAACGTGGCATGTAAAATGCTGGAATGAAGTTGTATGTACAGAAGTGTTGCTGATGGAAGGCTCAGAGGAATCCTGGATTTTTGGGGTCAGCAAGTAAAACTCCATCTCTTCATCCTCAGGGCTGTTCAGTTCCCTGTGTATGCACAGCACCTGGCCAGGAGCTTCTCATCCAGCACCTTTCTTTGTGCTCTCTAATGAGCAGTGTTTGACGAGAGCCTCCTTCTTTAGGGGAGCCGTTCTGCTGCAGAGCAGGTTCATCTTCATCCTCTTACTGCCACATTGCATCTATTTCTTGGAATAAGCCCTAGGAGCTGGTGCTGCTCAGGGATGCTGTGTCCATGGTGGGAGCTCTGGGCTCTGTCCTGGTGTCCAAGCTGGCGGATCACCTGCAATAGGGAATCCCAGTCGGAGCGGGAGTGCTTCCCACCCCACTGTAGTGGGGTTGTGCGTGGGTCTGTGGATGGGGAGCTTGAGCTGGGCTCTTTGTGTGCTGCGCTGGGGTAGTGCCCTGCTTTGCTCCACTTGCTGAAGCTGCTTTTGCATTCATGGGAATAAGCTGTGATGAATATCAGAGTGTTGCTTTAATTCAGTAGTCTTTGAGGGGCCTGCAGCAGCCCTACAAATGCAAATAATTTCCTGTTATAAACCTTATGTGATGCCTTTAAACTCCACTGCAGATCTATTGGCTTCCTCCAAACCATGCTTCACCCCCATGGAACTTTTCTGGAGCGTTAAGGAATGACAGGCACTCAGATTGTTCAGGCTCAGCGCTGTGTTTTGTTGCTGTCATGCATCTCTCCAGGGGAGCTCGACGTGACGCTTTGCATCTCGAGTGGCAGTTGCACTCTGGGCTTGGGGATCTTCTGCAGTGGTTGTTCTGCTTTCTCAGAGCTTGGTTTTACTGTGATCCTATGTAGATTAAGCAGGCAGCTAGATGTAAAGATTTCACCGTATACTTCTCATCTGCTGCCCTGTTTTGGTCAGTACTGTGGTTCCTTAAGTTGCAAAGGGCTGTGGGATGCAGCAGAGCAGGGATTTATCTTTGTCCGTTGGATGGATTAGGTGGGAATGGTCGTGGCTTGTCCTTAATCCAGATTAATATTATTAGTTTCTTTACGCTCAGTCGGTTGTTTACGCTGTTTCCTGTTGATGTGAATTCTTGCTTGTCTGATGCTGCTGCTATTATGTATTAAAAGCAAATACTTTGAATTTGTCTGCTTAGAGAGACTCAATCTCTTTTTCTCTAGTGAAACAGTTCTGTAAGGAGGAAAACTGTGTGGGCTTGGGCTGTGTGTTGGAAGCAGTCATACTCTCCCAGGGCACATGCCTCCAGACCCCGCTGTGTTCCTGAGTTGGGCTTCTTAAACAAATTGGGAGTGCTCAAGGCCAGGTTGGACACAGGGGCTTGGAGCAGCTGCTCCAGTGGAAGGGGTCCCTGCCTGTGGCAGGGGTTGGAACTGGATGAGCTTTAAGGTCCCTTCCAACCCACACCAGTGAAATTCCCACATCAGCTTTAGCTGCTGTGCTCAGAGCAAATGTCTGCAGCAGTGGTTTGTAATTTATAATTCATTAAGTTGCACAGCACTTGAACTCTGGTGCTTTGGGAGGGGACAGAGTGTTTTGGATCTCCCTGATCTCGATGCAGAGCCTGGAAGGGGCAGGAAAAACAGCAGATCCAGGGAATGCTTCTGCTTGCAGTGTCTGTGATGGTGGCAGAGCTCTGTGGGTGGCTGCTCATGTGGCCATGACCATGGTGGTGCGTGCTTCACCCCTTCCTGTACCTTTGGAGAGGGTTCCATTCTGTCCTTTGGTGAGGGTGAGTGCTGTGGGATGTCAGCTCATGGCAGGTTCACACCGTGAAATAACGTTCTCCATGGCCACCTGAGGAAACCTGCACCCAGACTTGGGAAGGAGCCTTTGCTCTCTCCAAACTGAGGTCCTTCCTACAGCTGTCAGGTCAACCCGAGTTGTAACAGCAGCAACCCCCCACGGACGGAGCCCTGCGGCTGAAAGCAGGGTTTAGGAGCAGCAGGAGAAGATTTGGGCTAGTTAGCTGTTGCTCTGCGAAACACAATTCCTTTGAAGCCAGGAGTCACCCGTTGGAGGCTGATTATCCCCCCCCTTTCCCCACCCCACATAATGCGCCTGGGTGAGAGAGATAATTAAAAGCTTTTAGTTAAATAAATAACGAAACCGCTCACGTGGCTTTCGAGTAGAATTGTGGAGTCACACACTTGGAGGGAGAAGATGGTGTGCACTGCTCCTGTCCTGCAGCATCTCCTCTGCCTTTCAGGCCCAGCACAGAGCAGCGTGGTCCTGGTGTGGGATTGCAAATGGGCTTTCCCCCCCCCTCAGGGCTTTGTGTATTACTAAATATAAGAGAAAGCTGCTGCTAAGTGGGAGCACTCCTGTCCTATTGTGTACAGAGCCTCAGGCTGTATTTATTTCCCACTATTGAAGCTCTTGTTCCAAAGACAGGATTAGTAATTCCCAGCTGAGTTCAGATGAATCAAAAACCGGTCTTTGCCGTTCGGTTGTGAGCTGGGGCTGGATGCTCCGGGCCAGGGAATGGTGGAAGCATCGAGGGGTGGTTTGATTTGATCCTATAGATGTGGAGCAGGGTAGAACAGGTTCTATTCAAGGCCAGGTTCTGCCTGTGTGAGCTGCCTGCAGGGCCTCAAGCCAGGCACTCACAGAATGAGGAACATGCAGCTGGGGACCGTTCCTTAGGCAGAAGCTCTTCCCTGTGAGGGTGCTGAGGCGCTGGCACAGGGTGCCCAGAGAAGCTGTGGCTGCCCCATCCCTGGCAGTGCTCAAGGCCAGGTTGGACACAGGGGCTTGGAACAAGCTGCTCTAGTGGAAGGGGTCCCTGCCCGTGGCAGGGGTTGGAGCTGGAGGAGCTTTAAGGTCCTTTCCAACCCAGACCAATCTATGATTCTATGATACAGAATATATCATAGATATCCTGGTGGCATCACCTTGACGTGCCCATCATTTGTTAGACACGAGCTGTAGGGCTCTGGAGTGTGTGAACAAGATGGGAAAGAGTTCTTGCAGCCACACAGTTTTGCCAGGTTCATTACACAGATCAGCTGGCTTCAACCTTTAGGAGTTTGCTGAAAAATCATGGGCTATTGTAGAGAATGGGTGCAGGATGGAGCCCGGAGAAGGGGGTTTGTCTGTGGTGAAGGTAGGAGTTGATGGCATCAGCATGGGAAGGGCGTGCTGCCGGCAGCATGGGGCAGTGGCCACGTGCTGAGTTCCTCTGACCTCAGCAGCACCCGATACCGTTTGCAGCCTGTTTCATTAGAGGAAATAGTTTCTTTAGACTTCTCGTTGAGGTTTGTTGTTGTTGTAACTGCTGCTTCTGTTATTTCCCTGCTGCCTACCTAGATGCTGTCTTTAAAACAACCCCGCTTCCTTTGTTTATGGGCAGCAGTATCTAGTTTGTTTGCTCCTGCCTGTCTCTACACTTCCCTTCCCTCCCCCAGGAAAGGGTGGAATAAAGCTGGAGTTGGCTGCTGAGGTCATGTTGTGCCTATCTCTGCCCCTTTCTGCAGCATGGTTTGGGATGCTGCACCCACTTGTTAGTAATGAGAACCCAAGGGACTAGCAGCGCCTGAGCGTGTTTGTCTCAGAGCTCCAGGAATGACCTTTTCCTGCTGCTTGCACCGTGGAGCAAGTCTTTTTGTTTCTATTTTATATTGCTTCTGAAGTGAAATGCTTTGAGTAGTTGGTGCCTCCCATCCCTTCAGTTTTGGGGCAGTGATGAAGAAAATATTCCTCTTCTTGGTTGCATTGAGGTGCGCTCGATTCCCACCAGCAAACACCCACCTGAAAGGTGTTTGGATGCAAACCAGCAGTGGTGTGACCAGTGTCACCAGCCTCGTGTTCTGCAGCTGCTGCTCTTGGCTTACTTAAAAATGGGGATTGACTGTCTTCATCTGACCTGATGATGACAAATGGTGATATTCCTGTTGTAAAGATGTAGCTTATTAAAGAAAGAGCTCCCACCGCATGATGAATAGAGAGGGGAGAGCTGAAGAAAGCTGACTCTTATTAGTGCCTCCAGAGGCAGGAATGGGGCTGGATAATGAACTTGAGAGATGACTCCAGCAAAGCAAGGAGGCTTGCAATTACACTGAGATTGGGTATTTTGCTGTGATGCTTTTCTTGCAGCTTTATTTCTTTCTAGAATTGAACTGAACTCCCCAGCATGAGCATTGTCTAGTTAATACACTGGGGGCGGGGGGGGGGGGAGGAAGGGGATGTTCAGGCTGGGTTTGACCCTTGCAGGGCTAATCACAGAAAAGGCAGGTGATGCAAACAGGCTGGTGGATGGACAGAGCGGCCCTGAGAAGGACTTGCAAGGTGCTGGTAAAAGAGAAGCTCCCCATGACCCGGCATCAGTGTGCGCTTGAGCCCAGAACCCCTGTGTGCTGGGTGCACCCCCAGAGAATGAGCAGCAGCTCAGCGAGGGGATCCTGCTCCTCTGCTGTGCTCTTAGGAGCTTTGGGCAACCTGCTCTAGTGGAAGGTGGCAGGGGGTTGGAGCTGGGTGAGCTTTAAGGTCCCTTCCAACACAAACCGGTCTGATTCTATGAAATGCAGTGGGCTTCAAGCTTATTCTCCCTTTTCTTGAGGATTTTGCACAGCTGCATCTCTTGCAGGGATCAGGTTCATTGCAGACACAGGTGAAGTGAGCAGCAGAGCCGGTGCAGGGGGCCTGCCAGCACCCTGGAGATCCATCACTCGCAAGCTCAGTGGGTTGTGAGGTTTGCACAGAGCTGATACGGGGTTCGTTTTGTTCTCTGGCTCAAGCTGCTGGTGGAAGTGGTTGCACATTAACTCCTCATCACACACAGTTGTAAATCACTCAGGTAGCAGGAGCAGATGCAGGAAGCCCTGAGCCCTGTGTGGTGCAGCACACCTCCTGCCTGGGTCTTTTGAATTGAAAAGAGGGTTGTAAGGAGACAAAGATCTCTGCCCTTTTGATGCATGCACTGTAAAATCAACTGAAAAAAGTGTGGATAGATTGTGCTCATTTTGGAAACAGTTGAACCTGAAACTCCTGACTGGCAAAACCCCAAGTAGTGATTAGTTATACTGAAACTACAGCTTGATTAATTGTAATTCTTGTAGCACTTCAGCTTTACCACTAGGAAGACATCTCAGGATAGGTGAAGAACATTTGTTTTTTGTCTAAAAACACTTGTTCTAGTGAAGCTTATCATAATCTAGTGGGGGTGGAGAGGGTATAGGCTGAGTTGCAGCGTGCGTCTCTGAAGTATGAGCTTTGTGTGTGAGCTGTTCCTGGGTCCTTTGAGACCCTGCTTATTATTCCCCTCTGTTGAATGCCCTGATCCACTTCAGTAGAAACACTCCCTGAGAAAATACTCTGAGACATTTCTTTAAAACAGAAAACAAGTGGAGAAAAGCACAAGCCTCTCAGTGTTCCTTCAGCTGGAAAACATCCTCAGGAGCAGCAGCGTTTAGGATGGATGAAGGCAGTGCAGAAATGCAGCCAACTGCACCCCATGAAGTTGAGCATCATCTCGACATCCCTCCATGAGCCAAGCCCAGCAGTCACTCAGTGCCTCCTCTCTGGAGGAAACAGCAAGCAGGGAACGTGCACGTTTCATCTGCTCTCTGAGTTAATCTCCAGGCAGTGCTTTCCCACCCATTTGCTGTGCTTTTGCCTACTCATGAGGTGTTCCATGGGTGCAGCCAGTTGGGATGCAGCACGTCAGAGATGTTTGGGGATGAGTCACTAGAGCTCAGGATGGGGCAAGCTTCTGGAAAGCAACCTGGGAGAAGTCCAGGCTTTGCAGAAGCTTAAAATTGAGGGTTGTCTCCAAGACACAAGCAGATCCAGACCTCTTGATATTAGCAGCTATGAGCTCCTAACGGTGCTTTGGGAAATAATGCTTGAGGCTTGTTGCTCTTTTTTAAAGCAAGGTCTGTCTTTGCTGCTCCAAAAAAGGAGTTCTCTTTTTTTTTAAATGAAATTAAAAAAAATTCAGCTTGGAGCGGTGCAGATATTTGATTATAATTTGATAATTTGTCATGCAAGTGATGAGTTGGTGTGGTACCTGCAATGGCCCCTTGTGGCTTTGTTGGATTTTAGTGATCATACATAAAGTGATTAAATGGCTTGGGTTGGAAGGGACCTTAAAGCTCATCCAGTTCCAATCCCTGCCACGGGCAGGGACACCTTCCACTAGAGCAGCTTGCTCCAAGCCCCTGTGTCCAACCTGGCCTTGAACACTGCCAGGGATGGGGCAGCCACAGTTTCTCTGGGCACCCTGTGCCAGCACCTCAGCACCTTCACAGGCAAAAATTGCTTCTTCATTGCTGCATAAAATGAACTCCTTTTGTAAACCAGCAGCTCACTGAATGACCACTAATTGATTTAATTGCCACTCTTAATATTAAACATGTTAAGGCATTAGAAAGGCAAATTCTGCTGCCCCAGTGTACTTGACTGAAGCAGTCCCAGATGTACATGAGTCGTCCCTGTGCAGGCACATCCCTGATGTGAGTAGTTTGTTCCCTGCTCATGGTCCAGAGTGGACTCCATGCCCTGCTCCTGAGCAAGCCTCCAACGGGAGAGGCTTTTTTTTCCTCAAAGAAATTGTGTTTGGCAAGGGCTGGAAGCAGAAATGAAGATAGAGAAGAGCTATTTACCTGTTTGTTTTGATTCTTGTATGTAAAAGTCTAGCGCTGCCCTTCCCTGCTGTTGCTAAGAATGAGTTTTCCAGTGCTGTTTGTGAAACAGTCTGGAAGTGCATTGCACAAGAAGAAAAGAATGTAATTGTCAATTAAAAAAAGGGTAGATAATTGTGGTAAAGCAATATTTCCTTCTGGCATGCAGCAGTTTGACACAAGTGGCACTGCATTGCTCCTTTGTGCAATACAGATCTATCCGTAGAAAGGAAAAGAGACCAAAGTTTACAGGCCCTTTCTCCTAATCTGACAGAAGGGTCTCTTGCATCAGGGTGATTATTAAATCTGAGCAATGTGAGTTGCAAAATAACTTCTTGTGCTGCTGTCTGCAGATGCCAACGTGTCTGAGAAGGCTTTGCAAGATGCGATGTTTCCTGCTCTTCTCCAGGCTGAACCAGCCCAGCTCACTCAGCCTCGCTCCAGAGCAGAGCTGCTCCAGCCCTGGCAGCATCTCACCCACCGACTCGAGCAAGTCCAGAGGTTCAGCCTGGAGAAAGGAAGGCTCCTTAAGAGCAGCTCCAGTGCATAAAGAAGCTGCAGGAAACCTGGAGAGGGGCTTGGGACAAGAGGAATGGCTTTAACCTGCCAGAGGGGAGACTGAGATGAGCTTTTAGGCAGAAGCTCTTCCCCTGTGAGGGTGCTGAGGCGCTGGCCCAGGGTGCCCAGAGAAGCTGTGGCTGCCCCAGCCCTGGCAGTGTGCCCCGAGATTTCCAGGTTAACATCCCCACTCCTCAACTGCTGCTGTGTTTTGTGGAATGCCAAAGAAGAAACCAGATCTTTAGTGCTGTGGTTGCACAGGAATCTGAGGGCCTGCTGGAGGCTGCTGAGATTTGGGCATTGAGGCTACAATGAGCTTCTGCTCCTCTGCTGTTCCACCAGACCTGCTCTTCTAGCACAGGGCTGTTCATCCACCACTGAGACTCAGAATCTCTGTTTCTTGTCCCAGAGGAGTGGCTGGTCCTGGCTGCGGGTGATTTGGAAGCGGAGCCTCCAACGCTGCCAGCAGCAGCCTCCTGCAAAGGGAGCTCTGTAATTAACATTGGCTCTTGAGCACTGGGTAATTGTGAGCAGTAATTGGATGGCAGCTTAAGAACAAGGAGCATGGTTAAATCAAGCAAACAGGTTTGAAGTCCTCATGTCAGCAGGTGAAGCTCCTGGGAAGTGGCAAATCCACATGGCAATGACTCGTGCAGTGAGCAGGGTCCGTGTGGAACACAGGCGTGCTTCAAAGCAGACCCAGTGAAACCAAAGCGTGCAGGGGCAGAGCAGGAGCAGGATCTTCTCCTCCTTCCCACGTGATGGAGAGGAGACACCACACAGTAAGGCAGGTATTTTTTAAGCATCTCCCTTGCTTAGGAATCATGGAATCCCAGCCTGGTTTGTGTTGGAAGGGACCTTAAAGCTCATCCAGCTCCAGCCCCTGCCACGGGCAGGGACACCTTCCACTAGAGCAGCTTCTCCAAGCCCCTGTGTCCAACCTGGCCTTGAACACTGCCAGGGATGGGGCAGCCACAGCTTCTCTGGGCACCCTGTGCCAGTGCCTCAGCACCTTCACAAGGAAGAGCTTCTGCCTAAGAGCTCATCTCAGTCTTCCCTTTTCTCATTTAAAGCTATTAAATAAGGAATAAGAGAATGAAATATTCCAGGTGTGGGGTTGTCATTCACTTCTAAACACTTTTTGCAACTTGGTCAGTTTGGGGAGCTGACACAGGGTCAGGCTGCTCTGTGTGTGTCTGTCTTTGCTGTTTACTCTGAAACCTCACTTCTTGCCTCTGTAAGGGCTATAAAACCCAACCTGCTTTCTGGGTCTGGTGTGGCTTTACTCTCATCTCCTGTACTGTCCTGCTAGCAGCTCACACCAGTGAGGAGGTGTCTCAGATCAATCCGAACTCTGGTCAGACCTTGTTTGCATGTTCATTATATTCATCTTATGGAGGAGCAGGCACCATTTACCTTCAGCTTGGGTATCTGTACAGAGAAGCAGAAGGGAGTGCAGAGGAGGTGGGTTTAAGAACGTGTTTGTTGGAGGAGTTCAGAGCCGCTCTGGCACGAGCCGCCTGGCCGGGAGCTGGGGTGAACTCACGGCTGCTTTGTGCTCCCTGCACTCTTTCACCCTGGCCTCATTGGAAAGGTCTCCTCATGGCTGTTTTATCCCGAACAATGATATCGACAGAGCTTGCAGGAAAGAGGATTTGTGTGGCATTTCGTTCCCTTGTGCTGCCTGAATGTGGGTTTCAGCAATATCGTTGTGTGGCTCCTGCTGTCAGCAGCACAGTGAAAAGAGGAGCTCACTTGTCTGGTATTGCGACTGGGGGGGGGGCTCGCAGCCCTTCTACAGCAGCATTTTAGCTGGGTCTCTCCATTTGGCCTTCAGTACTGGGTGCTGGGCAAGACCAGTAGGTTTTGAGTCCGAAATACTGAGGGTAATAAGGTTTATTCTTCGTTTTCTACTGGGTTTGATGCTTGATAAATACCCGAGCCATGCTGAGCCCCCAGGAGTCTGCAGAGCTTTCAGCGGTGGATGGAGCAGTGTTGGGCTCAATGAGGCTTTAGCTGTGCATGGAGCAGTTGCACAACTGGGATTGAAATATAAAAAAGGGAAAAATAAGCAAAGCTTCTCCAAACCAACACGCAGTTGTTCCTGCAGCCCTTGTATTGTTGGGTGCGTGTGCACACACTGCGCACGCTCTGAATAGAGGAAGGATTATTCTGAGACCTGGCTTGTAAAAGAAGCATCAATGGGATGGTAAATTGTGTACACAAGACCAGTAGCTTATCCAGAAAGCAGTGCCAGCCTCACCTACCTTTTATTTTAACAGGGAGATACTTAAAGCAGCTGCTTTCTGCATAGGCTTCATCCCTGTGACAGGAAGTATTTTGTCTTGCACGGCCCTTCATTCATCTTAAAGCCCTGCAGTGCTTAAGTTAGGAGCTGTTGGCTGGTGTCTTCTCAGCTGGTCGGTGGCTAGCAGCATGCTGCTGTGCCGTGGTGCTGGGTACTTGCACTGCTAGCACTGGGGAAAGCTGGTTCCAATGTCACAGTGATGCCTCTGCTTCCCCAGCACATGGGGCTGCTGTCTGCCCGCATGTCTTCATGCCCAGGCTCTCCCTAATGCCCGCAGGGATGTTAAGCTGCTCCCGGTGTGGAGGTTAATGCAGAATGAAAGGGAGAAGGTTGAAAGGGCTGCAGAGTTGAATCTGTTGGATCAGCAGAACTAAGTGGCTGGAGAGGAAGGTGCTGAGGTCTGTTATTCAGACATACAGGGGCCATCCAGGAGCATCAGTGCTCAGGAGCATCCAGAGCATCCAGGAGCTCAGCACTAATTCTGTCCTCCTGGTATGCTGGGTGGCAAAGGTGGGAGTTGAAGAAGTACAAAATACCTCTTGAGAGCTGCTCAAACAGCAGTGCTGGTGTGTGTTCAGTGAAACCAAAACCTGCAACACCCTTCCCATACCAACCCACCCGCGCGGAAAGGAAGGCAGCACTGAAAGAAGGAGCAAACAGCCCCTGTGATGTGGTGCAAAGGGAGTTTCTGCTCCCCTCCCTCGGGTACTGAGGGTGAACGCTGCTTCCTTTTTCCTTTCTGTAGCTTGAAGAAAGCAACATTTGTGCATGTTTCCTGCATGTGAATGATCACAGCGACCCTGAGCAGGAGGGTTGGGGCAGGAGCTGAGCAGAGGGTGATGCAGGGACCAGCAAGGATGCTTTGGGTCTCCAGCAGTGCTAAAACCCCTCACAATGTCATAGAATCATCCTTCCCATTATTTAAATCTATGTTCTCCTTCCCCCCTGATGATATTTAATATCCTGGTCGCTCTTTGCTGTTGCTGAGAGGCCAGGATGAACGTGGAGCTCAGCTGCTGTGTCCTGGGGAGCGATTAGAGCATTAGGCTGGGGGGCCCGTGTAGTAATTCAAAGGAAGAGTGAGCAGACATCCCCTGGGATAAGCTGTAATGGCTCCATGGGCAGGCAGAAGGTGTCGGCGTAATTAGTTTGGTTCAGCAGCAGAAGTGGTGGTAATAAAGTGCTCACTGGGTATTTGCTCTCCCAAAGCATCAAAGGGATTCCTAACAGCTGAGATACTGAACTGGTGTGACGTCTGCCTTGAACCAACCCATCGAGTGGTGATGTACCAAAGTAACTGGGTTAGGTACTGAAAGCATGGGATCCCACACTGGTTTGTGTTGGAAGGGACCTTCAAGCTCCTCCAGCTCCAACCCCTGCCACGGGCAGGGACACCTTCCACTGGAGCAGCTTGCTCCAAGCCCCTGTGTCCAACCTGGCCTTGAACACTGCCAGGGATGGGGCAGCCACAGCTTCTCTGGGCACCCTGTGCCAGCGCCTCAGCACCCTCACAGGGAAGAGCTTCTGCCTGAGAGCTCATCTCAGTCTCCCCTCGGGCAGGTTAAAGCCATTCCCCTTGGTCTTTTCCTGCAGGCACCTGTCCTAAGCCCCTCTCCATGTTTCCTGTAGCCCCTTTAGGCACTGGAACTGCTCTCAGGTCTCCCCTTCAGGAGCCTTCTCTTCTCCAGGCTGACTCAGCCCAGCTCTCTCAGCCTGGCTCCAGAGCAGAGCTGCTCCAGCCCTGGCAGCATCTCCATGGCCTCTTCTGGTCTGTATTGAGAATATTGCCTGAAATAGTAATATTTTAGATGCAAACTTCTAGTGGCTGCTGCTTCAGGCAGACTGCGGATGGTTTCTCAGTGCTGTAGTGACCTCGTGCTTAAATCCTCATAGAAACAGGTGATTATTTAATGAAAATCCCATTTCCAAGCAATGAGTGTGTCCTATTGAAGCATCTGGAATGCCAGGATGTGCCTTCTCCCCGCTGGCAGTGTGGGAAAGACAGGAGTTTGATTCAGAGCCATCTCAGTGCAAATGGGTGTTTGTAAATGCCTTGCATCAGATGTGTCAATGGGTGTAATTAAGGAATGAAGACGGCTGCACACCCCTAATTAAGGGGATTAAAAACTAAAGCTGCCTCATTTCACTGCTGGCTGGAAAAAGCAAACACACAGACTGGTGGCAGTGGCTCCGGGGCCCAGCCTGGGCTTGGGCTTGGGCTTGGGCTTGGGTTTGGGCTTGCTGCGGCCGCATCTGGAACTGAAAGGAGCAGCTCTTGGGGAGGTGACGGGGCTGAGCTGCTCAATGGGTTGTGCATGATTGACTGCTGAGTGTAGGAGATGCTTCACTCCCTCCCTTCGGTTTCTGTTCCTGGTGGGCATGGGAGAGTTTCCATCCCCTGCTTGGGGTGCAGCCTCAGGGAGGTCACAGCCCTGTCACCCTCTGGGCTTGGTTAGGGTGAGCCTAAGGTGGCACTGGCTGTGCCAGCCCTCCTTGTGAGTGGTGCCTTTAGTTTAAATGTTGTTCAGTTATTGTGCACCGAATAAGGTAAAACTAACTGGTGCAAGAGGTTATTTTTAATGAATCTGGGTGTTGTACCAGGGTGTGGCTGATGGATTTGAGGCACAGGATGAATGCAAATTGTGTTGCAGCCCTTGAACTGCAAATCAAGCCATTCAGAGCCATATCACCAACACACAGCAGAGGAGAAAGTGTCCAGTTTTGGGCCCCTTGTGTACAGTTCTGGGCTTCTTAGTACAAGAAAGACAAGTTGTTGCTGGAGAGGGTCCAGTGGAGGCCATAAGGATGCTCAGGGGTCTGGGGCATCTCTTGCATGAGCAGAGATTGCGGGAGCTGGCCCTGGTTGGTCAGAGAAGAGCAGCCTGAGAGGGGATCCCATCAATGCAGATCAATAGCTCAAAGGTGGTGCCAGGAGGATGGGGCCAGACTCTCTCCAGTGGTGCCCAGCGACAGGACAAGGAGCAATGGCCACGAACTAACACACAGCAAGTTTCACCTCAACATGAGGAAGAACTTCTTTATATTGAGGGTGGCAGAGCCCTGGCACAGGCTGCCCAGGGGGTTGTGGAGTCTCTCTGGAGACATTCACACCCCACCATGGACACGTTCCTGTGTGCCCTGCTCCGGGTGGCCGTGCCATGGCAGGGGTTGGACGTGATGATCTCCAGAGCTCCCTTCCAACCCTGCTGGCTCTGTGCAGAGCCCACGCCAGTAAGCGGAGCCATTGGTGCCCACTGCAGGGCAGCAGCAGGCAATGGAGCCTGGTCAGAGCTTTCAGCATCCAGCATCTTTCTGGCTCTCAGAGCTGCAGCGGGATGTACTTGGCGGGTGCCTCTGTGTGTGTTTGTGTGTGCATGGGGGGTTATTTATCTCGCAGGCAGCTCTTCATCAAAAGAGCCTGCAGGTCCCTCTGGGGTTCTAATTATAGCTTTGGTTGGGAAACAACCAAAGGGAAAATGACAGAAGCAAAAAGCACTTTGCCCCTTGTGCTTGAAAAACTGGAAGGAAGGAAAATGAGCCCTGTTATGGTAAACCTTGAGTGTAAATGAGGCACAGTGTGAGTAAACACATCTGTGTTCAGGCAGGGATAGAAAAAAAAGCCTCATGAATAATGCATGGATGAAAATCCTATTGAGTTGATGGGGATCTATTGCTTCTTTCTGTTGAACTGTTGCTCTAGGAAGTAGTGTTCTGCTGGAGGGAGAGGTTTGGGGCTGGTTGGAGCACCTCTGCTTTGTTGTCATTGTCACCAATACACCTTTAGTGCGCAGTCAGGAGAGGCTGTGATGGAGTGACCTGCTGGGATGATGTCCTTGGCCTTGCTCTCTGGTGATGGAGCTGCTCACTCGCGGTGCTCTCACAAGCACGCGGGCTGCACCGTCCCCACTGCTCCTCTTTGCACAGATTGCTGGTGCCTGCCTGTTCCATGGTGCCAGGCTGCCCGTGCTCCCAATCTCTGTGCCAGGGAGCCCCAGGATGCTCTCTGCTATCTGCTGACTGCACCAGCAGCTCCCCAATGCCCGCGGGTGGGGATGGCGCCTGCGGTCCCTCCCTCCCTCCTTCCACAGATATGGGCTCCTTCTGCAGAGGAGGGCTTTGGTGTGACTGCTGCCTGCGAGGCCGAGCTGCTCTTTCCTCCATGGGGATTTGCTGTGGTTGGGTTGTTTGGAGGTGCAGAGGGAAAGCTTCGTCAGATGAGGCAAAACTGCGTTGTTCCTGCTCGTGCCTCTGTTAAAGGGGAGCCCCAGGAGTGCTTCTGCTGCTCGCTAAGGAGTAGGAAACAGCACTTGCATTAAACCAGCAGTTTTCTTGGTCTTCTCAGGCAATAACTGCTTTGTTCCTGCCTTGCAATATGAGGAGGGGTCATCTATGAGCAGCTTTGATGTGCTGGCAACCCGGTGCAAGCATCTGCCCAATGGGGCTCTTCTGGGTCCAGCAGCTCCAAGTTCAAGTGAGGTTTCTTAACAGGTTCCACATGGGCAGCCTTTCCAAACCCATTGCTGTGGACAAGGCTCCTGTGACAAGCACATGCTTTAATGTGAATTTCAGCACCTTACCACTGAGCAAAGCCTGCGTTAGGAATTCTGTAGCATCCAGGAGGATTTCTGAGGATAGAGGGGAGGAGCTCCCTGCCTCCCTTCGGTTGTAATGCACTTACTGCTCCATTTAGTCAGGTCATTTTATAAGCCCAGTCTTCAATTTGCCATAAATGATTTGCTTTCAGCAGATGGTGAGCTACTATTTTTTGCCCTCATTTCAATAGGAAAGCTCCACGATAGCAGGAGATGAACGAGGGGCACGGTGCTGCCGACACGCAGCACATCATGAGGGCTGCTGAGAATTAAATCCGGGCGGTTGTAATGTGCCATCTGGTTTGTGCTGGGAGGGGGTTATTTTCCCTCTGAAGGCTCCTGTTAGCCTCCAGCATTGCTGGCTGAGCAACAGCATCCCTTTTGTTCAGGACCCAAAGAACCAGCACAAAAAGATGATGCGTGTTAATTCTAACAGGGGGTTATAAAACTCCGGCGCTTATTATTGCTCTTATAAAAGGTATGAAGTACATCTTGAAAGGGTCTGGTGCTTTACAGCCTTTGAAAGCTGTTTAAATTCCTTATAGAGAGGCTTCTTGCATTTGGAGCTCTTACTTGGTGTAAAACCACCCCAACCAAGCAGCTCTCTGCTGTGTGTTTCTAACTGTAGTTACAAGCATGTGTAGGATGTGTAACGCGAACGTACGCCGCGTGAGTCCTGCTCGTGGCAGCTGCAGTTTCCTCCTCTCCCATACACAGACGTAGGTCTGTTGCACACACACCATGTCTTGAGCCAACTGAACTGCCAGCCTGTGCTCCCTGTTCCAGAGCTTCCCTGGGGAATTCTGCACTTTCACACCGTTATGAAATGGGAAGGAACGCGTTTCTGTTAAAAATACCCCCACGCTTGCTGAAACTGTTTGAGTTTTGCCTCTTTGGGGCAGGATTTCTCTCTCTCGTTGTCCCCAGCCCTGGCTGGAGCAGCAGTGTTCAGTGGAGCCGTGGTTTTGGGTAGGAAGGTCAAGACAGTTTGTTCCAGCAGCGTGATCACCTTTATCTGGCGCTGGGCATTGCTGTGCAGCGGTTTGTGCTTCCGAGAAATGATCCTGCCCACAGGAAAGTCCTTTTTCTTCTCTCTCTGAAAGCCTAAAGCACTGATAATTAAGCTATGGCATGAGCCGTGTGTTGTTTTTCCAGGCTTGGAAACAGGGATAAGTAAGATTTTCTATGACTGCAGTTATTTGTGTGCCTTAATAAGAGAGACTGGAGCAGGCTGACAGGTAGGAGACAGTGATAGACATGAATCTAAATATTAGTGTTTCTTTGAGCCTCTGTAACTTGTCATGAAACAACCCAAATGAGCGGCATCCTTATTTCCAGAGAACTAACACACCATCACTTAATGACAGCCTTCCAGGAGCATGTGCACACTGAGTAATTTGGCACCCTCCAGGCTTGATGGCTTTCTTGACAGCTCCAGGGATCTGTTGAGCTCTAAAACCTGGGTTGCAGATGAACTGTTGTGCAGGCTGGAAAAGGGGAATGGTTTGATTTCTCCAGGCCAGGATAGATGGGGCTTGGAGCAAGCTGCTCTAGTGGAAGGTGTCCCTGCCTGTGGCAGGGGGTTGGAACTGGATGAGCTTTAAGGTGCCTTCCAACCCAAAGCAGTCTGGGATGCTGTGATTGAACCATGGGTGTTAGGAACAGGAGAAGCATTGAGCCCTTGCACTCCTTTTAAGCCTCAAGTCTCTATTGAAAGGATTTTGATGCAGGAAAGTAGGGTGTGATATCAGAAAAATAGAATAGAATAGAATAGAATAGAATAGAATAGAATAGAATAGAATAGACTATTGCATGGTCTGCACAGCCCTGCTCCTGGGCTGAAGCAGGGGTGAATTGCTGTGGTTGAGGGGGGTGTCTCAGGTTATTTGGATGGCAGGTTCATAAGATACCCCTGCAGCAGTTTGCTTTGATGTTGGGTGTTCAGAGTTGCCTTTGAAGAAGAGACATGGGGCTCCCTCCTCACTGCCAAAGCACTGACCTTCCCGGTGGTGCTGTGGGACACCAGGACATCCAGGTCCTCCTCCTGGGGTGCTCTGGTTCAGGGGAAGGGGGATGAAGCCCGTTTCTCTTCCCCCGCAGGCTGCTCTGGGTGTGTTTAATTACCTTCAGCTTGCTTCCTGTTGCTAAGTTCTTCTTATCCGGAATAGGATGTTCTTAAACTTGACAATGATTAAATATAAATACGTGCTTGAGCTCTTTTCCGATGGGATTCTTTCCCTGTGCTCTCCTTGTGGGATCATAGCTGAGTTTTGCTGTGGTTTGGTTATCGCCGTGGCGTCAAACGCTTTCTCTACACTCGACTTGTGAAGAGCTGCCTCTTACAGGCTGGCTGGCATCAAACTCTCATCCTCCACCAGGCAGAACCCCTAAACCCGGCATTTCCTACGTGCCAACTCAGAGCAGAAGTGAGCAGCACTGTTTGGGTCCTCCCTCAAGAGCAGAGCATCCTCCTCCAGCATCCAGGGAGCTCCCGAGGGCCCTGCAGGCTCTGCAGAGCTGCCCTGTGGGATGGGGATGGAATAAAATGGAGTTAAAGTAGAAACCTGCTTGTGGTGTGGCTGTGGCAGTGCCGTCTCCAAGTGGGGTCTCACAAGAGCAGAGCAGAGGGGCAGAATCCCCTCCCTCAACCTTGCTGCTCACGCTTAACAGACATCTCCGTGCAGCAGAGATGCTCTTTGGTTTTAGATGATCCATCCTCTCGGTTATGTGCGTTGCCTGCAGAGCTCTGGGTTTGGTTGAGAGCTTGGGGAAAACCATTTCAAAGGGAGGGACCCAGCTGCATCGGAGAAGCACGCTTGGGTCTTGCAGCAAGAGGTTTGCTGACCCAGGGAGTTACTGGTGCTGGCAGGTAACTGCTGCTATGAGATGTTTAATGGGAAGGGAAGGGCTCCTGTGTGCCCATCTCTGCAGCTCCACTCCTGCCAAGGGGTCTGGCCAAGCTGTGCCATTGTTCCTGTGGGATGCAGGAACAACATGGAGATGTTTGCTCAGTGCTGGTGAGAGCCATAGGCCTGCATTGAGAAAGGTCTGTGACCGCAGCTTTGAAGCCTAAACAAGTAAACATCCCTTGTTCTGGAACTGGTGGGATTTAAAGAGAGAAAATGACGTCCAGAGGAAGCGTTTGTTTGTGGCTGTGGACTCTCCCTCCTGTTTACTGCGGCTGAGAAGAGCTGCTCTTCAGCAGTCATCATCTCACCAGCCTCCCTCCTGCCTTCAGCAAAGCAATGTGTGTTCTGATAACGGTTCCTACAAATGTATTGATTCAAAACAAGCACAGTGGGGAGCAGCTACAAAGCAGCTACAAAGCAGTGCAAAGCAGGCTGCTGTGGCAGCTGGTGCAGAAGGGAGCTTGCTGCTGTTGGGTGTTCGTGGTGGGACAGTTTTGCAACGCATCCATCCTGCTCTCAGCAGCTTTGTCCTGGGAGTTGGCCATGGGGACTCTGTCCTGCGCCACGGGCTCAGGGCAATGGGGGTTTGTCATTCCTTGCACTGCCTGGTAGCAGCTCGAGGAGGTTTTGGAGGGCTCTCAGTAGGGTGTGATGCTGTAGTCCTGCCTCCTGCAGGACAGGAGAGCAGGCTGAAATGGGCCCTGCGCTCATCCCCAGAGCTGGCTGGTGGGGCTCAGTCCAAGTGAAGAGGTTCCAAAGAGGTCAGACAGCCTGTCCCAAATGTGACCCAGCTCCGGACCACTCCGCTGGGAGCACAGAGCCCATGGGTTTCCATTCCTGCTTTTCCAGAAGCTCCCCTTGCAAAAAAGAGGAAAAGCAAGATCTAAACCTCATAAATCAGGAAATTTGTGTTGCTGGAGAAAGAACTGGAATGAAGGTCTCCAGTGCTGCTTTGTTTTAACCACAGCGTTAGGAGTAATGTTAAGCTTTTGCCCTAAACCCAAGGGAGGAGTGCCTTGGAAAGCTCAAAGGGCTTTTCTCTTTCAGGCACTCTGGTGGTTTGGCGCTGGGGAGGAGTTAGATCCGAGTTGAATGCAGTGATACAGAGGAGGGTGACACCTTGAAATGCTTCTTGCTTTTCAGTGTGCTTTGAGCAATTGCCTGCTGGGGCTCGGGCTGGGGGATTCGGAGGCATGTGTTGGATTAGGTGCTGTTTGCTCTGTGTAAGCAGTGGCACTTGATTGCTGTAGAGCCGTGTGATGCAATATGTGAAGGTTAGTCCTGTCCACTCTAAAGCATGATTATTGCAGGTCCTCTTTATACCTGAAATATCCTTCCCATGTGATTTCCATCTTTTTGTGTCAGCAGCCCAGGCTAAAGTTGAAATAAACATTGCATCAGCTTGAGAGCTCTGAGGAAACCTGCTCCCTGTTGCGGAGATGGTTTGGAGCCTTTTCATGTTATGTTATCCCAGTGCACATGGCAGAGATCATAGAATCCCATCATAGAATCCCAGCCTGGTTTGGGTTGGAAGGGACCTTTAAGCTCACCCAGCTCCAGCCCTGCAGATTCCTCCTTCCAGCTGCAGTGGTGAAGGACGCTGACACCGCAAGCCATCAGGGGTTTTGGCACAGTGTGGTAGGAGGAAGGTTGCCTGGTTGTGTGCATTCCTCATCTGCTCTGCTCACACTGCCTGTGCTGCCAGAGGGGAACGGTGGCGTGGAAGAAAAGAGGACCTCAGGGCAGCCCTTTGGAGCCAGGCCTTCAGCCATCTCCCCATCCCTCATCTTGTTCCCATTTGGAATCATTTGCTCCCATTAGGCAGCATTGCTGGTGCCAGGACATGGAATCAGTTGTCCACGTGGTGGAACATGCATGGTCAGACATCGATAGAGATGTTTCTATCAAAGCAAACTGTATCAAAAAAGAGTGGTTTTGCTCTTAATGACTTTGTAGGCTGCGGGTGGCAGGACAGGGGGGTGTGACTGGTGAACATGGTGTGTCTGTGCTCGTGGCTTGGTTTGAATAGCTTCATGCAGACCTAATAGGGGAAAGCTCTTGACTGAGACATTTGCACCTCTCTTACAGCATCATCATGACAACAGAGAAGAGCCCAGCGGCGGAGGCTGACAACTCGGAGCAGCAGCAAGGCAAGGAGGAGGAAGGAGCTGCTGAAACACAGAAGCAAGAGGCTGCCCTAGAGGAAGGGGCTCGGCAGACGTCAGAGGGACAGCCTGTGCTGGGGCTGAAGCAGAAGGCCTCCAACGGCGACACTCCCGCACCCGAGGAGCAGAGCAAGAAGGAGCGCCGCACCTCCGAGGGCCGCGGCCTCTCCCGCCTCTTCTCATCCTTTCTCAGGAGGCCCAAGTCTCAGGTGTCCGAAGAGGACAAAGACAGTGATGCTCCTAAAGAGGCAGGAGGTGACCAGAGAGACCCCGCATTAGGAGCCAGCCCTGATGAAGACATCCTGGTGAAAGCCCCGATTGCAGCTCCTGAGCCTGAGCTCAAAACCGATCCATCGCTAGATCTCCATTCCTTAAGCAGTGCAGAAACACAGGTAAAACACCCTGCTCTGTGTGCTGTGCTCCCTCCCGTGCTGGAAAATGTGTCTTTTTAGCCAAAACTATAAAAACTTGGTATCCTAGGATGGAAACCTTGGTCAGAAAAGCTCATATGATGCTAGAAAGGCTCTTGCGAGCTCTCTGCATTGTATCATGTGCTTCCCACTCTTGCATTCCTGTGTCAGACTGTTCTGCAAAGTACCTGCTCCTGAAATTGTGCTCACACTTCACAGCAGAACTTAAAATGTCCCATGCTGACTGCACTCTGCTGAGGAATGGGAGATCACATCAGAGCTAGGGTTCAAGTTCATCATTCATGACAGAGCTTGCTCACTGGGATGTCCTTGGTGGTGCAGGGGAAAGGCAGATCTGTGGCATCAGAGGAGATTGCAAGAGGACGTGGATTTAGGAGAGGGTTTTTCCATCTTCAAGGACTGCAAGCATGGTGGGGATGATGCCTTGGTCATCTGCGCAATCCAGGCTGATGCTGAGCCTGCCAAATGCAAATATTTTCTGCTTATGCATCACGTAGACAGGGGTTTCTGCAGAGCACATGGGCTGAGCCCAGCTGCTCGGAGCTATCTGATGGCTGCTCTTACAGCCAGGCTCATTTCTATGTAAGGTTTTTAAAGCATGGTAAAAACTGAGGCAGAGCCACCCAGAGGGAGACACAAAGTGCAGGTAGTTATTGATCTGGAGGTATTGCCTATCCTCTCTTACTCCATGGGTACTTTCAGCTCTGCTGTTACTTAATGTGGTTCTCTGGAGTTGGAGAAAGGTGGGTGTCCCTTCTCCTCACACGGGGGTTTCTTACAACCCAACCAACCTCTGTTGGTTGCCGGAGTCATGGCCCGTTGGTGGTGAAATCTGCATTATTTACCCTTATGTGTTGCACACACTCCAGAGAGGTCTTACACAGCATCACAGAACAGTTTGGGTTGGAAGGGACCTTCCACGCTCATCTCATCCAACCCCCCCTGCAATGAGCAGGGACATCTTCCACTAGACCAGATTGCCCAGAGCCACATCCAACCATATCTGCAAACTCTGGAGCAATAGGGGACAAGTTAGAGCACTGCCAGCTGTAGCTGTAAATCCACCTCCTCAAAATGACAAAGCTGGAGGGGAGGTAGCAGGTAACACCTTTTTCTTTGCCCAAATCTCCGAGGCAGGGAAAGCCATGGGCTGATCTCTGCTCATGTTTTGTACCTCTTGGCTTGGGTGGCATTAGCACAGTGGGGAGGAGCTGGAGATTTTCAGGCAATATCAGCCCAGAATTGTGTTTGAAGAGGAAATGCCTCATTTCTTTCTCTCTTAAACTTGGATTTTCCGCTTCGGAGGGCATGGGAGTGGGCACCACGGCCTTCTTTCACCACGGGCTGTTTGCTTCAGATGAAGCATTGGTGCTTTTCCTTTTAGCTCTTACTTCAGTTCAACGTCAGTGGCTTTTGAACCGTGACACTCGGCAGATATTTGTGCTGTGACAGCATTGGAGAGGTGCTGCCTGTTTGATAAATGCTGACCGAGGGGCATTACAGTGGCTTTGACTGATTCCCTGCTCCCGATTGTCCCAGCCCTGCTGGAACAGAAGTCAGCAGCTTGTGGCCATTATTTAGGTTTTAAATACCTCAGTACAGTTGTGCCTGGGTTTGATTTCATGAGATGTGATGGGCTGTAAAGGCAGAGTTCTGCTCTTGCTGTGCCACGGCTGCGTGCTCCTGCTGCAGCGAGTCACTTCCAGCACTTGTCAGAGCTGCTGTGAACTCGTTTAACCTGGTGAAATGGCAGTGAAAAAACCCCAAGCAGCTTCCTTCCTTCTCCTGCCCCCAGACTGCAGCTCTTGCTGCTATTTTAGTGAATTAAACTGACTCGCAATGTGCTTTGTTAAGCAAAGGGAGGGCGGTACGAAGGCTGCCTTCCTTTTTTGATAGCACAGTCAGCTCACATCATACAATCACAGCATGGTTTGTGTTGGAAGGGACCTTAAGGCTCATCCAGTTCCAGCCCCTGCCACGGGCAGGGACCCCTTCCACTGAGAGCAGCTTGCTCCAAGCCCCTGTGTCCAACCTGGCCTTGAACACTGCCAGGGATGGGGCAGCCACAGCTTCTCTGGGCACCCTGTGCCAGCGCCTCAGCACCCTCACAGGGAAGAACTGGCCAGAAGGTGCTGCTGTTCAGATTTGCATGATGTAATCTGCCTTGGTTCCTCTAATCAGGCCCTTTTTCAATTTTGTTACATCCTTTATTAAGTGAAGACTTGGGAACAACTTGAAAAGCTTTAAAAATGAATAGCATTCACTTGCCCAGCCAGGCTGCTGCTCCAGGTCCCAGCTCACACATTGAAGTCAGATAACTCATTGTGGGGTGAGATCCCAGCCCTGTCGTGCACCTCTGCAATGCTTATTTCATGTGATGTTCTTTTGGATTGACGCTTCTCAATTGTGGGGTTTCAGCCTGCACAGGAGGAGAGGAGGGACGACCAGGACCTGGACCCCAGAGACCCTGGGGGCAAGGAAGGAGGGGAAGGGAAGGAAGAGAGCACCAAGCCAGAGCCCAAGCGAGAGACTCCAGAGCTCAAAGCAGACAAGGATTTGAAAGCTGCCCAGAAAGCAGTAAAAAGACACAGAAACATGTACTGCAAAGTCGTCTTGCTAGATGACACCCTCTTCGAGTGTGCCGTGGATGTAAGTACTTTAGAGGCTTGTTTCTGCTTCTCCTCTTTTCCCTCTCCCTTCTCCTACCCTGGAAAAATCACCACAAACACGATTTAATAAGAGCCTAATTTGCTGCCAGTGAATTACATGACAGGCTTTACTGCAGAACAGTCTTGCTGTGAGCTGGAACAACTTATTAGTGGTGTAAAACTCTCTAGTGCCCAGGAATCTTGTTTTCATTATTCCCCCATTTCCAGGGTGCCCTGCTGTGTAAAGGGGGGGACATCACCTTACTTGCTGTTCACCTTTCATTTGTATCCCAGACTAGAGTTGAGGTTTTTGTGTTAGGTTTGGCTTGTCTAAATACCTTTTGCCCCTTTCCTTTGAATGAAATGGGTTGGCAGCTTGATTTGTGCTTTTCTGTTCACCCAAGGTACCTTTGCTTATCAGGCTGCTGGCTGATGTAACTCTAGGAGCCTGGATATGCAGAACAGCGTGCAGTGTTTAGCCTTCACTTGAATGTGTTTGCAGTAAACAATTTAAAGTAATTATGGTGACTTAGTGCAAACCCCTTCATCTGAGAGCTTTTCTTCTGCTTTATTTTGTGCATTCTCTCACAGGGCTGTCTTGCTGCCAGGGCAATAAAAAGCCAGCAGAAATCCCCTTCAGTATGAAAGTGCTTGTCTGGAATATTAATAATCCAGTTCTTCTTCCCATTCAAGCATACTCCATCAGCTTGTTTTTCCCCAGTCCTGCTGCTCAGTGGGCCAGGAGAGGGATGTGGGCACAGGGATGTTACCTTGGGTGATCCTGGACAAGTAGGTCAGTGCTGGCCCTTTGTGTAGCGGCACTACTGCTGTTGCTGCCTGGGATCCACTCAGATCATTGCTGCCCTGATCACTTTCCCATTGCCAGGAATTGTGTGTGCAGCCCTCGGAAGGGAAGTGTTCCCCGGAATGCTGGTGGCACCCTCAGCAGCACCCTCACTGGGGCTTTGTGTGTGTTTGGTGTCTTCACATCCTGGCAGGCTGCAGGGATGGGGGGAGAGTGATGGTGGGGCAGTTGGTCCTGATTTGAGCAGGATGCCACAAGTCTCTTTCTGTAGGTCCAGAGAGTCATGGTGGGGATTAAGAGGGGCTGTTCACAGTGAGACCCTGTTGTCTTGACAAGTACCCTCAGCTTTAACACAGGTAGAATCCTACTCCATCATGTTGAGAGTTTACGAAGACTTAATCGGGAAGGAACTGGAGCAGTGTAGGCAAAGATCAGTTGCTGTGCAAATAGGCCTAACAGGAGAGCTGTGGGCACAAGTGGAGCATCAGTAAATCTCGGTTTGCGTCACTGAAACTGCACTTTCTTCCCAGCAAAACCTTCAATAGAATGAGCTGCTCCTGGTTACTATGGCTTTGTGCCTTAGGGGTGTTTCCCTTCGTGCTTTTGGACTAAAAGCGTGGCTGTTCCGAGGGCCAGTTCCCTTCTGCAGGATTTGGAAAGAAGAAAAGAGATGCTCAGAATGCTCAGAGTGTATTTCTGGAGGCAAGAACTTGTGAGCTAAGCAGCTTTTTGTACATAAGGCAGAAGTGGAGAAGCTGGTTGTCAGCAGCAGCAGATGGGGTTGATGGAAAGGCCATGGAAATGATGGTTTTTGGTTCTGAGCTGCTGTTTTCTTCTCTGAACCTCCTATGTCAGGTTGCCTCCAAAATGGGAGACTCTACAGTGGGAGGGAGCAGCAGTTTCATACCCCACCTTGATCATCTTTTGATCTACATCTCATTGTGTGGTAGCCTGAGCCTGGGGGATGTACTTGGGGAGGGAAAAATCATACAAAACCTTGGTGTTTGTGGGTTGTGTTGAGAAGCTCAGCTTGGGGGGGCTTCAGACATGGAGCTGCTGGTAGCAGAGACCCACTGCAGTTCTCATTGCTTCTTTGGTTTCAGTTTTTATGCCTGATGCTCTTTCCTATAAGGGGTCCTTGCTCAGAAGCCACCAGGAGATCTGATTTTGATCTCCTCAGGACTCCTTTCTTGACAGTGCATAGTGTGGTTTGATGACATTCCCTCTCTCCCCTCACCCATGAGCCAGGGCAGCAGAAAGCAGCCCATCCTACAGAATGTCTTCTTCTCTGTTTGCAGAAACACGCCAAGGGGCAGGATCTCCTTAAGAAAGTCTGTGACCATCTCAATCTCCTGGAAGAAGACTACTTTGGTTTGGCCATATGGGACACACCAACCTCCAGGGTAAGCAGCTGCTGCTGCGTGGTGTTCTGTGCCCGGGTGGATTCAGCTCCTTACAGGATCCTCTCCCTTGGGGAGGAGGTGATGCATAAGCGCTCTTTAAAGCTCCTTTTGGTGTCCTCCCAAAAAGGGGTTATCCCAGAGGTAGAAATTGTGAGTAAATGACAGAGGAGTGTGGATTTGAGTTCAAAAGTGACCTGGGCCTGCATTGTCACCTGGAGAAAATTCATTATCTATGAGCTGCCTGCAAAATGATGCCATTGCTTTGTGAAGCTGTAGCCCAGGAAGCGAGGCTGCCCTGGCGCTGCTGTCAGCATGGGGGAGGTATGGTCAGAGCCACCCAGAGCAGATTTGAGTCAAGGCTTTGCCCTGCAAAGGAACGTGTGACTCCATACCAAAACTCTTACTCATATGGTTTCAGTGTAAGGTCTTTGTTTGGTTAGACTCAAGCAGTGTCTTATCTGTTAAACCTTTGGTTATGCTTTAACTCAAGCAATTACTCAAGCTCTGTTTCCTGAAGCCTAAAGTGTCCTGAACTGAAATCAAGGGACCCTTTTATGTCCTTTAGACCAGATAGGTTGATCCATGCTCTGACTATACCCATGCTTCACCTACAGAATCACTTCTGGGCCAGGTTACTATGGCTGAGACATTTAGCATTAAATACTTCATAAATGCAAGAGTGAATTGTTAATGAAGAGGCGGAATAGCACCCCATCACTATCTGAGGCAGGCAGAGCTCTCTCTTGGGTTTGGTTTTTCTGTCTCTGGTGTTTCCTTGTATGCCAAATTTCCTTCCATGTGTATGACCTGTTTTTTTGACCTCTGGGAGCTGGGTGTGCTTGCAGGGGGAGGCAGAGGGGCACTTCTAGATCCAGTTGAGAGAAAAAGGTTTGGATCAGCTCAGCTTCTCACACTTGTGCTGTGCACTGGATCACTCAGGGGCTGAGGAGGGTAAAGCTGCTGGGAGTGGGTTTAGCTCCAGTGCAGAGTAAGCTGCTTGGTGGAAATCTGGTGTGCTCTGATGGGGGAAAACACCATTTTGAAACCTGAAGCTCCATCTCTCTCCTGCTTTAACTTCAAATAGGACCTGACAGTGAGTTGCTGATTTACAGGTAGAAATGATCACAGAATCACAGAGTGGTTTGGGTTGAAAAGGACCTTAAAGCTCCTCCAGTTCCAACCCCCTGCCATGGGCAGGGAGACCTTCCACTAGACTGTAATCTTATAAAAGATTATAAAATGATCTTAATATAAACCCAATAGATGAACTTCTGTCCTCAGTGCTGTGTGGAGCAGACCAGAGATGCTTGTGTGTCTTCCTGGACAGTGAAGGGTTGAATGTGGCATTTCCCTTTGATTTTTATGGAATAAACCTTCCTGAGGATGGGAATTTTGCCATATGGGACTAGCAGAGAGTGGCAGTGGGAGCAGGAGGGTGAGACAGCAGATAGAGCAGCTGGTCAGCACCAAAAGAGCTTGATGCTCTTCCTGCTCTGAAAGGGAGGATTGTTTCCAGCCATTCATTTCTCAGTGTGGCTGAAAGTGCTGCTAATTGCTGTGCCCACCATTGTCTGCTGGCTGGGGCAGGATGAGTGCTGGGGATGCACAACTGCAGACTGCACTGTGGGCAGTGATGAGCAGTCCTGGCCCCAGCCTGGGCCTAGAGGTGCTCTGCCTGAAACAGTGGCCACAGAGCCACAGCAAGTGGCGTGTCTGCCTTCTAAATGGGTTTTATAGCCCCGGTTTTATAGGTTAGAGGGACAAGCATGTAAAAAGATAAGATTAAATATTGCTGCTGTGAAGTTACACATCCTTCTGGTCAAAACAGATTAGCTTGGGGGATTCAGTGAGTTAATTCCTTCACCTCGGGAGACCTGGATGTCCAAATCCTGCTCAGGGCTTGTGAAAATGAAGAGGGTGGCTTGCAAATGAAGAGGGTGGCTTGCAAATGAAGAGGGTGGCTTGAAAATGAAGAGGGTGGCTTAATGCAGGCTCTGCAACAGCACTGTTAGAACCGTTCTGTCCCCTTCTGCAGGGCAGGCCCTGACCTCCTACGGGGTAGGCACCAGCATCCCACAAAGCCCCCAGTGACAGAGATGGGGGAGAAAGGATGTATATCTAAAGTTTGTAGCTGAGATCATTACAAGAAACACGAGTCATATTTAAAAGGGATGGAGTTTGTGTCACACCCCTGGAAGAGATTCCAGCCTTGCCCAGCAGTTGGATGTTTCCACTTGTATTTCAGTTAAAAACCATGGGTAATGATAGAAAGTCTTGGCAGTCTTTGTTCTGAAGGGGTAAGTGTGGAGAGAGGTCGCCTAAAATGAATGCATGCATCCTCTTGGCCTGTTTTGAAAGGTTCTGGAGGAAAAAGCCCAGGACAAGTACGTGCAAGTGCCACTCATAGCTGGATGTGGCTGCGACCTGCGGCTGTGTGCTCCTCTATGGAGCCAGGCTGAGAACACTGGGGCTGTTCAGCCTGGAGAAGAGAAGCTGTGTGGAGACCTCAGAGCAGCTTCCAGTGTCTGAAGGGGGCTGCAAGGATGCTGGAGAGGGACTCTTCATCAGGGACTGTAAGGATAGGACGCTGCTCAAGGCCAGGTCAGACAGAGCCTTGGGTGACATGGTCTAGTGTGAAGTGTGTCTGCCCATGGCAGGGGGTTGGCAGGTCCTTTCCAGCCCAAACCCTATGATTCTATGATATGCTGCTCTGTTTGCTTTCTCCTGTTTCTGTTTCCTCCCATATGAGTACCTGGTAGATGAAGGGTGGGAAATGCACCCACCAAGACCACAGACTGGAGGTGAAGCTGTGAGAAACGCCCCATCTCTCCAGTTACCATAACTGCATTCATGTCCCATTGCTGTATTTTTAGGGGGTTTCAGGTTTCTCGGGTGTTTCTGGAACATTTGTTAACCTGGGATGTTTTTATCCTCTTACAGACGTGGCTGGATCCTGCCAAAGAAATAAAGAAACAGGTTCATGGTAAGTAGATGGAATTTGTGGTGTGTATGTGTGTGGTTCCTCCCTCCTTCCCTAAATAAGTGTGGCTTTAGGGGCCATTCAGGGGGCTTAAGGAGGGGGGTAATTCAAGTGAGGGTGTCTGGCAGGGGTCAGCACAAGTTCAAGTAGTGTGTGCATCATTTCCCTTCTTCCCAAGTACTTTGTGATGCTCTAGATTTAGGGAAGGATGTCATTTCCTTGGGAAAACACAGCTTGGGGGGTGTTCCCCCTGGGCAAACCCACGCTGTCCTTGCTACCATGTGATGCTGAAACAGGAGATCTGCTCCTTGTTTGAGGATGGGAAAATAGGTACCAGTGGGAACAGTGCAAATCTCACAGGAGAGCCTGATGGAAGCTGTGTGCTGTAGCAAGGTTTGAGGGACTCTGAAGCTGGTTTGAGGTCCAGACAGGGGCACTGGAATGATAAATAGCTCAAGTGGTATCAGGGCAAATAGCAGATGCTCTCCAAAGCTGGATTTTAAGGTCTGCTTGCACTGAATTAGTTCAAAATGAGGGCAGTGTCAAAGATAAATAAATTGTAGAGGCTTTTGTGTGCTCTCAGGAACAAACCTGACTCCTTTGAAAGTAAAATACAGGTTTATGGAAGTAAAATACTGTTTTATGAATGTGAATTCTTGCTTTATGAAAGTAAAATCCTGGTGTACGACAGTACAGTACTGTTAGGTGTGTGCTTTTGGAGGGGTGCAGGACAAAGTGTGTCCTTAAGCACAGATGAGGGGGGAAGTGCTGCAGGGCTGTGGAGTAGAAGCTTCTGCTTTCATCAACTTCTCTTTGAGTTGACAGCAGGGTGTGTGTAAAGGGCAGGAGCTGCCCTGGCCATGCTGTGCAGGTAGGATTCAGTTAGTAAGTGTAAGGAGCAGCCAGTTCCCTGTGGAATCTGGTCCCCTGAGATGGGTTAAATGGCAAATAACTTGATTTTACTTCAGTATATGTTGAATGTATGAATACGTGTACAGCAGCGTCTGCTGGTTTGGGTACCCTCTGGCACCTAAAATATGTTCTTGGTATAACTTGGTTTGAGCTGTGTGTGATGAAAACAGCAAGCCTTGTGTTTAATCCCAGTTGTGGCATTGCATAAGATGTAAATCCATGAATGCTGCATCCCACCTCATCCCTGGTTGAGACTGGGATCAGTCTCTGAGCAAGTCAATCACAGGGGTGTCTCCTCTTGCTGAAAGAAACATTATGTTGGGCAAGTGTTATCAGGGGAAGTTGTAACTATGGGAATTACTCTGAGTGCTTAATGGGTCAGGACTGTTTTCCATGGGTAAATGGGATTATTCTCAAGAAAATGAGAGGATCTCCAGTCACCTGGACTGTCCATAATGCCAGTTCTAGGTGGGATTATGGGGATTCTTGCTCCACTTAATGCTTATACAAGACTTGCTGTATTAAAGCATTTAGGTCTAGACTTGTAAAGCTCTTCCTGTCTCAGTGCTGGTTTCATCCAGGGATTGATGCTTGTATTGTGCTGAGTTTAACCTGTGGTCTGAGCCCACCCCAGTGCTTCAGGCTGGTGACATTTGAAACTTGGGTTGAGTGATAAATCAATGCTAACTCATGGAGTTACAGCACTGACCTTGCTTCATGAATCCCTCTTTTCAAGCAGTGCAAAACTACACGAGTAACTGAGCTTCTTAGCACTGAATTGAAGTTTTCTCCACAAGCTGTGGTTTATCTATGTCTGTTTTCCTGCCCTGCTTTGTTTTCTTCTGCCTCTATCTTAGCTCCTGTAAATGAAATCGTATCTTACACTGTCTACTAAGCAGCAACTAAGAGATGATCTGCTGGCTCTATCTTGCAGCTGGATATTCCCAGCTTTTGCTGTAAGGACTGATTGTCACGAAGCTATTGTGGGGTGTTTATTCTTCTCAAGCTCTTCTTTGTAATTGCAGGAGGCCCCTGGGATTTCACCTTCAATGTCAAGTTCTACCCCCCGGACCCTGCGCAGCTGACAGAGGACATAACCAGGTGAGTTCCCTCAGCAAAGCACTGAATATCAGGTACAAAGTGTTAACATTTGGGTGCTTTTCCGTCCCTCAGCAAGGAGATCTGTTGGGAGTATGTTGGGCTGCATCCTCCTCTGCAGCCCTGATCCAGCGCTGGGGCAACAGCACAAGAGGGATGTGAAGCTGCTGGAGTGAGGCCAGAGGAGGCCATGGAGCTGCTGTGAGGGCTGGAGCAGCTCTGCTCTGGAGCCAGGCTGAGAGAGCTGGGCTGGGTCAGCCTGGAGAAGAGAAGGCTCCTGAAGGGGAGACCTTAGAGCAGCTCCAGTGCATAAAGAAGCTGCAGGAAACATGGAGAGGCGCTTTGGACAAGGGCCTGTAGGGACAGGCCAAGGGGAATGGCTTTAACCTGCCAGAGGGGAGACTGAGATGAGCTCTTAGGCAGAAGCTCTTCCCTGTGAAGGTGCTGAGGCGCTGGCACAGGGTGCCCAGAGAAGCTGTGGCTGCCCCATCCCTGGCAGTGTCCAAGGCCAGGTTGGGCTCTGTTTGATCCTTAAGTTTATGTTCTCTGTAACCAGTATTTTGCTTTTCCCCCAGGTATTACTTGTGTCTTCAGCTCAGACAGGACATCCTCATGGGGCGGCTGCCCTGTTCCTTTGCCACTCTGGCTCTGCTGGGTTCATACACGGTCCAGTCTGAGCTGGGAGACTACGATCCCGACCTCCACGGCCCGGATTACATCACTGAATTCAAACTGGCCCCAGACCAGACAAAAGAGCTGGAGGAGAAGGTTGTGGAGCTTCACAAAACATATAGGTAAGGTGCTCTTCAGCAGTGCAGCTGGGGTTTATTTCATGTGAAAAGACAAAGTTTGGCTGGTTTTACCTTCCCTTTGTCTTTTAGTATTTGCCTTGGGATTTATGTAATTTTTGGGTTGCAGTCTGGCTGGAGCAGATCTCATCTCTTTGTGTGCACACTCTGTAGCCTACAGCGTGTTTGGGGTTTTCTGGTGCCACATTTAATGAGTAAAACTTCTGTAATGTGGAAGTATTCCAGGTGATGCAGGAGGTAGAAACCTGTGGTTAAGCTTGTCCTCAGGGTGTTTGCCTGCATGACCATGACCCAAGCAGTTGTGTCTTGTTCAGGTAGGGCTCAAGGACTCCTGGGAGCCCCCTGGTACAAGATCAAAAGATGACAATAACCAAACCTCTTCCACATCTTATTTTGAGCTGATTTTCATAGATGCTCTCAAGTGCTCAGGTTGCAGAAGTGCAGAGGGCTGCTGTGCAGAGTGGCTGGGCAGCAGCTTCTGCACCCTCCCAAACAATACATTCGGATTTTAGGGGGGGGAAAAAGCCCATATAACCACTTGGTAATACCAAAGCCTTCAACCTTAAGCCTCTTGACCTGTGAAAAGCTGCTGGTTGATGCGCTAGTAGCAAGAACAGAGCAAAGATGAGACCTGCTTGCAGGCAGATGGGAACTAATAACCCAAGTGCAGTAGGGAAGGGTGGACGTGTACCTCCAGCTGTTACCAGAGCTACAATTAACACCTTGCTCAACCCCACAAATCAATACTTTCAATTGATTCCCCTCCATTTGCACTGAGAGGAGAGGAAATGAGGGAAAATAAGTCCTGGGCTGCTGACAAGCTTCATGACTTGGAGTCAAAGGCCATTAGCTGTGCTAGAAGTGGCAGATCTTATTGCTGAATTATTCATGGCTTCATTAGAAGGATACTTGAAGGTATAGGATGGAGTTATATTTAATCTGCTAGAGTGTGCAGGAGGAAGCAACATGTACCCTGTGTAATTTCTGGTCTGTATTCTGTGGACATTAAACTGTCAGAGGGTTTTCAGTGGGGAAACTCTGCTGAGCCATGCTCCATCTCTTGCTACTTAACCTGCAAAGCACAACGCACATGTCAGGCGACTGCTCCAGGTCTTTCCTAGAGGATTGTCCTCACATTTGTCTTTGCCTGCCCTGTCTCCCACCACTAAAACCTCTCTTTACATCTCACAAAGGATGTATGTGAGTGCTCAGTAAAGGAGACGTCAAAGCAGGGAACAGAATGAAGTGGATACAGCTGAATTCTCTCCCAGCAGAGCTGCTAGATGTACCTTGCACCCTAGAAACTTATTAACAAGCGCACTTCAAGAACATTGCTAATCCTCCCTTAGCAGGATGCTGCTGTTAAGTGAAGTTGTGTTGCTCCTCCTGCAGACAGGGGACCATCTGCTCCCAGAAACTGCTCATTCATCTGCTCTGCCCCATAGGAATCACTGCTGAAGGGGTCTCAGCTGTCCTAGCCTGGGGTCTGGAGAACAATAGCTGGGTTTGGGAGGTCTGGAGGCAGGAGGGGTGGGAGGATGGTACCCATCAGACCCATCACCCTTTGCCTGTGATTGCTTATTCCACTCAATCAAGTTTTGTGCCTCTTGCTGCGCTTCCTTCCTTTCTTCTCCAGTGTCTGTGCAGCCACAGGGATAAAGTGCATCTCGTTCAGGAGGATGGCTCAAAGCAGAAATTTGTTCATTCACAGTAATTTAATAGTTCATCACAGAATCCCAGCCTGGTTTGGGTTGAAGGGACCTTAAAGCTCATCCAGCTCCAACCCCCTGCCATGAGCAGGGACACCTTCCACTAGAGAAGCTTGCTCCAAGCCCCTGTGTCCAACCTGGCCTAAATCTAGACATAAATATCTATATTTATATATCTACCTCTGGGCACAAATCTGTATTGACATCAGAAGAAAATCTAATGAGTGAATGGTTTCATGAAGTCTGATCTGCCCCCTGCTAAAAGCAACAGGTAGTGGAGTACCAATCCCTTTCTTTCTTTCTTTCTTTCCCCAGATCTATGACTCCAGCCCAAGCAGACCTGGAGTTCCTGGAGAATGCAAAAAAGCTGTCTATGTATGGAGTCGACCTTCACCAAGCCAAGGTGAGAATCGACGTGTGTTCACCTGCCTGTGGAGTTTGTAACTAGACTCATCCTTCCCTTGCAGGAGCAAGTTTGCCAATGCCAGGAGGCTCCTTTTGAAAGACAGAGGAAGTAGGGAAACTGCCACGCAACACAAGTGCCTCAAGCACTCTTGAAGTGATGCTTCCTGATTGCTTATTACTTATATATTACAGGAAGCTTTACAAAGCTCCTGATGTAGGCAGGTCCTTGCTCTTAGAAGGTACAGCTCTGACTCTGCAACAGGAGCCACTGTGCTCAGGGAAATGCAGGACACACTCGAGATGAACCCTTTGAGCAAACAGCATCAGGAGAGAGCAGAAGGGAGGAGGTTGGAAGGAGAAATGTGAAGGAAAAGCAAGGGAGCTGGAACCTGAAGTCAGGGCGGTGGGGAGATGGCATCAGAAGACCAAAGGGCTCCTTTGAAGGCAGATACTGACCTGAAACTTGTAACCCTGACACTGCTTAAGCCTCGTCTGCTTTCCCAGGACTTGGAAGGAGTGGACATCACTCTGGGAGTGTGTTCCAGCGGCCTTCTGGTTTACAAGGACAAACTGAGAATCAACCGCTTCCCGTGGCCCAAAGTCCTGAAGATTTCCTACAAGCGCAGCAGCTTCTTCATCAAGATTCGCCCAGGGGAGGCAAGTTCTGACTTCCTGGTGCTCGGTTCTTCTTTATCTGCCTTCTGGTTACCCCCACCGTGTGTGTGTGCTGCGGGGAGGGAGGGAGCCCTTCTCTGAGTGAGCGTTTTCAGGCTCTGTCGGGTTTCTGAGCCTGGTTTAGTGTTAAGCTCGGGTGGGACGCGCTGACCTCGCTGGAGCTGTAAACCAGCGGGAGACGGTTTGAACAAGGTGTCGTCCAGCACCACCTCCTGGCACCGCGTGGTATTCCCAGCATCCCGAGTGGGAAGCTCACAGTTGGAATTGGAGAGGACTAACTCCATTCTTGGAAACAGGGCTAGACGAAGGCTCTTGGTCTCTTTTCATTTACAACCAAAAGAATAATTACAAATACAGAGCCATACTTTGCACTGAGCCTGCAGCAGGCAGGGGGAGGCTGCCCTGATGCTGCCTCTTATGAAGGGGGAGATCCTTGGAGCAGCCTGGTTGCTGGAAAGACAGTGGAGAAAGAGGCTGCAATGGGATTTTTGCCTCTTTCCTCCTCTTCTTCCTCCTTCTGCTCAACTGCCATGGCCTGGCCTTGCAGGGAATTCAGTGTTCAACCCCATCCTGCAGCTGGGCAGTGTGATGGGGGTTAAATGAGTCTGAATGGCTGCAAAACCCACAGCACATGGCTCTGCAAATCCCTGTGCATCAGGAGAGATGCTCAGGCTTGTGGCCAAGCTTGTGGTCTTTGGTCACACTTGAGCTCTTCCCTCACACTGTAGAGTGAGTTCAGCTGCTCTTGGGCTACACCAGCACTTTGTGCTGCAACACAAGGGGAAGAAGGGCTGGGGACTGGACTCCTGCCACATTTCTTGCTAATATTTGTGTTTTCTACAGCAAGAACAGTATGAAAGTACAATTGGGTTCAAGCTCCCAAGTTACCGGGCAGCGAAGAAGCTGTGGAAAGTCTGTGTTGAACATCACACGTTTTTCAGGTGGGTTTTGAGTGGTGGGCTCACCTTGACCAACCGATGCTTTAGATTAGCTGCTGAAAATGAGCACTCCTTCTGAGGTCCTTAGGGCTTCACAAAATCTAGAGTGAAATGCTTGAGAGACATTAAATATGTACATTGCAATGGATTTCTAGGCAGCTTCATAAGATGTATAAGAATAACTGTGTTCTGGGCTGCTTGGAGAAGAGAAGGCTCCATGGAGACCTTAGAGCAGCTTCCAGTGCTTAAAGGGGTTACAAGAAAGCTGGAGAGGGGCCTTGGGGAAGGGAGGACAGGCCAAGGGGAATGGCTTTAACCTGCAAGAGGGGAGAGTGAGATGAGCTCGTAGGCACAAGTTCTTCCCCATGAGGGTGCTGAGGCGCTGGCACAGGGTGCCCAGAGAAGTGGTAAATGCCCCATCCCTGGCAGTGCTCAAGACCAGGTTGGACACAGGCGCTTGGAGCAAGCTGCTCTCAGTGGAAGGTGTCCCTGCCTGTGGCAAGGGGTTGGACCTGGGTGAGCTTTAAGGTCCCTTCCAACCCAACCCATTCTACGACTCTGTGATAAGGCAGAGGTCTTCTGTCTCATGTAGATGTGGGGTTTCTAACCCGTGTGCTTGGTTTCCAGGCTCACTTCCACCGAGGCCATCCCAAAGAGCAGGTTCCTGGCGCTGGGCTCCAAGTTCCGCTACAGTGGCCGGACTCAGGCGCAGACGAGGCAGGCGAGTGCCCTCATCGACCGCCCTGCTCCTCATTTCGAGCGCACGGCAAGTAAGCGAGCATCCAGGAGCCTGGATGGAGGTGAGTGTGGTGCTCTTCCCCCTCCATGCCTGCATTCAGTAGGATGCTGGAATACTCCTTCAATACCACCTCAATTCCCTGCTTTAAAGAAACCCCAACCCATAACTTCTCGCTTTACTATGAGACCTGGATGTAAAATGCAAACTGCTAGTAGTACCAGTGAGAACTGGCTGACAAAAAGGATGAAGGAGGGTGCTGAAGGCTCATGGCAAAGTTCTGCTTGTAAAGATATTTCCTCATTCCATCTCAATGCATTTTCCTGTTAGCGAATCAGGAATTGAGCTGTTCTAGGGTTTGTTGAGCTGCTGAAAGTACATAGTTTTTCTTGCCAGAACTGTCTGAAACTTTTCCACGGTTAAATGATGCTCATGCCGAAGCTTGTGGCCTCTCAGTCAAGTGGGCTCATCCCTGATCTTTTTAAAAGAGCCAGATAGCAGCAGCCAGTGGAGGTGATCTGGATTGTAAGGTGCTCATAAAATCAGGATCCAGGAAAAGGGGAGCATCCCTTTGCCCCAAGAGCACCTGACAGAGCAGGAGCAGAGTTGCTTTGAGCCCTGCGGTCATGCTGCAGCCTGGGAGGGAGCAGGGCTGCCCCAGCATCCTGTGGCCAGCAGCATCCTGTGGCCAGGCTGCCCCTGCTCCTGACATGGGTTTACAGGGCTCAGTGACACCCAAGCCTGGGCTTCATGCCTTGGAGCTGGGAGGAGAAAGGCTGCTTGGCTTGAGCTCTGTACCTCAGCAAAGCAGGATGGCAGCTCACTGCAGTCCGGGTGTGTGAGGTTACCCAGGCATGATGCACAGGGGTAAAAGGACCAGCAGTGTTGTTGCCCCTTGGCCATGCCCTGTAGACATGTATAACCCTAGATGTATAGAGGAATCCATGCTGCAATTCCGCACCTGAATGCCAGAGCTTGGAAAAGAGCAGCCTGTGAATGTCCTGCTTGTGTCCCCATTGAAGTCTGCAGCCTGTTTGTATCTGCTGTGTGGGCAGTCCTTAACATGTGCCCCATTTCTTCAGCTAAACGTGCGACTCAAAAAGTTGAGTTCAGAGCCATAGAGGAAGAGAAGCAGGAGGAGGTGGTGGTGGTTGAGGTTCCTGAACCAAAACCCGTGGATCAGATCCGAGAGAAGCCAGGTATAGCTGTGGTGGTGGTGGCTACAACTCTCTGCAGCACCTTTCCTATCCTTTACATGCTTGTTCCTGACAACTCAAAGTATCACCAAATCTGGTGGCTTTCTTTTCCCATTCCTTTGCAAGAAGAGTTTTGCAGTCAGAGGACAGAGCCCAGCAGACCCCGGCTCTGGAGACTCATTAAATCTCTGCCTTGCACCTCATTAGACTGTAATTCCAGGGGGAGATGGGGAAAAGTTGAGGCCATGCTGGCCCTTGAGGACCGTCTCCTTATTAAGTTTGAGTGGTTTTGTAAATGTGGATTAGAAAACATGAAAGTTTCATCTTGAAACTTCTTGTAAAGCTTCTGAAATCCTTCATCCTGTGACCAGCTTGCCATTTTCCAATGGGTTTTCTTTGGGCTTTGAGAAATGCCACCCATTTTGCTGCCTGGAGCTTGTATTTCTCTTAAGATAAGTAATACTAATAAATATTAATGCCCTGAAGAGGCATGTAGGTACAACAGAATATTTGACTACTAATAAGTGTATCACAGAAGCGGTGTTGTCAAATACTTGCAGCCTTCATCACTTACATAGCAAAAGCCTGTGGTGCATGAGGGCTGGAGATAATTCTGCACAGGGGAAGGTGGCTCTGTGCTCCTAATGTTTAGATTTGAAGTGCATTTAGTTAAAGCTGCTAGGTTTTATATAGGTTTTTATCTAGAGGAGCCTGTGTGTTAGAGAGTCCAGAGAAAGGCTTTGGAGATTCTGCGAGGGCTGGAGCAGCTCTGCTCTGGAGCCAGGCTGAGAGAGCTGGGCTGGGTCAGCCTGGAGAAGAGAAGGCTCCTGAAGGGGAGACCTGAGAGCAGCTCCAGTGCCTGAAGGGGCTGCAGGAAAGCTGGAGAGGGGCTTGGGACAAGGGATGTAGGGAAAGGCCAAGGGGAATGGCTTTAACCTGCCAGAGGGGAGACTGAGATGAGCTCTTAGGCAGAAGCTCTTTCCTGTGAGGGTGCTGAGGCGCTGGCCCAGGGTGCCCAGAGAAGCTGTGGCTGCCCCATCCCTGGCAGTGTTCAAGGCCAGGTTGGACACAGGGGCTTGGAGCAAGCTGCTCTAGTGGAAGGTGTCCCTGCCCGTGGCAGGGTTGGAGCTGGATGAGCCTTAAGGTCCCTTCCAACACAAACCATGCTGTGATTGTATGATTCTATATTAGCAGCCAGCACCTGCATCTCCCCACTGCAGCACTCTGCAGGCAGAGCCCAACACTCCAGAGCCATCAGGTGTCCCCACATATCCCTGCCTGGGCAAGAAGCCTGCAAAGCTTAGAACAAAGTGTTGTTCATTTCCCCAGTCATCCCACATCCTGGGCCTGTGTCTGGCAGCACTACAAGGACTGATAGCAATGGTGTGATGGAAAATAATTACCAAGCTGCCTGGTTTAGAAACGTCCTTGCTGTTTTCTGCCTTGGAGTGGGATCTCCTCTTGCTCTTTCCTCTGCTGTGGTGCCTGTCGTGTGTCTGTGCGGCTCTCCAGCTGCTCCGTTAACACATGCAAACCTCTTTCTAGCCAAATATGCACTTGAAACTTTCCAAATGAAGCCCATTGCAGAGGAGGAGGAGAAGGACGACAAGGTAGTGGTGGTTAAGGTTCCTGTGTCCGAGCCAAAGTCACCAGAGCCGTTGCGGACGTGGTCAGGTACAGCCACAGTGGCATTCGGCATCAGGGTGCTGCCCATGCTGTGACCTGCTGGGTTGATGTGGTGCAGTGCTGTAGGGTGGAGGTTACCTTGTTTGTGGTGGTGTTCATTGCCATTAAAATCACAGCCAGCTTTGCAAGCGTGCTGTAATACATGAGTGCTGCTTTATCGGCGTGTGCCTGAGGTGCTGTGCCGTGCCTTGGCTGTGTGCCTGTGTGCTGAGTTGAGTGTGCAGTGGCTTCTTAACATTCCTCTGTCACTGTCCCTTCTGGAAAGGTGCATTCCTCTGAGCTATAGGAACATGCAGTGCCTGAACATCAGGTTGTGTGCTCCAGGATGCTGGAGGTCACCTACACTTTGCTCTATTCATTTTCTAGGGAACCTGCTTCTTCCCTGCTCAGGGCAGGATTTCTGAGCAGCTTTATTGCTGCAGACAGATGCACCCTCATCATAATTGAACACAGAGTTGATTGCAGAGTTCATTGCAGGAGGAGGAGACTGAAGCCATGGAGGGATTGACTGGGAACTTCACCTCTTCGTTTGATCATGAAATACACAAAACCAGCCCCTGTGCTTCCCCTCTAGGGTATTCGTGGAATGGGCTGCAGCAGAGTGGACATCAGCCTGTGTCGGACCTAAGCACATCCTGCTGCAGCTGCCCCTGCCTCGCATTCACCTCCAGCACTTTTTCCTCCTCTTAACACTTCTGTTCCCAGTAGGGACCATTTCCTTGGCCAGGACATCGATGGTTGATATCTTATATCTCGTAGTTTGGAGCGGTGTGTTTAAATTGTCATGTGTCAAAATAGCCAAAGGTGGTTAATCATGGGAATGTAACTACAGTAACACAGTTCTGAACAGCACCCAACTCATCACTGGATAGCAAAAGAAAAGCCTGGTACTTGTGGGTGTCTTTCCTGTGTGTCTTGATGCTTCTGAGCACTGAGAGAAGCAGGAGAGGTGGCTGTGTGGATTTATTGGTGGCATTGCCTTTGCTGCTTCATCTTTGAGGTGGCTTTTTAACACATCCATAACTCTTTTAGCCAAACGTGCTCTTGGCATTGTTGAGATAAGCCCAATTGAAGAGGAGGAAGAAGAAAAAATGCTGGTGATGAGAGAACTAGAGCTGGTCCCAAAGGAATCAGGTACCACCGTGATGGCTTTGCACACCCAGCATCCTCATTGTCCCGGCTGTCCCTGCCACCTCACCAACCCTCCATACAACCTCCCCAGCAGCTGTCACCGCTTGCGTGGCATAAATACACCAGGACACAGCACCCAATGTCCTTCTGAAAGGGTAACACCATGTCTGGCTCACAGAAATGAACTGCTGTGCTGAAGAGCAGGGGAGATAATGGAGATGGCAGCAGTGGTTTGGGTTTTGTTTTCCCAACCCAAACCACTCTGTGATTCTATGAATGAATTCAGGTAACTAAGGTGTATTTTTAGTGGAATGGCCCTGAAAACCAACATCAGGAGAACTCAGTAGGCTCATTGCATCTATAGGTACGCCCAGTGAAGTAGTTGGGGCTTGCTTTGTCACACAGGCTTGAATATTTTGAAGGTGTCGGACTTTTCAGGGGTTGGGAACTGACTGGAAAATCAGGAATGGGAGGAAAGGAGAAGGCAGTTGATTCTGTGTGTACCAAGTGCTTGTATTGAAGACTCTCATCCCCCAGGAAGATAAGTTTTGGCGGCATGCTATTCATTTCTGCACTGTCACTGATCTGGAGATGATGGGTATCTTCTCGCAGTGTTGCTCTGGGCTGCAGCAGGAGATACCCATCTCGGACACGCAGCCCCAGCCTGCTTTGAAACCCACCTGGAAGTTGCTGTGAAGTTTTATAGAGCAATCCTTGATTGAAAAGATGGGGAAGGTGGGGGAAAGCCTGTGTTGCCCTTCCAGAAACCATCCATTCCTGGCTGAGGAGATGCCAATGCTTCAAGAACTCACCACAGCTCAAAGTGGTTCCATTTTAATGGCTGCACTGGGAGTGGATTCTGTGTCAGTGGTGTGTGAAGGACCCAGAAACCAATGGCACAGTGTCACAGATAGATTCACCTTTCTGGTGTGGCTTCTCTGCAGAGTGCAAGCTTGCTTTTTGGAAACCATCTGTTGTGGGATTCGATTTGATTTCAACCATAAGGAAGATAATCTCAACTTTTCCCATACTAAATGCACAAGCTGCTTTGCTCAACATCTTGATTTCTTTTTCCTTTTTCCTCCTCCTCCTCCCTTTCTTTTTGAACATCAGCACTGTAATTTGGAAAGACTTTGCCTGCACTTTGCCAACGTTTCCTGTTGTGAACTTCATCCCTGTCTGTCTCTCCATATGCTCAGCAGCAGCTGTGATAACCCCTGAGAGGAGTCCCCGTCCCACCTCTGCCCCAGCCATCGCTCAGACCCACGCTGCAGAGCCAGTCCCAGCGAAGCCCGATGTGAAGGACGTGGCTGCTGCCTATAAAGTAGAGAAAGAAGCAGCAAAACCTGATGTGAGACGTGAAGAAATCCCAGCAGAGAAAGCCAAGCCAGAGCCAGCTGATGCCTCAAAGGTAGGTCACACCAGTGTGTCCTTGGAAGAGGCTGCACTTGTGCTCGGGTGGAGCATTGGCTCTAAAAGCCACCCCAGAGGGTTTATCCCTCACCCATCGGGTGGGATTGCAGGGCAGGGATCTGGATCACAGGGAAATCCCATCCCTGAAGGAGGAGGTCCAGGGCAGCTGAGTTTTGGTGGTTGCAGGCAAACCAAATGCTGGCAAGAATTGCACACGAGTTCCTGGGACTTGCATTTAGGGCTCACCCATCGCCAGGCTCTCTCTGATTCCTGGTATGACAGCAGGAGGCAATTCCAGTGAAATGGGTGATATGGATCTGGTCCCAGCCCAGTGTCTGGGTGCAAATGTTTTTCACATTGATAGGCTTTCTCTGGGAGAGCTGTGAGTACCTTCCTGCAAGCTGAACTGAAACTTCCCTTGTGAATGGCACTATTGAGGCCTTGGGGGGTTTATTGTTTAAAATACATTTATTTAAACACTGTTTGATCTTTCTACAACTGAGTCCTCTGCTGGGGTTGATCCATGTGTGGTGTTCTCCAAAGTCAAAAGAATACGCACAATCATTGTCCCTATTACAGTATCCTTGATATTCTGCTAATCTGATTGACTGGAACCTTCCAGTGTTGGGAGCAGAGGTGGACACCTTGAGATAGAATATTGCCATATGGAGCTGTTCTGAGCACTACTGGAGCCACAGTTTGCTATAAGCTATCCCACAGGGGGTCTTGTATCACATGCTCCAGGGGGAATCACTGTTGATTAAGGTGATCAGTCACTGTTCATTAAGGAGATAGAGGTGTAGAAAGGACAGTTGCTTCCACAAACGTCATGGATCACTGTGTGACCAGTGATTCTTAAATGGAAATGCTGACTGGATCTCCATGCTGGCACTGTCAGTGTGCCTCGTGGCACATCCTGCAATGCTATTCCTACACTGCTGCTCACCTCCCTATATGAAACAGAGCAAGTCTATTTGATTCATCCCACCTCACTTATTACAGGGTTTTTCCCCTAAATACTTAAACATTGGGTTTATTTTTTCTAGAAATGGAGATGTGGGAGGAAATTGGGGATTTGAATGTGCCAAATTTACCCTTCTCAAAGTAGCTGCATCACTTTTAGCACCCACCAACGTTACTCTGCGTTTGCCTACAGAAGATTTGGCAATCCAGCTTCCCTAAAACACTTCCCTTAAAGTGTTAAGACACTTGGCTCCCTCCTTATGGCCTATAAAAGAGCTGAGTTTGTGACATTAGGCTTGATTTTGTCCATAGTCTTTTCTGACTGACTCTGTGAACATCCTAACCTGTGCATAGCAAATAAAGCTCTGGTTTTGAGAAGCTCTCTGTTGACTTGAGCATGTCGCTTTTGATGTGGATTCCACTGGGAGATCCAGCTGCAAGTGAAATTGGAAAACATTGCCTGGCAAAGCTGTCATGCAAGTGGGAAGCACTGGAGAGCACTGGTTTCCAATGCAGATAGGAATTACTGTAGATGTGCTGGTAACTAACAGAGCTGTGGTGTCATTAACACCTTCCGGAGAGCTGCATGGTGGTTTTTGCATGTTCACCAGTTTCAAAACCAGCTCCATGTGGTTTGAAACTAAAAGGGCTCTTAAAACAACTCGACTAACAAGGAATGTTTTTACCAATTTATTTCTCACATGTAGGTGAGGAAAACACACACTGAGGTCACAGTACCCACCACGAATGGTGCCCAGCCTCAGGTCTGTGCTAAGAACTCAGTTAGGTTGCTCACATGTTATTTTTAAGGTTAAACAGTGAGGTTCAACAGAGTTAAATGAACCAACAACTCTTTTTTTTCTTCCTTATCACTGCCCACCAGCAGCAGCCTGCAGAGAAAGAGGAAGAGCTGATAAGGATGAGGAAGGTTAGCAGTTCTACCCTCTCTCCAAACGAATTTGCCATCTCATTCATGCATCCGTAACCTGTTTAAAAAGACAGTGCTCCACTTTCTTCATGAGCTTTGGGTTGGGGTTTAGTTGTTGTTTTATTAAACTGCAACTATCATGGAATCATGGAATGGGTTGGGTTGGAAGGGACCTTAAAGCTCCCCCAGTTCCAACCCCCTGCCAGGGGCAGGGACACGGTCCATTAGAGCAGCTTGCTCCAAGCCCCTGTGTCCAACCTGGCCTTGAATCAAACATTTGATTTTAAAATCAATAGTTTTTTGTCCCATTGACAGTCTGATTGCTAAAATGATGCATGTTGAACGTTCAAGAGAATCACTCTTGGGTTGATCGATAAAATTTACCTTCTTTGTAACAAATTCAGGTAGAAACCAAAGAAACTGTAAGTGTGCATTGCAGGAACTGCAGTTAAAAATGCTTCTTAAGTAACAGGGGACATACCCAAGATGGGAAAGGTGGCTGAGGCATAGTGGCTTTACACATTGAGGCCATCTAAGGGTTACACCTCGTACACTGGGGCATGCATTCAGTGCTCTGAGCAATGTGTGAGGCTCCCCCAGCAAACCTGTGACCCGTCCCTTTGTGGTGAGCACTACAAATGAAGGCGAAAGCCAAGAGCCCCTTGGGAGCTGTCTCTTTAACACTCATTCCATGTCCCAATTGTCCATGAGCAGCCCCCCCCCCCCCCAAGTTGCTGGTGGAGGTGCCCCCATGCTCAGCGCTGCGCTCCCCACCTTCAGTTCACGTTTTAAGTTGCCGATGTAGTGAGCCCGCCAGAACAACGTTTTAATTTGTTGTGCTTTTTGTTTGTTTGTTTTGTTCCCCCCTTTTCTTTCATTTTCACAGAAGAGATCAAAGAGGCTAGATGGTGAAAACATTTATATCAGGCATAGCAATTTAATGTTGGAGGTTTGTATGAACTTGAAGCTTTTTTCAGTTGCGTTTGCCTAGACCTGCATCTGCGCTGAACCTGTTTCTTCCTCTTCTGCTGCTGCCTTTCTTTTTGCATGCTCTTGCATGAAAAACCTTTTGGGGTTGTTTTGAAAGAGGCTCTTTGCATGGTGACAGTAAACCTGCCGGCGTGCAGGCCTTCTGCCTTCTACCTCTTCTGACTTTCATTCTCTCATACTTACCCAAAATATATGATTGGCAGAGCTGCGTGCTCAGGTCTGCTCTTGGACCCGCTGGGTGCTCACAGTGGCATCAGTCCTAGGGTGGGTGGCTCATGGACAAGTTTCTCCTTGCTTGGAATAAGTGATTTTCCAGGGGGAAAAGACAATATGTGAGAATACAAACCTCAGGATAAGCGGGAGGTGAAATTGGCACCTCTGTGGGGTTCAGGCCACCGTGATGTTCATGTTGCTTCCAACCGGAGCGAGTCCTCCCTTTGGACATTGCTGATGGCATTGCAACCCTTCTCCCAGCACTTGCCTTGTGGCATCTCAACACTCCCTTGGGCCCCATCCTGCATCAGCACCACGTCCCCTTGGAGCTGACACAGGGGCTTAGTGTACCTGTGAGTACCTTGTGAGCAGGCAAGATGCTGTTTTATCCCTCCACAGACAGTTCTTCCCTTCGCTTTGGGAGCCCTCATCCCTTCTCAGGCAGCTTTTCCCTTCTCTTTGGGAGCCTTCCCCTTTGGTTTCACCCAAGCACGGTCTCAGAACAGACCAGGCCAATCATATATTTTCTTTTCTTTAATACACCATGTTATGGGAGATGTTTGTGGCTTCTGATACTCTGTTCCTGTGTTACACGTTTCTACTCCAACTTGCAGCACCAGCAGCTGGTAGGGTTTCCCTGTTGGTATCTCTTGACACAGAAGTGTACCAATGCCTTCTCCTAACTGGAGTCTGGAAAGTTGTGCAGCTTTTGGGTGGGATTTTGCTTTTTTCTCCTATTTTTTGACTGCTGCACCCCAATCTTCTGGCCACGAGCAAAGGGGCTGCAGCACGATGGGCACCGGAACGCTGTGGGTACCGTGCCTGTCACTTTCTACCACCCAACTCAGACAACTCCATCTCTCCAGCCCCAATCAGAGGTTTTTCATTGCTTCCAACCCCCTTTTTCCCAATTTCCCCCTTTTGTCACTGCAATACTGGGTGCTGGCATTCAGCCCGTTCCCTCTCCCCTGCCCTTCCCATCAGTTCTGTTGCAGGTGCTCCAGCCCTCCCTAGACCCCAGCAGCTCACCCCCTTTATTCCTTGTGTTCTTTTTACGCCATGCACTGGGCAGATGAGATGTTTTCCCAGCAGACATTATCCTCACAAAGCTGCCACTTGTTTTTATTGAAAGCTCTGTGGTCAATAGCCCATGTTCTTACAGAACTGGAGGGAAAGCGGTTATCGCTTCCCGAGCTTGTTCCTCAAGATGCTTTCAAGACCCATTGTGGCTCCGTGGAGCTCCTTGTGGCTTCAGCTTCTCTGCAGACCCTCCCAGGACCACCTCTTGAGCAGTGGTGGATGGCCAAGGTGGTCTTTCTTCTCTAAAGCAGGGTTGTAGAGCTCCTGGACCAGACAGGCCTTTACCCTGGAGTCCTCAGCAGACTCATTTCTGCCTTTTCATTTTCGTTTTTGCTATCCAGCAGGCACTTGCCCTCTGCTTTGAGCCAGGATCAATCCCAAACTGGTTCTTTACCCCTCAGAACCATGCCAGAAAGAGCAAATGTCCAAGCTGCAGGTATTTGGTGGGGAAACCTGCCTAGAGGGATGCATTTACTCTCCCATCTTTTAAACTCCATGGGCCGAGTAACAGCTCAAAGCAGAAAAGTAGCAAAATTCCCCAGTGATGCTTTTACTGACCTTAATTTCTCCCTTTCTAAGCTGCTTTTCAGCACTGTCCAGAAAAGTTGTTGTTTGGCTTCTGCCTGTTTTCAGCGAAGGCTTCGCTTTCAACAACCTCTGGTTTGCTTGCAAGGCAAAAGCTGGTTTTAAACAGGAGGAAGAGAGCTGACTTGCCTTAAAGTCTGTGTGTTTATGCTGTAAACAGGCATCACAGAGCAGAAAGCTGGCTTTTTCCAGGTGAAGGATTTTAGGAGGAGTTTCTGAACTGATGCAGCATAAAGCAGATTCTCAGATTGATTTGTAAAGGGCCATCATCTCCATGTCAGAAGTCTAACACCTCCTGTGGTAGCTTCTGGAGGGATGAGATGAGAGGGGGATGGAAAGGTAGTGAGGGTATTCTGGGTCCAGAGGTAATTCCTGGCAGGATGAAAGGGAAATAGGTATGAAGGGAATAAAGAAAATTGGGGAAACATTTCCTTTAAACATCAGTTGTGTTTATAGCTGTGAATATTCAGGCCAGTAGAGGGAAAAGGAAGCAAACCCACTCAATTTAAAGGCATTAAATTAAATACGGCAAACATAGTCTTCAACCCGATCCCATATGGGGAAACCCACGAGGTTACACCTCAGCTGCCATCGGGTTTGGTGGATTGAGTTTATCGCAGTTGATGCAAGAGGAAAGAGGAGAGAGGATGCTCCCGTTGCGTGTTTGCAGTGCGAGCACAACTGCTGGAAGCCGGCAGTACCTCTGCTGAGCGCAGCTTCGCTAAGCAGCAGCTTAGGCAAGTGCTGGTGTCACCTCCATGTCTCTTCATCTGTCCTGTCCCCTCACTAATAGGATCTAGATAAGACCCAGGAAGAAATAAAGAAGCATCACGCCAACATCAGTGAGCTGAAGAAGAACTTCATGGAGTCCGTCCCAGAGCCTCGCCCGAGTGAATGGGACAAACGTTTGTCCACTCACTCCCCATTCCGAACCCTCAACGTCAACGGGCAGATTCCTACGGGAGCGGATGGAGTGAGTACCAGAGCGGCGCGCGGGGCTCGGTGCTCTGCAGTGTTCCAGGGGACAGCTTTGCGGCCTCAGCTCCCCTTAGGTTGTGCTTAGATTGAGTTTTAATGGTACATTGGGACTTCTAACATGCCTCATGGTCTCTGGGAGAGTTGATGCTTTAGTCTTAGTGTCATAAAAATGTGATCTTTTTGGTAGAAAACAACATAGGAATCCTTCCCCTGGTTTTGACTTCCAACTGTTGTCATCCGTGATGCTAGTGTTGTCCCAGGGCTGGTTTGGGGACTGGTTTATTCCCGGTGCCAGTGAATACATCTCCCCAAATAGACCCCCAAAACTCTAAAGAGAATTATTACTTCAGCCATAATACTGCAGATAACCCAGTGGAGAAGCACTGGAATGATATCCCATTTTCCAGCATCACTATTCTGCAGTTATAATCCAGTATGTCATTGGGTTTAGTCTTGCATTAGGATCTGCAGGTGCTGCTGTGCTGTGGAGGCTTCAGGAAGACTCCTCAGGTGGCTACAGCAGGGCTGTTCATAAGTGATGGGAATCTTTCTCCTTGCAGGAGCAGGGCCTGTAGTAGCTGCACACATTCATTTTCTCTGCTAATTCCCTTAAAGAAAGGTAATTTTGCAAAGAAACCAAGTTGGAGCAGCAGAGCTCTGTGTGCAACTGGTTTCTTGGAGAACAGACAGCTGCTCTGTCTAAGATTGGTGTTATAGTTGTGAATGCTCCATCCCTGGTGGTGTTCAAGGCCAGGTTGGATGAAGCCTTGGGTGAGAAGGTTTAGTGTGAGGTGTCCCTGCCCATGGCACGGGAGTTGGAACTGGATGATGTTAAGGTCCTTTCCAACCCTAACTATTCTATGATCCTATGATTCTATCTAGCTCAGCTTGTGAGTAAACCTGTAGTCAGTGCCCATGGTAATCAGTCTCTTAAACAGTAAATGTGATTTCTCATTATGACTGAAAACTTGCATCCTGGCTGTGTGGCAGTTGTGAACTTTGCTGGTTTAAGCCCAGCTTCTCCCATTCCTGCCCACAGCCCTGCAAAGGAGCTGGGATTTAATCTTCAAACCATTGCGAGGGAGATAGGTTTTAGACAGAAATCATCCTGCAGTGGATGGAGGTACAAGGTTTTAATGGCCAAGTTTACTCCAGGCTCCTCAAAGCACTGAGAAAAGCCATAATAATTACAGGGCCTTTTTTCCCCCTGCTAGAAATAAACACCAAGCCCACCACCACCCCAAATGAACTACTCAGGGTTGATCATTACCCTTGGAATTACCCAGTTCAGCACATGGATGGGTTTTCCTCTTTGCTTGCTGAGCATCAGGGTCAATTCTGCAGGAACACGGGCAGCGGAGTGCTGCAGAGCTCCCCATGCTGCTGTTGGGTGCAGGGATGTGCAGGTGGGACAGAGCAGGGGCTCACAAGCTCCACAACTGCCCTTCAAGAGTGTTGTTCTTGGATATCATGGAGAGTTTCTTCCAAGGCGACCACATTGTGAGGTCTTGGGGGCTGCTCTTCACAGTAACTGGATGGTGTGGGCCTTCCCCATCTGAGGTCCACAGCAATGCAAGTATTGGTGGCAGCCTTGGATTTGCATTTCTGGAAATACCCTCTTCATCTGATGCCCTCTGAAGTGGGCTTGCTCTGAGGTGGAGGTGGACACGTTCTGCTGTGAGCATCCAGAAATGCATCTTCACCAGGCAGCTACTGGGGTGGGGTTTTCCCTTCACCTGCACATGTTTAAGGATGGGAAATGATGATGCAAAGCAATCCTGTTTCTCCTGGTCATGGTGGTACCTTCCCCCTGCGATAGTGACCAAGGGGTGTTCTGCCAGGGGCTGCTTTTCTGCTGTTCCTAGATGTTTTATGGCACAACGACTGAACCTTAACACGCTTTATGTGTCCAGGTCAAGAAAGTCACTGTCCTATCTTCTGAGAGACAGGTTGGTGGGCTTGAGGTAAAGCTGCTGTTCTGATATGTGCTTCTGAACCAGACTTTTGCTATTGCGATGGCACCAAAGCAAAAACTCAACAGCAGCTGCTGGATAACACTTTCTTTCTTTTGGCTACATGAAGTAGTTTCATAACTCACACCCAGAGGACTTCCGCACTGCTGCAGCTTTTGCAGCTTTCAATTCTGCTTCTTTTGGTGCATGGCTGGTTGGAAAAACAAGCTGCATGAAAGATATAACCGTGTACTCGGCGAGCAAAGCAATGATGAAAGTTTAACTGTACCCTGTTCTTTTTTATGTTGTCTTCCTTTCTGTTTTTCTTTTGTTTTAATGATCATGTTACTCTTGCATTTTATATTTTCTTTTGCTGCCCAGTCTCCCGGCTACTTTCTCCCTAATACTCATCACTTAGGGGTGTGCAAAGAACCAGTCCCAAAATACCGCCCTGATCAAAGGAGGTTAGCTCAGCTCAGAGAGCTTAGAGCCAAGTTCTTCCTCTCCTAGGTACGCTTGGGTCTGACCAGGTTTGGCAAACTAAAGGGATGGAGAGTTACTTAAAAAGCTACATTTCCCACAACCTTTTCTGTCCTCAGTGGAAGCACTGGAGCCCTTGCTTGAGCCTGCAATGATCTACTCAGTCTGGGCTTTTACATTCTTTCGACTCCAGAAACTAAAGTGCAAAAGAGCAAACTGGAAGGAGGTAGCAGGGCTCCCACTGCCATCCTGCAGCTCCACGCTCAGTGTTTCTAAGCTGAGCGGTTTTCCACTTGTTCCAGGAGGGTTTTCAAATGAATTACTTTGGTACTGTCACCAGAACTTTGGCAAAGCTTTTTGTACCTGCACTGCAGTCTGGATGCTCAGTGACACTGAACAAAGGCTGCTTTTTAAGAGCCCTGTAGAGTAGGTGGCTGTCAGAGACCACGTTTTGTACTCCACCGCTCCTGTTCCTAACGCCTCACGTGTTTTTTCTCAGCCATTTCAATTCCAAAACGCTTCAGTGGGTTCCAAGAACACACTTTTCTGGGAGGGCAGGTGTAAATCATGGTCATGATCCAGGTGTTTGTGTCAAAACACGCATGATCCTGATGCAGATGTTCATGAGCTCTGCAGAGAGGACTGCGCTTTGTAGCTCTGAGGCTGGTGCAGCCCAAGCCACCAGCAGCTCTGCTCTCCTGGGCAGTTAATTTTTACATTGAGAAGGCTGTCCGAATGCTTTGCACACCTCCAAGTATCCTTTTGGGCACTTTCCATCTGTCATTTTTGTTCATCTCTCTCTGTCTCTCTTGATCTTCTACCACGAAAGCAGACACGGGAGCGTCCTCTGTTAGTACAGGATGAAGACAAACTAAAAAAGCAGGAGATACCTACTGAGACAGCCTTTGCCCGGCAAGCAAGTGAAGAAACTCTTCCAAAGGTTTCTATTCCAATCCCTGAAGAGCAGAAAGCGCTCAAAAAGTGTCAGCTGTACTCTAGCATTTTTCCTTCTCCACGTATTCCCTTTATGATGTCCTTTCTCCTGGTCATAGCACTGACTGTTTGGTGGCTGCTCTTTCTCTGAGTGGCAACAGGGTCATGTTGAAACCTCAAGACCAAAGCTCCTGAATGTCTTGGCCATAGCCTCTGCTGCATCTTCCTTGTCCTGGTCTTTGCTCTCCGTAGTTCAGTGTCCCGGGAAGGGGACACCCCACGAGCATTGTGTTAATCCTGCTGTGTGTCGTGTGTAGCTGTGATCCGGGACCTGGCAGGAGTGGTCATGGATTGCCAGGTCCATTGGGAAGTTTCCTGCTCTATAATTGTACAGTGTGCTCCCAGTCGCTATAAGAGGCCAGACGGGGAGTGTAGATACAAGCCAGGAGACGTTTGCTGCTTCAGCCCCTGTAGACATCACGTAGGCATTGCTGAAGACTTGCTTTTAAGGTTTCAATGTAAGGCATTCACAAGAAGGATGTTTGATACTGGTCCAAAAGCAGCTTTACAGCAATCTGCTGAATCTAATCCATAACCACTCCTTTTCTAGGCAACTATTATTGCTTTAAATAAGAAGTGTTGATTCTCAATGCTGCTGTTAGTGTTAACTTAGAGACAGGAACTGGCAGCTTCTCATTTTCCTGGTGGGGGAAGCCTTTTGCAAAGCACCACAGCTCCCCCCTCTCCATTTATCCTCATTTCCAAGGAAGTACATCACATTATAGGAAAAAACCCATTGCAAAGATGTATTTATTGTAAAGAAATGACTCATTTTTCTGAACCTGGTGGTCTCGGTGCACTGCGGATGTGTTTTATTTCATTTGTGTGAACTAACTGGCGCATGTTTGCTTAGGTCACAGGAGTGGAGTAACCTGCTCTTAGGTACGTCTCCTCTGTTAGCATGACTACCACATCAGGACACACTTCTAATGTTACAGCCATGGATTGTTTTGACTTCTCTTAACAGAACCGTTGCATGCCGCTTGTTGTTTATTGCCTACAAATGTAAATGTCTGGATGATGCTTTACCCTGGTGGAGCTGGGCTGAGCAGAACTGCTTTGTGAGCTGGAGGGAAGATGGGACTTTGTGTCTAAAGGGTTTCTTTTCTGTATATAGTAATTATGGGACTGAGCTGAGCCAAGTGCTTCTCCTTTTGTAGTAATCTGCTTTCTCTTGCCTACTCCAGAGGGTTGGTGTAGACACAATTACTTCTCTGACCAGCCACCAGTGCCATCAGTGTTGGCAACTGCTCCAGCAGCACTGAAGAGAAAGGAGTAGATGTTTACTACAGGGACTAAAATGTGTGAATATATATAAATACCTGTATTTATAACCCTTTCTAGATCTGTATCCATGTGAACAGTGTTACTTAGGAAGCTTACAGGAAAAAGACATAAGGCAAATACAGCACGTGCTGTCTGATCTGAAGGACCGTGGTGTATCACGGACCTCTTGAGCCGCCTCTCTCTTCACTTAGGGTACAGGTTGAGGCTCTCTAAATGCTGTCTCAGAAACTTTAGGTTGCTCGTGAACCCCTTTGTTGTAATCTCACAGGAATCCTCCCAGTTCCTCTTGTAACCTGCTCTGATGAGTTCACCGGTTTGTGCCTTTAGGACTTTTGTTTTTTGAGGATGCTGATTTTTTCCTTGGAAAGTATTCTTCTCTTTTTAATACACTGCCTTTAATACAGAGTCTTCCTCTTTCAGCAGTAGGAAGTGTAGGAGTCACTGGGTTGTTGTGCAGGCAGTGGATGGATGGTGCTGCATCCTTAGAGTGTGCTTGGACTCTGGCAAACTTGGTGTGACTGTCTTAAGAAAGGTGGGAGAGGAGAGGAGGCGAAGGATGCTGAAGTGCCAGAAGATGGAGGTTGGAAGAAACCCAGGGGATGCTTCTGGCTGGGATTCCCTGCCTCAATCTCCTTCCTCAAATTGGAACAGACATGATGAAAACCAGGGAGAATTCCTTTTCCCCAGCCTGGTGTGAAGAGAGAAGGGGCAGGAGCTGGATCTCTCTCTGTCCATTTTCTGTCCATATTTCCTGGAGAAGAGCAGCTTAAACACACTCCTGCTCCCTTTCAAAGCCATTGCTCGGGTTAGCTGCCATGTGGCTGCTGTGAGCAGTCAGGTTGCTGCATGCTGTCGTTTTGATCTGATGACAGGTACTTTGAAGCCATACCAGTGACTTCTGCAAAGCCATGACTTCTGTAGCTCTACCAGTTCCAAAGGACCTGAAGTCTGAATATCTTTGCCCAGAGCAATATTTAAACATAATGCTCAGGGTATCTTATCCCAGAGTGGTGGGAGATGCCTCTGTTGCTTAAACTCAATTCTTCAACTTCTTTATTGAGATGGTCTCTCTTTTTCTGATTTAAATCTTGAGATAAGGCTTTTTTTCATCAGCAAAAAACCTTTGAAACTTTACACTCTGAGAATGCTCAGGAACATTTTTGGGATTTATAGAACACTTCTCACTGCAGAGTATAAGAACCTGAACAAATGCTTTATATTTCTATGGCAGTTTAGAGGCCAGTTATTGACATTCATCTGGGTGGTTATGATCTCTCCTGACAGAGAGAGCCCATAGCTTGTCAGGAGCAGAAACCTCATCTGATTGACACCACAGTGATGTGCCCACTGTGCTCCAGCCCCTTTGCTTGTCACTCCTCTGCTTTCTTTCATTCTGGTTCTCATACATGTCAGTGCTGTGCTGGGTCAGTACTGCTTTCACCCCTTTCCCTGGATGCCTGTGCGGGATGCGGTGCTGAAAGAAGGGATTTCGGGATGCCTGTGTTGTGCAGGAGAGGTGATTTGCTCCAGCTTTGTTTAAGGGCAGAGCTCTCAGGGTGTTGGTAAAGGAACCAACACATGTTCTTAGCTCCCTTTTGCCTCAGGAATAAACCTGCTGCAAAACCCCGGCTGCCTGACCCTGGGCAGTGTTCAGATGTGGCCAGTGCAGTGCCCATCTGCGGGTGATGCCGAACTGAATTATCCCTTCCAAGGGAAGCTGGTAGTGTCCACAGCAAGTAACCTCATCCAGGTTGGCATGAGAAATCCTCATCTTCCATGGGACCTGCTGCAGAAAATGGTGTCAGTCTTCTCCAGCAGTTCTGATGTTGATTAGACTTCCCCAGTGTTCTGTGGTGTGGGCACTCGGCTGCAGCGAGGCTCTTTGGTGCTTGTGTATGGATCCAGTTAGTGGCTGTCAAGGCTTCATTGTTTTCCATCATAAAGTTGGTGTTGGCTCCGTGCTGACTTTCTAAACCTTCCTACCCTGATATCATCTCATCCTAGTGCCAGATAAACCACAGAGTATCTCATGCTTTCATGCTTTAGGAAGAGGTGGATGTTAGTATTTTAAAGCAGCAAGTATGCCAGAGCCAGTGGCTTGAAACTTGGATTCAGCTCTGAGGTTGAGTTAGGTCTCGCGATGCAGGTGATGATCACTGGTGATACTCAAGGTGTGCATAAACTTATTAAAAGTGAGCAGATAAAGGAGGGTATTGGCTGCATCTCCTGCCATGTGCTGCTTTGCCTGGTGAGTCAACAGAAGATGAGCTGAGGACTCTCTGTGGGCAGCTTGGGTTGGGGTATGGAGTTAAGATAAGACCAGCTCTCCTCCCTTACAGTTTGTGCAGAAACTGGTGATGAGCCTAAAGGCCAGGTATTCAGTATTTGCTTCCTATCCTGGAATAATGGGGATGAGGTGGATTTCCTCCGCCTGGCAGCAAGGGAGTAGTTTGTGTTTGCAGGGAGCAGGTAGGGCTGGCCTTGTCCAAGGTTATGGGGCTCCTCAAGAAGGTTATGGGCAAGTGTCTTTTACTTCATACAAAGGTCAGTAATTTGGTACTCTGAGAATTACTCCACTGGTTTATTTGGTTTCTGTGAGTTGATGGTGCCTGTTCTGACCTGCAGAACGAGGGAGGATGCTGTCTGGGGAAAAATATCCCAAAGAAGGCTTATAGACTCATTTGGAAACTCTTTGGTCTGTACTTACTAGGGGATGGCACTGGAGAACCCAGCAGTGGTGGTTTCTCTTGTGTCCCTGTTTGCTTCTGTCTTGGTTTATGAAGCTGGAGGGAAGTGACCAGCCTTGGGTTGTGCTGCTTTGGGATCTTCTAGCAGTGGTACATGGTCGTGCTGGATCGGTCTGCGGGGACTAAAACCACTTTCTTTTTTACCTGAACTGCTCTCTTTTGGAACACTTCTTCGGTTTTGTATTTTTTCTCAGATTTTCCTTTGTAAATATGTACATTTATCCTTAATAAATGTTACTGCAAATCAGATTCTTCTTTCCCCTGCTTATTAACAAAACCGCTATATACAGCCTGCACTAACAACTTCCTTGGACGACCCCTCAGTACTGCTTTCCCAAACCAGCAGCTGTAAGACCCCTGAGTCACTACTGGTGGCTTTTAGGGTGTTGGGGCTGCTGGATGCTCTCTGTTGTGGGAGAGGGGGCACACAAGGCTCCAGCTGTAGGCAGCTCATGCTCTCATACTGGCCCGAATAATTTGACTGTAGCACTCTGTTACCTTAGAGCAGCTCCAGTGCCTAAAGGGGCTGCAGGAAAGATGGAGAGGGGCTTTGGACAAGGGCCTGTAGGGCCAGGCCAAGGGGAATGGCTTTAACCTGCCCGAGGGGAGACTGAGATGAGCTCTTAGGCAGAAGCTCTTCCCTGTGAGGGTGCTGAGGCGCTGGCACAGGGTGCCCAGAGAAGCTGTGGCTGCCCCATCCCTGGCAGTGCTCAAGGCCAGGTTGGACACAGGGGCTTGGAGCAAGCTGCTCTAGTGGAAGGGGTCCCTGCCTGTGGCAGGGGTTGGAACTGGATGAGCCTTAAGGTCCCTTCCAACCCAAACACAATGAGCCTGGCTCCAGATTGGAGCTGTAACTTTAGTTATGAAATCAGCAGCACAAGAGTGATGTCAGTTGTGAACCCTGATGGTGTCCCCACTCCTTTTACCTGCTGCTGCTGCTGCATCAAACCAGAGGTGGTTTTGCAGTGCCACTAGCAGTCCTTCCTCTGCGGAGGGACTCTGGAATAAGAAGCTCTTCGTCTGAGGATACCTGCCCCACAGAGGGATGGGAAAGGGGTCAGGGTGGATGGGAAGAGGAATCCTATTGCTCAGCAACCTCATTTTAATGATTTAAGTCTCGCTCTCGAGGTTGTTTCCTGTTGCCAAGTAGTTGATGCAGTGCATTGGAGGTGGCTGCTGTGTATCACGTAATATCCTGGGATTCTTGTTCATGGCAGCAAGTTAATCTTTGTAAGCTTGTAGCATGTTGAGTATTTCCTAGCCTTACTCTTAACTTCGGCCAAATTCTGGTTTATCCTTCTCTTGCCTGACTAAGCTGGTCAGGCTGTTGGGATCAGATCCATGGCAATTAAAACACCATCCACAAATGTGAATCCGTAGGTAACAGCCATCATTTTCAAATGCCAAGGGTTGTTGAATGCTTTCTAAACTCTTTAACTTCTATCTTTAAGGCAAAGCAGTTCTGTAAGGCATGGCACGTACTGTAAATTAAGGCTCTCTTGTTTTCTGCTTTATAATACCTTTTATCCAAGTGCTTTGACAGCCTCAGTTGAGCTGGGAGTTCTCACTGGTGAGTGTGGACATCATCTACGTGTGCATCCGTAGACGGTCATGCAGAGCCTGTTAGCTTCTGTGATACTTGTTGGGGATAACCTAATAACATGTGGCAATGTTAATGACTGGAAAAGAAGGGGACTGGGAGGCACTGATCAGCTGGAATTCCATAGAATCATAGGATCAACCAGCTCGGAACATCAAAAGCATCAAGCCCAACCTTTACTCCAGCACTGCCAGGGCTAACCCATGTCTGTTTCTACCATTTCACATGGTTGTTGTAGGGAGAGTGCACTGTAGTGTCATTTTTAATCCAGTTTTAGCACAAGTCCTTGGTGACTGGCAGCTTGACGTTGTTTTAGCAATCCTTAAGTTTCCTGCAGGATCGGAGTCTGGTTTGGGATGAGGAGAACGGGATGTTTCAGGAGGAGAGGCAGCATCATGCCTACATGGGCTGCAGAAAACAGGCATTCATCTGGCAGCACAGCTGGTTCATAGGAGTATGTCCTCATCCAAACCAGGAAACATCCACAGACATTGATACCAAATCACTTTTTAAGGAAGATAAATCCTTTTGCTCACTGGTACCAGCCAAGCCATTAAGCCTGTTATTAATTTATCCCCAGTCGGAATTACTGTGTGTCACTTATTACACTGCAATGCTTAAGCTGTACCCTCAAGCATTTTTGGCAGCATCAGGTGCACAAAGGTTTGCATTTAGCAGTGGGGGATGTTTCGGTTGCATTCCTGTCCGGTTCCATGTGTTTCATCAGGGGGCATCGCATCCTGTGCTGTATTTTCTTGACCCTGTGTATGGCTTGTGCGGGATGGAGGCGTCGCTGGTCTGAGTCTGGAGCTCTGGAAGTGGGAAGTTTTGCAGGCCAGGAACTCGCAGGGTCTCCAGGAGAGCTTGGAACTCTGCAAGCCTGAGCCCTCCAAACAGGAATGCTTCTGCATTTGCAAGGGAAAATAAATCATGATAAGATCAGAATTTGGAACAGATGTTCAAATTCCTGAGGGGGGGGCGGTGGTATTTGGGTTATTTTGTGGTTTATATTTAAAGCTAGTATTTCTAGCCTGCATTCAAACATGTTTTAAATGTAGGACCAACCACAGTTGTGTTCTTTAAAAAAAGCAATGCTGTCAATAGGTAACTTTCTATAGAAGCAGACACCTTCCAATGAGTCTTTCTTCTTACTGATGAAATAGCAAAGCAAGGAAAAAAGTGCTTCTGATCACTTGATCTTATCAGGATTTCATTCTGGCTTCACAGCCTGCATGTTTGTTGCTGCACTTTGCTCTACTGATACCACTCTATATATGTATGCTCTGGGCTTCATTTAAGCTTTTCCCTCCCTTTATGCTTTTACCATACAAGATACTTCCAAAACGCACATTATTTTTCCTCTGGGAAGTTGTTCTGACTGTACCAATGTTTGTCTCTCAACTAGATCTGCCTTTGTGTAGCTGCCTAATATGCTTTGTTCTGTGATTCTTCCTCTTGGTGGAGTCATGCCCCAGCTGTCACACAAGGACATCTTGCTCCTAAGGCAGTTCCCATTACACCCCAGAAGATGTTCTGTGTCTTCTCAAGATCCCACAAGGAGCTTGCAGGAGTTAGCATAAGGAAACATCAGTCTGTAAATTCAGGTTTTATAGCAAGATGAAGACGTGGGTGTTCAAAGCCAACCACCTCCACTCCTGCTCTGTGAAGTACTGCAGTGTACTGTCTTGTATTAGGCAAAATGAGGGTGGGATCTGGATAGACCTTTGGCAGAGCACAGATGGAAGTGGTTTTGATCAGAAATAACGCATCCCTATGTGTGCAGTCTGACCTGATCATCGCAGTCCTCATCGCTGTCCCTACACTCCTGTTAAATGCATTTTCCTAAGCAGTATCCCAGGAACTGAAGCCCAAGAGTCTGGAAATCCTAATGGATAGAAAAAGCACCCGGAAGGAACAGTGGAAAGAGTAATTTCTTGAAAAGATACTAAAATAAGCATCTATTTGTTCCTCTATAAAGGAGCTCCTATTCTTTAACTCGCTATTGAACTGGGCCATTAGATGAGGTCAATCAGGGTGAAAACCTCTGGTGTACAAAAAATACATTGTACTGGAGAACCCCTAGGCTTCAGACCTCCCATTTTAAGCCCAAATTACAGGTTTTTGGTTGCCCAGAGACTCCTCAGGGTACAAAGTGAGGCAGCAATCTCTGTTCATCTTTATCCCACCCCCAGAATTAGAATCCCAGTGGACAAAATGGACTTGCCATGCTTTTATGAAGGTTAAATCACTGTTTTTTTGGATGAACAGAGATGTGGTTATTTCTATACAGAGTTACCAGAAATCAGCCCTAAGGTTAATTATTAAGAAGAAATATGAATAGCATTGATTAAGCAGTATCCTAAGTAGTTTTCTTCCCTCCTTTTTCCCTGATGCTGCATGATGTGACATCTTCAAGATGTGCGGTATTGTAGGTGCCCGTAACTGTTTATTCTGCCTCACTTGAAGGCAACTTTCCATGTCAGTAATGAGAGCAGCACAGTTTCTAGCCCAGGGCAGGGCTGTAGCCATCACTCACTGCAGGTGACTGAAATGCTGCTGCTCTATGAAATCCACAATGTGAAATATTTACCACTTGGGTACTGGGGCAAAGAGCTGGGTTTTGCTAAACCTTTCTATCGTGTTCATGTTTTAACTCTTTTCCTCTGCCACCATTGCTTCCCTCCTGGCTAGAGATGTGGGAAGACCTAGTTGAGACCTTGCTAACAAGCTGAACGGGGAGCAGCAGAGCAGCAGCCTTGGTTGAACTGGCTTGGCACGCTCTTCCCAGGCATCTCAGGTGCTCTGGACACACTCCTTGCTTCTGCGGAGCTGACTTGCTTCATTACGTGCCTGCTCTCCATCACAAATGCCAGTCATGTTGGCCTTCCAGGAGGTTTAGCTGCTGCAAAGGTGTCCATGTGCCAACTGCTTTTGGCTTAGAGTATGTTACAGTGAAGTCAGTAGTGCCGAATTAATGGTCAAGTGCAGCTTGCTGGGCTATAAGAGGTGGCGTGGTGGCCATGGGTCAGCACACATCAGTGTGAACGTCTGGCTTGCCACCTTAAAGCCACACTTCTTTAGTCCTCAGCCGAAAGGGTTTGTGCTGAGTCACTTGAACTGGTTTGCCTTGAGGAAACCATGCAGATTCCTTTAGGTGACCAGATTTCATCGCCGGAGAGCACAGGCAGATTATCCTGCACAGTTACTCTGGGCTTATTCTTTTGACCTCCATGTGCAATTTAAAACACAGCATAGAGTATTTCAAGGAGTTAAAAGCAGAACTGGGGTATGGTTTTGGTGTAGTATTGTTGTGGAACGTGTGAGTTTTGGGTGTGCACAAGTCCCCACTTCCTACACCAAAATCATTCCTGTTTCCAAACTGGGTAAAAAGTGTTTAGCAGTGGTTCTTCCTGTAGGTGCAGAGTTGTTAATTCCTTAAACTTCAGGAGAGGGGATTATTCATGTGCCAGCAAGCCATGTCAGTAAATGCCATGGATACACCACATAGCACAGAGGTCTTCATGCTTTCCAGTGTCCAAACCCACTGCTGTTGCATGCCTTACTGGAGATGTGATATGTAAGAAACTGATGTTTTGCCTTTATGCTTCATGACCTCCTGTTCTCCCTAACGCTCTTTCTCTTTCTCTCCCTGGCCTTTTTTGTGTATCCATTTCCTTTTAGACAATGAGTGACTTTGTCTCCAGAGAGGATGTGGCTGCAGTGCCAGAGAGGAGCAGTGTTAACACTGGCGTGGCATGGGAGGGCTCAAAGTGGTCGGTAGCTTGTAGTGAGACCCCGGTGCCACCCGCCTCAGAGCCTTCTCCCAGCCAGGACTTTGGTGCTTCCTCCCTAAGCAGCGAGGAGGAGCAGGAGGAGGAGGTGGCTCCCAGCCTCCCCGCGAGCGAGGAGGACCTGAGATGTGCAAAGGGGCTTTGTGCGGATGTGGAGAAGGCCTCGGAGCTCTCAGAGCTGGAGCCCCCCACCAGCCCTGCACCTCCCCAGCAGCCCTGGGCAGGAGAGGAGGAGGTGGCAGAGGAAGGTGAAGACAGATTTGCCTTTAGAGAGCTAAATGGCGAGTGTCACGACTCGGATGCTAATACCGGGCTGCCCGCAGTCATTCGCTGCTTCCAGGTAGTGAGCCCAGCGCCTGCTCCCCTGCACCCCCTTTGGAGTGGGACCCAAACACTGCAGCAAGCAGATGCCATGGATCCAGAGAGGAATTGTGTTGGCTTGGCCTCGTGCTTGGAGCTAAACAGCCAGTGCACACAAGTCCCGCTCCGTTTGTCTTCACATGAAATGGCCATGGTGCAACGCCCTTTGCCTTTCTGTGCTCAAAGCATCCTTTTGCATCCCCAAAAAGGGAAATTTTTAGGCTCCAAAGGCATGTAATTTTAGTTCCTTGAGGTTTTTGCCGTCTCCGGCTGTAGCAGAGGCTGAGCCTTAGCACAGCAGAGCAAATTTGAAGTGCTGTCAAACACACTTTTACACCGTGAACGTGGGACTTGATGTCCCCTTCCTGCTCCCCACCACGGGAGGTATTTTTGCCTGCTTCAGTGTTGGTATGAATTGCTTCTGGTTAAACAGATGCCCACTTCCCCTGCTAACAACCACAGTGGCATCTGTCAGGTTTGGGAATGGTGAGCAGCGATCAAGCCCTCTGGGAAAACACTGTGGGTCTGAACTAACCCTGTCGTCTTCTGGATGATTATCAGGTGGTGGAACAACTGATTTCTCTTTCCCCCCTCCCCATTTCTCTTTCGAGACATCCCGTTTCTGTTTTGTCTGACATTGATTTAATAAAAGTTCAAGTCTCTTTTTTGCCCAAGGGTTGTGTTAATCTTGACATGGTCATCAGTAGACGAGGGTCATCAGCGGAGACAGTTTCTTTGTGGTGTTGTGACACACTGGTTGAATCCTTCATGCCTCGCTTGGGCTGGCCTGAGGGTGTTGGAGGTCTGATGGGTTCAATCCTCACACATGAGCTCTGCCCTCTGAGCAGTGTATTATCCTAGAGACTTAAACCCAAAGATTTCCAGGCTCACCTTGGTTCCCACAGTGCTTTTATCAGATCAGTGTCAGAACATTTCCCAGGAGCACTGTCACGCTGTGGAAATGCTTAACTGAGTCCTCATGGAGATGTTTTTAACCCTGTCTCACAGCCACCCCTAGTGAAGACACAGACTGTCACCATCTCCGACGTGTCCAGCGCTGTCAAAAGCGAAATCCCCACTAAAGAAGTCCCCATCGTCCACACAGAGACCAAGACCATCACCTATGAAGCTGCACAGGTATGGTGTGTTCTGATTCATTTTCCAGGGGCTGCCCAGGCAGCCAAGAAGCCCCCAGCATCCTGGCCTGTATCAGCACCAGTGCAGCAGCAGGACCAGGGCAGTGGCTGTGCCCCTGCACTGGGCACTGGTGAGGCTGCACCCCAAATCCTGTGCTCGGTTCTGGGCCCCTCACTACAAGAGAGACCTTGAGGTGCTGGAGTGGGGCCAGAGAAGGGAATGGAGCTGGTGCAGGGCCTGGAGCACAAGTGTGATGGGGAACTGCTGAGGGACCTGGGGGGTTCAGTCTGGAGAAGAGGAGGCTCAGGGGGGACCTGATCACTCCCTACAACTGCCTGAGAGGAGGATGGAGCCAGGAGGGGCTGGGCTCTGCTCCCAAGGAACAAGGGATGGGACAAGAGGAAACGGCCTCAAGCTGCACCAGGGCAGGTTTAGATGGAGCTGAGGAACAATTCCTTCCCCAAAGGGTGCTCAGGAGCACGGGGCGTTCAGAGATGCCCGCTCTGGGTGGTGGTGAGCATCACCTTCTTTCTCAGCAGATCACTAGAGAAACAGGAGGTTTGCTCTCGTACTGCTGATACCTTTCTACCAGGGAAACGGAAAAGAAAAGCGAGTCTCCAGGGAGAATACCGGCTTGTGATGTGCCGTGAGATTCCTTCCAGTCTGTGGGAAATGGTCCCACCTTGTGGTAGTTCCAGATATCGTCCCACTGCCGTACTGGGGATGCTGCACAGCGTTCCTTAGCGGTGCCCTGTGAGGGAGATGTGGCTGGGATGAGTTGGCAAAGACGAGTGTTAGGTTCTTCAGCAGGCCTTGGCAGGTCGAGTCGTGCAGGATGGGAACCAAGTGACCAGCTATGGATGTTCCTACTTCACCAGCTGGCTGGACTTCCATTGTCAGAGGTCCTCTGGGGTGATCTCTGGATCAGTCCAGGGGCTGTGCTGAGCCTTCAGACCTGCGTGATCCTTGTGCAGCTCAGCTTGCTCTGTCCTGTGGTCCACGATGGAGAGGAGTTTGTGTCCTCAGATTGCATTGCTCTGTTGATGTGGAGCCCCTGCTTCAGCCCATGTATCCCACAGAGACTGATGGCCTGTTCTTCTGTCCCACAGACAGATGGTGGCAATGGAGATTTAGACCCTGGCATCCTGCTGACTGCTCAGACCATCACTTCGGAGACCACCAGCAGCACCACCACCACCCAGATCACAAAGGTAACAGCACAGGAACACAGTGGGACACACCAAGCTCTTCCCTGGCTCACTTAGAAGAAAATGAGTATTTGACAGATCTCCTTTGAGCAGTGGCAGTTTCCCCCGTGGTGCTGCTGCCATCCTATGACGGCAGGGCTTGGAAATGCTATTTTTGCAGCAGTCTTTAGGCGGGCAGCCCCCATGCACTGCGGTTCCTTTTGCTTCCCAAGACTGACAGTAGTTTTCCCTTTTGTACTAGACTGTAAAAGGTGGCATTTCGGAGACGCGGATTGAAAAGAGGATTGTCATCACAGGAGATGCAGATGTAGACCACGACCAGGTAGGAGTTTGGATGTGGTCCAGAAGAGCTTCTGAGAGCTGGCACGAATTCGACATTGAGGCTGCCTTGCTGAGGACAGCTCCACCAGAAAACAGCTGAGGGGAACGTTACTGGGGTAGAAATAAAAGTTCAAGATGGGTTTCAGCACTAAATCCCTTTGTGGCAGTTTGCAGCAGCAGAGCTGGGCCAGCAAGGCTCAATTCTGTTCCAAAGCTGGTGTTGGCAGCAAAGTTTTGATTCCAGAATTGTTCCAGACAAATGCAAAAAAATCCACAAAAAAAAGGTGAAATACGATTTTTTTCCTTGAGATCTGCATGAATTTGCTGATACCTTTGAAGCATTATTGCTGCTGTAGAGTGCCAGAAGTCATTTCATAGCACTTCTGCACCTGCATTAAATCTCATCAGCTTTATGTGAAACCTTTCTGATGAGTCAGGCTGATTGGCCTGGAGCGTGTGTTGGAAGTGATGATTTTGTCATCAGAGAATTATACTTTGGTTTTAGTGGCAAGTATCACGGGGCAGGAGAGCATCTGAACCACAAGGGCTAGTTTATTCATTCCAAGAGATGTGTGAGAAGGCCTGCAATGGGCTCATCACACTTGCTGGCTGAATAAACAGGGTTTGCTTGATTGCTCTCAGCCATCTCCTACCATGGGGCAGGGGAGAGATGTGTGTTCTTGGAAAAGAGCTTTTCCTGTCAGAGATCATCGAATGCCACCCACAGACTGCAGCTGAAGTGGAGTCACTTTTCCTCTCCCCAGAGTTAGGAGTAGTCTCTTCTGTCCCCGAGGACCATTGGTGTCATGCTCTGAAACGTGCTCTCTTTCAGGTCCTAGCTCAGGCCATCAAAGCAGCAAAGGAGCAGCACCCGGACATGTCAGTGACCAAAGTGGTTGTGCACCAGGAGACGGAGATCGCAGAGGAGTAGCAAGGCTGTGTAAGTAGGGAGACCACAGACAGGGAGGGATGGGTGCAAGGGAGGTTTGGCTAAATATGGTCAAAGTTTAAATTCATTTATAATTGTTAGCTGGTGAGGCCTGCTCGGGCTGCTCTCTGAAATGATTTAAGGCTGATGAAGCAGTCACAGACTAATCCTGCTGTGGAAGTGAGCCAGAATAGTCTAAAACAAGCTGCATGGCTGCATGATGAAGCTGCTTTGCCTTACCAGACACCTTCAGTGCACCAGCAGCATGTGAGATACAGGTTTCACATAGACCCCTGCCTGTATCATGGACCCCAAGCTTCTGGCTGGCCTGGAAAGTTCCCTTCTCTGCAGTTTTGAGGGTTTTGGGAAAGAGCTGCTCAAGGAATCCAGGAGCTCTTCCTGTGCATCAGTGCTGTAAAGCCCATCCTGCCCCACACTGGTGATGTTTGTGTTGCCCAAGCCTGTGCTTGTGTCCTGCCTCATCCCAACAAAGATGGGATTTGGGAGGTGGAGCATGAACAGATGAGCAGAGAACAGACAGCGTGATTTAACACATTTGTGGTTGAGCTTTATAGCTCTCCAAACCTAAATAAAACCACCACAGGTTTCCTAAGGGTTCCTGGACTTAAACTACAGTCCTTTAGGGGTGGGAGCAGGGTGTAGTTTGTGCCAGGAGCCTGGTGGTGGATCTGAATCTGCCAGTAATGGTAACTCACTTTCTGCTTTCAGTTCTCTGATCAGTTCAGGGAGAGGTCCCTCTCTGAGTTGGGAGCTCTGACTTCCCGTGTTGCCCTCTTTCTAGGAAGAGTTCCTGCCAGACCCAGCACCAGGAAAAAGAAACCCAGCAAAACTACCAAGAAGCTACCTGGAGCACAAAGACCTCGGATTTGCAAGACTTGACACTCAGAGACATTCATATCATTTAATAGGAGTTGCGCTTTGACATTTTACGTGGGATTTTCCAGCCTCCACTGGATCCCCTTGGATATAGGGTTTGGGGTTTTTTATATATATATATATAGTGACAGAAGTATATTGCCATATTTCTAACTGGACTGAATCTTTTTTACAGGTTTTCAATTTTGCATTCCCTCTTGCAGAGCCTCTTCCCATACCAACCCAGACACACCTCGCAGGGCTCTAAGGGTCTCTGGTTTAAGTCCTAGTCCCTCCATCCCATCAGGGATAAAGGAGATAAGCCACATCCATGCATATTCCCAGTGCGGGATCCATAGACGCCTTCATAAAGCCATGGCTCTTTCTGCTGGGAGAGCCAGTTGAAGAGAAGCCAGACTTTTGTGCAGCGTTTCCGATTGCCTCTTGATTTATCCTTTCTCTTTCTTAGCTCGAGGGAGCTTGAGACTCCACAGCCACATGCAGAGGAGGTTCCTCCCCGTTGGGTTTCAGGCCCCCCATGTGTGAACACAGTAGGGTTTTGTGGTGTAGCCGATGCCCACATCTCCATAGTTGACTAGATTTTAAGGACTACTGGAAGTTGCTTCAAGTATCTTATACTGTGAATTTTAGAGCTTTAAGAGGACTGTGATAGCATCTCGCCTTCCTCCCGTGTGTCTCTGCCGAGTGCTACCTACCTGTTTGTGTTTTCTAGATGCCATTCAGTTAAAAAGCCCTTTAGAAGTGTGTGTTTAAGGTGTTTGGACTCGGAATGCTATTAAGGTAGGCTTAGGCAGCATTCACAGCAACTGGGGTTTTTCAGTGTCATAGTTTTTCACTTGTTTGTGTTCAGGAGTTTTAACTTAGGGGGGGATTTTGTAAGTCATGGGTTGGGTTTTTGCCTCCCCTCACAGTGCTGTTTAAAGCTAAACACATTACCCACATCCCAGGGCATGTATCCTACTCTCATTTCATTTTAAAGCCCTTTAGACAATCCTTCTTAGGCCTGCGAGCTGTATTTGGAGAGGCTGAACAAGAAATCTTAGGAGGTATCAGGTGTTTGCTGGTCATGATAGAGCCAAACCATGTAGAAAGTGCTTCCACCTCCTCTTCCACGCCGACTTAGGGGTCTGTACTTCGTATGGCTTCGTGACCACCTTGCTGGAATGACATACCAGGGTTAGTATCAGCTTTAGGCTGAGCTTAAAGACCACTGGGGCATGGCGATGACCAGAAAACATCATTTTGGGGGGGCTGGATGCATTTCCCTCCATAGCACTGGGGACTGAGCTCCCGCTGCTGCTTCCTGAGCGTTGTGGAAATGTTCTGATCATGCCCTGGTTTCTCCTTCCAGCTTTTAAACTTGAATAAATCCAGGCTTTGGAAGGAGCCTCCCAGACACTCGTGAGCACTTGAGTACACTTTGAGGTTGTGATTTTTGTATGTATCTCTGTCTGTCTCTAGTGTGGCACATCGGTAGCTGAGGGCATGGAGTGCTCTGCTGCCGCTCCTCAGGTGAGGATGGGGAGAAGATGGCAATAAAGCAAGCTCTCTGCTGGTTTAAATTCAGAGTGTGTGTTTCAGGAGCCACTGGCTTCAGCTCAGGCTGTGAGGACTTGGTGTTGAGCTGCAGAGAGCCTTCAACTCCCCTGGGCCTGCTGTAGCTACTCAGAGTCAGGTGTAACGTGAAGGAAGCGCTCAGTGTTGGTTGGATGCTGTGCTGAAGAAGCTGGAATCCAGGATTCTGCTTCCTTTGAGCTTTGCTGGTGTGGGTCACCCTCATGCTGGTCGCTGCTTCCTGGGCTGCTCTGCCTTCTGCTGGGTACCAGGCATCTACACTGGGATTTAGGGAATCCTGGGCTCCACAGCTGTAGTATAGAGATGAAGTCTTCCTGTCTATGCCTGAACAGTCCTTTCCTTCCTTATCCTGCAGACCCTTGAACAGGTCTGTGTCCCTGCTGCCCTCAACTTACTTGGGTAACACTTGCCTTAAACCCCCATCATGCTGAGCATCCCTCTGAGAACGTCCCTTTGCCACTCAGTCCTCCCTTTTCACCCCGCAGCAGCTCCCTGAGGAGCAAGCAGACACACTGAGGAGTCAATAGGAGGATTTCTGAGCGTTGCCACACAAAGCCAGTGGGGTAAATCCTGTTTGTCCAGAGCACTTAAAGACACGTGGCTGCCACGAGAAGTTAGGGAAAGGTGGTGTGAGGCTGAAGCTTGGTCTGGGGTGTCTGGAGCACAAAGAGTGGGACAGAACACCCTGAGCAGGGATTTCTAGGGTGAGAAAGCTGCTGGCACAGGAGGTGGTTCCTTTCCAAAAGGATTTGCTCAGCGTGGCTTTGTGCATCCCTGGTTTAAGGACTCATAGACTGGAATAACTTCTTCCTGGGTGCCTGTCTCCACGTTGTTCATTCTCACACGTCCCCCTTCTCAGTTCTTGTTTCTCCTGGAGTATTTTAACCAAGCTATTGCCTCGTCTGCCCTCTGCTATCACCCTGCTCTGACCCCAGTGAGATGTCCCTGCTGACCCTCTCCAACAGCACAGCCTCCTCCATGCAGCACCCGAGCCAGGAGCTGGACAGGAGCAGCAGCAGCCCAGGAAGAAGATAAAAGCTCAGAGCAGGAGCAGCTTCTTCCATCCTCAGTGGTGCTGCCCACACCTCTTCCACCTCCCGTGGGATTGGCGAGTCCTTGGCTCCTGGCTTGCTGTGTCATTTCTAGGGACAAACCAGCTAAGTAAGGTCTATTTATATGAATGTTCCCAGCTCTTCCCACTCCACAAATTCACCCAGAGACTGTCTTGATTGTATAATACACATTATATGGAAGCTATTTATATATGAATGAATGTTTTTATAGAAAGGAAGGCAAGGAGCTCGTGTTCTCCCTCCTCCATTAAACTGGAGCGGCGGCTCTGGTTGCCAAGTAGCAATCTCTGACCAGCACAGATGTGTTAGCAAAGGACTGACTGATTTCTGCTTTCACTAAACTGTGGTTTGCTGATTTTCCTGATTGTACCATTCCTGTCGGAGGTGCTCGTGTCCCAGCATCCTTGAAGCTTGGAAAGAAACACAAGGATTTAGTTGAGCGGACGAAGGAGCTTTGTAACACTCTGAGGCGATGGTGGGTTGTCTAGGCTAGCTGTTTACACTTCTTTCTACCAATAGGAACTTTGCAATGGGCAAACCTTTCTAGATCCACTAGTGCTGGAGCTGTTCTTTTGGACTCCCCTAGGGAATCAAAGGGAAAGTCGCTGTAGCGTTTAGAGCCACCCAAGTGTTCGGTATTGCTTCTTGTACTGCGTTTTCCAATAAACTCTCAAACAAAACCTGTCCCTGGCCCTGAAGCCTTTTTGCCTTCTCCTCCCGCTCCTCCAGGGCTCTCTTCCCAGCCTGGCTTCGTCCGACCTAAGCCAGACCCGTTGCCTCTGAACTGCATCCGCGGCCGTGTGCGGTGGTACCCAGCGCTCCCCTATCCCTGGGCTTTGTTTCCCTGCACTCCCAGTGCTTTCAGACCCTCAGTCAGCTCCAGGGGGGCACGCGTGTGACCAAGACCCCCAGAAAGAGCCAGAGGGGACCCCAAGAGTCCAGGTTTCCCCTAAAGCATCACCATTTGATGGAGAAACTCCCTTTAAGCTACTGCATGAGGTTCCTGCCCAGGGGCTGCCTGATGCTGAGCTGGAGCAGGGGAGATGGTGTCCAACCCATCCTCTTCTGTTTGTTTGTTCCATCTCATTCTTGTGGCCGCAGCAGCTCTGGGAGGGACAGGGATACCCAGCAGAAAGCTGATGGGGCAGCTTGGTCACCAGCCCCATAGAGAATAACAGCCAGCTGGGACAGCTGGAGATGGGGAACGGGGTGGGAAGAGCATCCTTATGGCAGAGGCAGCCCTGGAGCTGGCTGTGGTACCACTCCTGTGCCTCAGTTTCTCCAGCAGACAGAAGGGGAAGGGTTACACACCCCCATGCTGTCCCATGTCTATATTCACATGCTAAAAGCAGCATGAAGCCAAGCTCCATCTCGCTGCCTTTGGCCCCTTTGCTTCCAGGCAGCTCCAAGTGTTCAACCTGAACACAAAGGACCGCTGGGATGAGGCTGGGATCACTGGGGACCGGCCGCCGCTGGAGCTGCTGTTCCATAACGTGTCACAGCAGCTTGAATCACTTCCAACGTTATTCCTGCAGCCAGCACGGGCTGCGGCAGCCCCGGGCTCCTTGCCTTGTCCAACCCAATTAGGGGCACACCAAGAGATGCTTAAATAACCCTGTCCTGGGGAGCTGGGGCTTGGAGCCTTCAGCGAGCACACTGGGGGTGATGAGCCACAGCCAGGCAGGAGCTGCAGCTCCAAAGGCATCGTGGAGGGGGCAAACAACCAAGGAGCAGTTGAATCCATGTGCCCTGCTGCACCTCGGGCTGTCAGACCCTGCTCAGCCACAGGGGAACCGTGGGATGGGTTGGATTGGGAGCGACCCTAAAGCACATCCAGCTCCAACCCGCTGCCCTGGGCAGGGACAGCTTCCCCTAGAGCAGGTCCAGACCACATCCCGAGAGGAACCAGGGAGCAGGGTTTGTGGAGGGGAGGAACGGGGGGTTTGCCTGGCTACAAGGAAGGGAAAACATTGGGCAAACAAACACCATGGCAATGCCGAGAGATGCAAACAAACACAAGGAAGCCCATAGCAAACCTTTTGTCCCATCACCAGCAGAAGGCAGCAGCAGCCCACAGCTCCCTGGGGGCCCAGCCTGGGCTCCTGCATGGCCCCACACCAGCTCCAGCCCCTGGATCCCACCCTGAAGTCTCCATCTTGCGGTCCCATCCTTTGGGAAGGAGCCACAGAAGCCATTTCCCCCTCTCCCATCCCTGGTCCTTCCGGGGGTCTCCATCCCAGACCTGGCGGGGGCCGCAGCCTCCATCACCCCCGAGGAGAACGTTCCCATTCGAGCACCAGCTCCTTCCAGCCTGGGCTATTTTTGGGTTGTTCCTCCCGGGCATGGGTCAGGGCAGCCAATCCTGTTCCCGACGGATCAGCGCCAGGCCCTGGGGTCAGGGCTGCTCCCAGGGCTGCAGGAGCCGGGCAGGCAGCGGGGTCAGCTCCATCCCAAAGCACCGTCCCTGCCATCCTGCTCCATCACCGCATCCCTCCAAACCCCTCGAGCGGGGCTGGAGCCCGGTGCCCTCCATCACCCCATGGAGAGGGACACAGCAGCTGGATTCATCCCACTGCCCTCGGGATGTGCCAAGGAAACGGGACCCGAGGCAGCAGCACCGGTGGTGCGGTGCAAAACCTGCTCCCAGTGATTCCCAGGGAGCTGCACGCTGGGGTGATGCTCCCAACCCTCTCGTTGCTCCGCTCCATAGCAGTGAACTCCCAGGCACAGGCTTCTCCCAGCCCATCCCACCAAGCCATCCAGATAAAAGTTTCCCTGGAATGGATTCCCACAGCCCAGATTCCCAGCCCTTAACTGCACCAAGCCCCAGTTAACCCCTTGCACTCCAGACACGCCACGTTATCCGCATTATCCTTTCTTTCTTACCATGTCCCCCCAGTATGGGCAGTGCCCCCCAATGGGCTCTAAGCCAAAGAGATCCAGGCTCCAGCGCTGGGCTGTGGGATGAGCACATCGCAGGGATGCTGATAACAACTGATGGGGACCCAGAACCAGCCCGAGGGGATCAGCCCCACGTTTCTCACCCCACTCCTGCAACAGGAGCAATGTGCAGGGCCCAAGGTGCCCACATCCTGTGCAGGACCCCCCAGCCCCAAAGAAATGCACCAAGCAACTACCCCCAACCCCATCCTGGCTCCATGGGGTGCTGGGACGTGTCCTTGGTTCAAGGACAGCTCAGGAGCGCACAGAAGCGCTTTGCATGGCACTTATCTCCCTTCATTGAATGAAGCCTCCAAAAGCAGCCCCCAGACACCTCCCCAAGAGGTGATGCAGCACTGGGGGCCCATCAGCACCCCAGCACCCTGCTTGGGGCCCTTGCCTTGGAACACACGGTGCTACAGCATCACCCATCACACAGGGCAACGGGCGCCGAAGAGCCAAGGCTTCCTCTCCCCGCGCCTCAGCAAGGAGGTTTCCGGCAGCCCTAAGTCGTGCACCAGCACCACAGCCCCTGCCTGCACTGCAAGTGTGCGTCTGCTTCCCTCCACGCAGAGCTGAGGCTGTGAGGAAGGACCTAACGGAGAGGAGGAGTCATGGCTGTGAATGGGGGGGGAGGAAGGGGAAGACGGGGGGGGGGGGGGGGGGGGGGGAAAAGGGGGGAAAGGGGGAAAAAGAAAGGGGGGGGGAGGAAAAAAGGGAAGAAAAGGAGAAAGGAGGAGAAAGGAGAAGGAAGGAGAAGAAGAAAGAAGAAGAAAAAAGGAGAAAGGAGGAGAAAGGAGAAAAAAAGGAAAAAAAAGGAGAAAAAAAAGGAGAAAAGGAGAAAAAAAAGGAGAAAAATGGAGGAAATGGAGAAAAAAGGAGAAAAATGGAGGAAAAAGGGAGAAAAATGGAGAAAAAGGGAGAAAAAAGGAGAAGGAGAAAAAAGGAGAAAAAGAAAAAAAGAAGAAAATAAGGAGAAAAAAAGGAGAAAAATGGAGAAAAAGGAGAAAAAAGGAGAAAAATGGAGACAAAAGGAGAAAAAGGGGAGAAAAAAGGGAGAAAAATGGAGAAAAAAGGGAGAAAAAGGGAGAAAAATGGAGAAAAAAGGAGAAAAATGGAGAAAAAGGAGAAAAAAAGAAAAATGGAGAAAAAAGGAGAAAAAGGGAGAAAAAAGGAGAAAAAGAAAAAAGAAGAAAATAAGGAGAAAAAAGGAGAAAAATGGAGAAAAAAGGAGAAAAAATGGAGAAAAAAGGGAGAAAAATGGAGAAAAAAGGAGAAAAGTGGAGAGAAAAAAAGGAGAAAAATGGAAAAAATGGAGAAAAAAAGGAGAAAAATGGAGAAAAAATGGAGAAAAAATGGAGAAAATAAGGAGGAGAAAGGAGGAAAAAGTAGAAAGGAGAAAGGAGAAGCAGGAAGGGTGTGGTGGGAGCTATGGGGTGGGATTGATCATCCCCACCTGTGGCTGATGCGGCCGGAGCTGCTGTGCTCCAAGGGTTGGGTCTGGATCCCTTGCCCTGGGGATGACGATGTCCCGGCAGGGAACCTGCAGCCCCACCAGCGCTGCCTGCGGTGGCCCTGGGCATGGGGTCCCCCTTAGAGGCGCAGGTGGGGTCTGCCCCCTCCCCACACACAAGCACCACAGGCACTGCTTCCCCCCACTCATTTTGCCCATTTTGCCTGGTTTTAGCCCAAATTACGCCTGTCCCATCGCCATGGACCAGTCTCGGGGTCCCTCAGTGATGGTAATTGCAATTACCAGGGCCCGTTGCCTTTCCTGCCTCCACCCTTGACTGTGGTGGCCCAAGGGATGCCCCATGGTCTGTCCTGGATGTGCCAGCACTGGGGGCAACCCCACTGTTATCTTCTGCTGGTGTTTTGGGTGAAATCCCCCTTCTCTTGGTGGCAGTCTCCTCCTGGGTGGTAATGGCTGGATGGTTAACCCATAATGAGACCTCCAGTGCTTCCAGGATGGGTGAACTTCACAGCTCTGCATCCAAGGGGGTCAACAGAGGAATCCACACTGGGTTTGTTTGCTTTAATTTATCTTCTCATCCCAGATCCATTCCCAGCACATCACAGGGACAGCGTGGGGGCGAGAGCATCCGCAGCATCCATCCATTGAAGCCAGCATTTGGTAAAATCCCACAAACACTCCTGAAATCACATCCACGGGCAGAGCTGAAGGTGAGGGATGTGCAGATGATCAGAGCAGAGGTCTCCTCACCCTGCCACATCCACTAATCCAGCAGCTTCACACTTTGAAATGATCCCTATGGGGCTCAGGAATCCCGTCAAGGAGGATGCTGGGGCAGGAGGAGGATGCTGGGGCAGGAGGAGGATGCTGGGGCAGGAGGAAGATGCTGGGCTGGAGGAGGATGCTGGGGCAGGAGGATGCTGGGGCAGGAGGAGGATGCTGGGGCAGGAGGAGGATGCTGGGGCAGGAGGAGGATGCTGGGGCAGGAGGAGGATGCTGGGGCAGGAGGAGGATGCTGGGGCAGAAGGATGCTGGGGCAGGAGGAGGATGCTGGGTCAGGAGAAGGATGCTGGGGCAGGAGGATGATGCTGGGGCAGAAGGATGCTGGGGCAGGAGGAGGATGCTGGGGCAGGAGGAGGATGCTGGGGCAGAAGGATGCTGGGGCAGGAGGAGGATGCTGGGCAGGAGAAGGATGCCGGGCAGGAGAAGGATGCTGGGCTGGAGGATGCTGGGGCAGGAGGAGGATGCTTGGGCCGCACGTGGTGCAGGCAGGAGATGTGGTCCAGGCAGGAGATGCCGCAGGCAGGTTCCCCTCTCATCCCCCATCACTGGGTTGCAGCCGTTTGAGCCCCATCCAGCCAATGAAGGGCTCAAATGACACCAGAAGCCCTAGGCCCTGTGCCGCTCCTGGTGCAGCTCCTCACGGGGCTCCGGTTCCTTGCTCCCATTGCCAGGGCCCAGCCGGTCTGACGCCGGCATTGGGCCGCAGTTTGTCCCAGGGTTTGGTTGAGCCGGTGGCGCAGCTGGGACACTGCAGCCTGAAGAACACAAAGGTCGTTCCTGGATATTCCTCCAGATATTCCCCGATATTCCTCCAGTCCCTGTGTATTTGAACCAGGCCCCGTCACTGCTGCTTTGAGGCCGTGCCATGGCTGGTGGGACCCGTCACCTCCTCACCCCTGTCCCCATCCCCACAACCCTCCTGGAGACGCTTCCATGGGGACACAGCTGGTGGGAATCAACCGGGCTGAGCCGCACAGCAATGACCTTCCCTAGGGAAAAACATGGCAAAGACCCCGGGAAAGGCTCAGGAAAGAAACGACAGAGGCAAAACTGCTTGTTTGGAAGTAAAGAGGAACGGCGCTTCCCTGCTCCAGGCTGGGATGGGATCCGAGCTGCATCCCGCAGCGCAGCCTCACCCGACGGAGCAGACCTGCTCCTCCATTTCCCATTCTATCCATGTTTTCCTCCTGCTGTAACGTCCTTTTCCAGCTACCGTTTTCCTGCTATAACTTCCCTGCTGGAGGGTTTTGTTTCTGTGCTACCCCCCGTGGGGATCACAACAGCCCAGTGCCAAGGTCGCATCTCCGGCCTCATTCCATGCAGCTCCTGTTCTGCACCCAGAGGACACCACAGCACCAAACGCTCCCCCTTCCCTCCCTGCCCATCACATCCCTCCTCCCACAGCCCACATCCTTCACCCCCCCAATCAGCACAAACAATCCCTGTCCCATAGAGGGGATTTGGGAACCGCTGCTGCCAGCACCTCCCCTGGGCACCTTCTGCATCCCCGCTCTGCTAAAACCCCTCCAAACCTCGAGTTTCCCACCTCATCCTGCACATACCCATCATTTACAGCACATCCCCACCCTGAGCCTGGGGGGGGCAGCAGGTCTTGGACACCCTTTGGGACCCGCTGCCCACTCTGAGCATCCCTGCGGCAACACGAGGTGGGACCACATGGCATCAAGGTAATATTTAATAGCCCCATTGGGTTTACGTGCTCTGGTCAAGCAAACCTTCCAGTGGGTTGAGGCTGGGCAAGGGGACACCCCCTGCCCCAGAGCATCCCCCCTCCCACTCCGGTGCAATAAAGTGCTGCAGGGGCTGGTGGGGCTTCACCCACCCAATGTCCCCATCCTGCAGTTTGTGCTGGGTCTCAAAGCCAGGGCTCCTCTGGAAAAGCCACCAGGAAAAGGGCTTTGTAAGGCCAAGGGCATCCTCTGGGAAGACATCGAGAGGCAGCCGGGAGGGGACATCACACCCCAGGCAAGTCCTCCGGCAGCAGCAGCAGGTCAAGACCTCCCTCTTGGCACTGCTTCACATCAGCACCCCTGAACCCCAGCCCCCGGATGTGGGGTCTCTGGTGGGTGCTGGGGAGCAGGGTGAGGGGCTGGGGGTGTCAGACCCGCGTTCCCTGCTCCATCCCCACCGCCCAGGAGCTGGGCCGGGGCTCGCTGTGCTCCAGCAGCCGGTCCGAGGACTCGCCGGTGCTCTCCAGCTTGCTGTAACCCACCAGGCTGACGTGGTCCAGCCGCGGCCAGCTCCGGTTCTTACGGTCCTTGATGGGGGCCACCAGCAGCACCCCGGGCTGGCCGAGGTCCAGGGACTTGGAGTGCCCTGGGGCATGGAGCTGCGCATCGGGGCCGAGCTCCATCACCACCGGCTCCGCGCCTCCATCCACGTTGATGATGATGTGGCCGCCACCAGGGTCGTGGTCGTGGGGCACGATGCTGCTGCTGCTGCCACCAGGCTGGGAGAGCTGCGGGGCTCCATGGTGGGGCTCTGCAGGGCCCCCTCGCGCTGCTGCATCCAAGAGGCAGTTGTTGAGCTTGATGACGGGCAGCACCAAGGCGCTGACAGCCGAGGAGAGGAGGGACTCAGCCCCGGGCTGGGGGGAGAAGCCGAGGTTGGCCTCGGCGGAGGCACCGGAGCGGAGGCTGAGCAGGGAGGCAGCGGGAGATGCCGCCGGGCGCTGCAGGAACTCGGCCGTGGTCTGGAGCCTGGTGGAGCCGTAGCAGTTGGACCACTTGGTGCCGGTGCCGGGGCAGGGCTGGCCCGAGAGGTCCACGCGGTAGCAGCCCTCCACGCACTCGGCGTTGGCCTTGGGCACGGGCTGGGTGTCCCTGCGCTGGCAGTGCCCGTCCCCGGGGCCGGTCCCCTCGGGCAGAGCCGCCACCATGCAGTAGAGCCCCTTCTGCATGAGCCTGCGGGTCTCCATGTCCCTGTTCTCGTAGAGCATGGTGTTGGCGCAGATGAAGATGAAGAGCCCGATGCCCATGATGACGGGGCCGATCAACTTGAGCTTCTCGCTGTGGGGCACGTGGCGCGCGGCCGCCACCTCCCTCCTCACGTCCCCCGTGACGTTGGCGGCACCGGCGGCCCCAGCTCCGCGGTGGGGCCAGTAGCCCACCACGGCGATGGTCATGCCCACCAGGACCACCGAGATGCCCACCATGACGAAGGCTCCCGATGGCGAGCGCATGCGGAGCTGCCCCTTCACCGGCGCCTCCGTCGGGGACTTGCGCCGCCGCAGACGATGCCCCCGGCGCCGCGGTGGGGCTGGGGGCACTGGGGGCACTGGGGGCACCGGGGACCTCGTGCCCCCTGGCTCTGGCTCCCGCATGGGCCCGTTGCTCTCGGTGCTCTCCGCGGTCATCGTGTCCGGCCCGGCCGCTCCTCCTGCTGTGGGGAGGAGAAAGAGAAGAGGCATCACTGGGGATCTGCGTGCCCGGGGTGATGGGAGAATGGGGAGGATGCGGGCACGGGGAGCATGGGGATGGTGGGAGTGTGGGGATCACAGGGACATAGAAGGGACATAAAACACATGGGTGTTGGGAAAGGGAAAAGGGAAAGGGGAAGTGGAAAGCGGAAGGCGAAAGGGAAAGGGAAAAGGGAAAGGGAAAAGGGAAAGGGAAAGGGAAAGGGAAAAGGGAAAGGGAAAAGGGAAAGGGAAGGGAAAAGGGAAAGGGAAAGGGAAAGGGAAAGGGAAAGGGAAAGGGAAAGGGAAAGGGAAAGGGGAAAGGAAAGGGAAAAGGAAAAGGGAAAGGGAAGGGAAAGGGAAAGGGAAAGGGAAAGGGAAAATGGGAAGGGAAGTTTCCCACTGGCTGCAGAAACTGAGGCAGGGCTGGGTGTGCAAACCCAAGCTCAGGGTCTGCCGGAGCTGCACCAGCTCCCGTTTGCTCCCCTCGCTACCCAGGCACCCCCTGCACACCAAACCCGCGGTGCCACCACCTGGAGCCGCCGGTGAGCCCCAGCCCCAGGCAGCACCGGCGCTGACAGCCAGAGCCGCCTTCCTCAGCCTGCTTCATGCCCAGAGCCCTGCCCAGTCCCCAGCAGGGCTCCTCGCAGGGTGCTCAGCGCAGCTCCTTATCCAGCACCGTGTGTCCTGGATGAGCAGGGCGCTGCTGAAGCTGCTGCTAAGCCAGCGCCGTGAGCACCCCGCAGGGAAGCATCAGCCGGGCTGGCTCCGTGCTGCACAGGGTCAGCGGTGCCCCGCGGTACGGGGAGGCTAAGACAGGCTCTGGGCACGTCCCAGCCCGAACACATCTTTAACAGCAGATGGATAACCCCGTGTTGACAGCAAGCCGTGCCCCTGCCGCCCGGCTGCTCGCTGCTGTGTGCCCAGCAACGTGGCTGTGCAGCAGGAATGCTCCCAAATGGGCGCTGGGGATGCTGCAGGGTGGCCCCCGGCCAAGGGATGCTGCAGGAGGGGGCTTGCAGCAGAAGAGCATCAGGAGAGCACAGAGCCCGGTGGCATCGACGCTCGGCAATGAAGAGGCAGAAAGTAAACCCAAGCAGAAAGACCCCGGTTGGAGGGGGGAGACTGCTCTCATTTCACTCCCCGGGATGAATGAAGCACCAGGAGCCAGCAAGCAGCATCAGCGATGGCAGGAAAACAAGACACAAAGGGTTTTTATCCTCAGCCTTAATCATCTTAAGGTGTTATTAGCACCAGAGGGAAGGAATTAAAGATATGAGTTCCAGGATGACAGCGTGTTCCTGGCACCAGGCGCTCAAGCTGTGACAATTTGAATAAGGGAGATTGAAAGGAAGAAGGGAAATAAAGTCCCAAACAACCCAAACCCAACTGCTGAGGGGGCTGGGAAAGCTCCCTGGGAACCAGGATCCTGCGTGGCCAAGGGGGAAACGCAATGAACCCAACACCACGGGCACCCTCCATAGGAAAATGAGGGTTAGAAGGGTTTGGTGTTAGAAGGGAAATAACCAGGAGCAGAAACACATCCCAAAGACCGTGGGGTCTTTGCCTTTAAATGCCCTGATTCAGGTCATGTCTCTGCTTCCCCTCATTGCCATCTTAGATCCGGGTCCAGCCAGGGCCCTGCATTGGGTCTGGGTGTTATTTGGGATGCTGCTCCCATGCTTTTATACTGGATACTTGGGTGCCATGGTTTAGTGTGAGGTGTCCCTGCCCACGGCAGGGGGGTTGGAACTCGATGATCTTAAGGTCCTTTCCAACCCAAACTATTCTATGATTCTATGATACAACCCAGGATTAAACTGTGGGAGCAGTGCAGCAGGACAAGAGGGTCCCACATCCACGGGGTCTGAATAACCTCATTCCCTCCCTCCTCTTCTTTTCCCTGGACACAGGGGTGGGGATCCAGGGCAGGAAGATGCCATCAACCTGCATCCAGGCTGGGAAACTCCTTTTCCTGCTCCCCATTCCCCTATCACTCTTCCTGCCCCCAGCACCTCTCCTCTCCCCTCATCTCCTGCCGCGCTGTGGAGCTGAGGCTCGGGATTGCTCAGCGCGGGGCTGGTTGTTCCCAGAGTTCAAACCCATTATTTTTATTAATAGAATCCCCAAGGTTATGTAAGCTCTTTGGAAAAAAAAAAAAAAATGAAAGGAAAACAAAATGAGCCAAATCCCAACGTTTCCACCCCATTCTGCAGCTCGCAGCCGCCGCCGCTCCCGCCAAGGGATTAATTCAGCCCTGGAGCAGCGGTGCTGGACACAGCCCTGGGGCCCATGGGTGCTGCGGGGGCAAGGGGACAACAACCCCGGTGGGGACAGGAGGTGACTCGGGGGCCACCCCCTTGCAATCCATGGCTCCCGACACCGCCGGTTTCGAGGTTTCTGTTCCCAAAGGGAATGCCGGCCTAGGGATGGGAATGCCGGTGGAGAGCGAGCCGAGGGCTGCTCCGCTGCCAGGCTCGCAGTTAAGCTCCCAATCCCTGCAATAAGCCTGGCATTAAAATAAACCCAAACATTTCCCTAATCCCCCCCATCACGAAGGCTTCTTCCTAGCTCCATCCTCCCACCCAATCCCCTCCTGCCGCCTTCGCGGGCAGATGCTCCTAAAACTTGACACTAAATCCCAACGCATCCAAGAGCAGCGGAGCCGGGATGGGGGTAAAGCAGAGCCTGGGAAGGGTCCCTGCCCCTGCCACAACCAACGCCGCAGGTCACCAAAAAGCAGATTTGGCCTCAAAATCTCCCTCCGGCTGAGGGACGAGGGGCTCACACCTGGAAAAGGCTTTGGCACGGGGTAGATTCCATCACCCTGGCAGGGATTTAAACCCCAGCATCTCCCCGGGGAGCGTTTCCATCCTGCCCTGCTCCAGGACCCCGGGCTGCGGGTCTCCTCCCCTCCTCACCCCAACCCTCTGCCAGGAGACTACACGGAACAAGGTGAGCTTTAAGGTCCCTTCCAACCCATCGAGCTTGGCACGAGTTTTGGCTCAGGATGCGCCCCCAGCAATGCGTGACAAATGGAAGCACCTCCTTTTTTCCTCTTCTTTTCCCCAAATCTTGTGGCTTTGCAGCCGTTCTCCCGAGTTGGGAATGAACCGATTCTGACGTTTCCCCCCTCGGCTGCACACAGGAGGTGTCCAGAGGGAAGAAAGGAGATAAAAGCTGCCGGGAATCTTTCCAGATCTCTTCCAGCAGGAGAAAACCCTGTGGCCATCCCAGCTCCCACCAGCAGCTCCCAATCTGCAGGGATGAAACCTCCCTGCTGTGTTCCCAGTGCGGTGACAGATCTTGGCTGGGGACACCCGTTATCAATCATAATCAACCGAGGTCCCTCATAGGAGCTTCCACATAAACCCAGTCACACTTGTTATCACGGTGCAGGATGGATTAGCCCCATTCCCAGCAGGAATCACCTTCTGGTGCTGGGCTGGGGGGGTCTCACAGCAGGTTTTAACTGGGCTTGTGGTGCATCTTCCCTTTGCTGCAGCACAGAAGACCCCTCTGCCTGTAAGGCGAAGGTGATGGCTCCTCACTCCAAACACCCCTTGTTTCATTCCAGACCTCGGTTTTCCCAAGGGAAGGTTGGGATGGGGAAGGTGCTAACACACCATCACCCCCCCTAAGCACGTGGGGATGGAGGCATCACCTCCACACCGAGCCCAGCTGTGGAGAAGCACCTTGGATCCTCATCTTCAGGTCACACATCCCAGACCGGAGCCAAGGGGCCACCGCTGTCTCCTGGAATGGGATCCAGGGCAGCAGGATACAGGGGAAGACGGCGCTGGTTTGGGGACACGGCGGGGTCTGTCCCTTTGGTTTCCACCCTGTGTCTGACGGGGTGAGATGGTCCCGATGGGGATGCAGCAAGAGGCAGGAGCCAGCAGAGCCCCCAGCTCCTTTCACCTTGACTTCCCCAAGGTCCTCGCTGCTCCCAGCACAGGGCCATGTGCCAAGCTCCTCCCCGGCCTCCGGCACATGGGAACATCCAGCTGGTGACTCACGACACGAGCTCCCTCACCCAGGCTGGCTCCGCTCCTCCGACTCATCCCCAGCGCTGCTCACCCAGGCAGCTTGGATGGATCCCCCAGAGTCACAGCCCTGGAGCAAGGGATCATCATCCCAGCTGCTTCTGATGGGCCCATTGTTCCAGGAGACAATGGAAATGCCACAGATCTTGTGTTCCCCCCGCCCCCCCGCCCCAGCTGATGCCGAAACCAGGCCATCTGCATTGCTCAACGCGTCCTGATAGGAACCACATGGAAATCATTAATAAATCCAAATTCAAGATATTGCAGGCATCTAAAATTAAATGGAGAGAGGGCTGCTAACGGCTCGGAGGAGGAGGGGGAGGAGTGGGAAGCTCCGGAGGGATTTCCTGGGAGAATTCCTGCCTCTGGGAAGCGGAGCAGGGTGCAGGGCACCGAGGGATGGAGGCTGCAGCCGAGCACCTTGCAAACCCTCCCGGTCCAAAGGAAAGCAAGGCAAATCCGCAGGTTGGGATTGGCAGGACCAAACTCTGCCCGAATTTGGCACCTTCCCTGCTGCTCCTTTGGGGGATCCCTGCCAGAGCAGCGGGAGGAGGGACTCCGGAGGGGGGGCAGCCAAGTCCTCCCCGCTCTCAGACCTGGCCCGAGCTATCCGATGGGTACAAGCACACATGAACCCACCTCATCCCTCCCCAGGGACCCGCATCCCGCTCTCCCTGCACACAATGCAGTTCCCAGCTGGGATTACTTTTGTCTCCAGTGTTTTAAACCTCCATCATCTCCCGTTTATTCCCACCTACAGGAATCAAAACCCACCCGGCAGAGCGATGGGAGCCGTGGGCGCTCCCCCCAGCCAAGCTGAGCCCCTTGGGCCAAAAGGCCGGCCCCATCCCAAACTCCAGGAGCTGCGGGGATGATTTCCACCCACTTCTCCTCTCCTGCGTGTCCACATCAAACCCTGTGTGGGGATCAGCGGCACGACCCCCTCCCCATCCCAACCCTCTACGAGGAGACTCCATGGAACAAAGTGAGCTTTAAGGTCCCTTCCAACCCAAACCATTCCATGAGTCCATGATTCTAGGATCTGGGAACTGCCAAAAGCCCCGGGGTTTGGCTGGAGCAGCCGTGTTGTGGCCGTGCAAGGGTGCGTGTGCCCGCACACGAGTGTGTGCACCCATCCGTGAACATGCGTGTCAGTGCGTGTGCATGGCAGTGCGGCTGCACGCGTGTCCCCGCGGGGGCTTGACGGCTGTCTCTGTGTGTGCTGGGTGTCCATGGGTGCTCTGGGTCCGTGGGTTCCCAGTGCTCGTGTGTGCTCAGTATCCATGGGTGCCCTGTGCCCATCTGCACCCCGGATCTGCGCGTTCCCAGTGCCTGCGGGTGCCCTGTTTCCATGAGTGCCCCGAGCCCGTGGGTGCCTTGCGCCCATGGGTGCTCCATGCCCGTGGGTGCTCCATGCCCGTGGGTGCCCTGCGCCCATGGGTGCTCCAAGCCCGTGGGTGCCCCATGTCCATGGGTGCTCCATGCCCGTGGGTGCCCCATGTCCGTGGGTGCTCCATGCCCGTGGGTGCCCCGTGCCCGTGGGTGCCCCGTGCCCACGGCTGCCCGTAGCCGCACACTCCCGGTGCCCGCGGCTGCCCCATGTCCATGGGTGCTCCATGCCCGTGGGTGCCCCATGCCCGTGGGTGCTCCATGCCCGTGGGTGCCCCATGTCCATGGGTGCCCCGTGCCCGTGGGTGCCTTGCGCCCATGGGTGCTCCATGCCCGTGGCTGCCCCATGTCCATGGGTGCTCCATGCCCGTGGCTGCCCCATGCCCGTGGGTGCTCCGTGCCCATGGGTGCCCCAAGCCCGTGGGTGCCCCATGTCCATGGGTGCCCCATGTCCATGGGTGCTCCATGCCCGTGGGTGCCCCATGCCCGTGGGTGCTCCATGCCCGTGGGTGCCCTGCGCTCATGGGTGCTCCGTGCCCGTGGGTTCCCGCCGCGGGCTCATTGCCCCCGGGGCCGATGCGAGCGTGTCCGGACGCCGCCGTGTCCGCCTGGACCCCCCCCCCCCCAACCCGCTCCGCCTCCCGTCCCCCCCCCCCCGGCCCCGCACTCACCGGGGGCCTCCGAGCCGAGCGCCTCCGGCCGGGGCCGGGACCGGTGCCGGTGCCCGGGGGGCAGCGGGCGCTGGGCTCCGCCGCCGCTGCCGGGGCCATGGAGCGGGGGGGCCACGCGCGGCTCCTCCGCCCTCCCCGTTCGCCGCCGCCGTCTGGGCGGGGGGGGGGGGGGGGGGGGGAGCAGCGGGTTCCGCCCGGCCCCGGGTCCCCGCCCCGACCGGCCCCGGCCGCGATCCCGCGGGGGGCGGAGCGCGGGGAGGGGGAGTGGGGGGGGGCACGGACCGGGACCCCCCCCACACCCCCCCGGCGGGGCCGCTGCCGGGTGGCGGCCGTGGGAAAGTTGGGGCTCGAAGGCGTCCCGGAGGCTGCTCCGGGCAGCACAAAGGGGAGCAGAGGCTGCGGAAGGAGCCGGCTCGGAGCGCGGGGCTGGCTCCTGGCCTCGGAGCTCGACAAAGAGGCACTGAAAGACCTCTCCGTGAGCACCAACCGTCCCCACATCCCCATCCCCAGCACTTCATCCCAATCCCTGCGTCCCCACATCCCCCATCGCTTCAGCCCCATCCCCATCCCCAGCACTTCATCCCAATCCCTGCGTCCCCACATCCCCATCACTTCAGCCCCATCCCCAGCACTTCATCTCAATCCCTGCGTCCCCACATCCCCATCACTTCAGCCCCATCACTTCATCCCCATCCCCATCCCTTCATCCCCACCCCTATGTCCCCATCCCCGCATCCCCTCATCCCCATCACTTCATCCCCATCCCTGTGTCCCCACATCCCCATCATTTCAGCCCCATCACTTCATCCCCATCCCCATCCCTTCATCCCCACCCCTATGTCCCCATCCCTGCATCCCCACATCCCCATCACTTCATCCCCATCCCTGTGTCTCCATCCCCGCATCCCCATCCCTGCGCCCCCACATCCTCATCACTTCATCCCCATCAATACCCATCCCTGCATCCCCATCACTTCATCCCCATCCCTGCATCCCCACATCCCCATCACTTTATCCCCATCTCTGCACCCCCACATCCCCGTGCCCCCACATCCCCATCACTTCATCCCCATCCCCATTCCCGCATCCCCACTGAGCAGCCAGCAGCATCCCACGTCTGTAACCACCACGGGCACACCACGGTGCACTGAAACAACCGATCCCAACTTTCACAAACATAACCCCTACCCCAACACCCCAACACCCCACATGCTGCTGAGGAGATCCGACCTCTTTACACCCAGAGCCACTGATGCTCTGCAGGCAGAGGCTGATCATCAGCCTTTAATTAACAACGCACCGCATTTGCATTCCCCCTTCCCCACGACTGGGGTAAATCTCAGCACCAAACCAAACCCATGCTCCCCCCACGGAGCCACAAGACACAACCGTGCCGAGCCCAGCATGACAGCCACCAGCACTCCATGGTCCTAAAGCAGATGCAGAGCCCAGGCATGAGGCTCTGTGGCAGAGTGCTGCCCAGGAAAGGGGTTCCAGGATAAAGCTCACAAATGGGGCGCAGGATGAGCCCGGTTCCTCACCTGGCTCTGGCAGAGGAGCATCAGCCGGTGAGTCGAGGATGAGAGGAATAAAATCCCCACTTCAGGGTGATGCTGTGGAGATGCTGCCCTGGGTCCTCCTTCCCCACCCTCTGCCAGGCTGTTAAAGGGGTGCTTGGGAAACTTTGGAGCCGCTGCTCAGAAGAGAAGGCTCCTTAAGGAGAGACCTCAGAGCAGCTCCAGTGCCTAAAGGGGCTGCAGGAAACCTGGAGAGGGGCTTTGGACAAGGGCCTGTAGGGACAGGCCAAGGGGAATGGCTTTAACCTGCCCGAGGGGAGACTGAGATGAGCTCTTAGGCAGAAGCTCTTCCCTGTGAGGGTGCTGAGGCGCTGGCACAGGGTGCCCAGAGAAGCTGTGGCTGCCCCATCCCTGGCAGTGTTCAAGGCCAGGTTGGACACAGGGGCTTGGAGCAAGCTGCTCCAGTGGAAGGTGTCCCTGGCCGTGGCAGGGGTTGGAGCTGGAGGAGCTTTAAGGTCCCTTCCAACCCAAACCATTCCAGGATTCCGTGATTCCATGATTCTGGACTTCTGGGGAAGGGTGAGGGCTCACAGCTGCATGCCCAAGGTGCCAGCTCCACCGCTGCACTGGAGCGATGCCTCCCTCATCCTCTCCATGCAGGCAGGCTGAACAAACCCAGCTGACTTGGGGGGGGATGATATTTGACTTCGGCTTTTCACACTGCTCGGTGCCACGTTCCAGGTCTCCCCTTGCTGCCGCTGAGGCCATCTGGGCACTCCACATCCACAAGAAATTAATGCTTTTGAGCAAAATCCGATTCCTATTCAGAGGCTGTACCTGTGCCAGGCGGAGCCGGCCAAAGAGCCAGAGGGGAAGCAGCGGGACGTCCGGAGCAAGGGGCAGTGCTGTCAGCAGCAGGAGCTGGCAGAGGCACTCAGGTGCTGCCCACCCCTGCACAGGAGCCTGCTCTGAAGCAGTTTTCCCAGTGCAGGTTTCCCCATGGGGCCACTATGAATGTGTTGGAAGATGATGGAGGCGGGTGTAGGGATGAGGGCAGCTGCCTGCAGGGGTTGAAGCTGGACCATGCAGGGACAAGGTACCGCGGAGGAGGAAGAGCTCAGCCTGGCTCTTTCCCCTTTCCTTCAGTGCCCAGCTCATGGAAGGGAGATGGATGCTGCTGCTGCCCACGTCCTTGCAGGCTGTGGGACCACCTCTGGAGGAGCAGAGGAGAGAAGGACCCACCTGGGACAAAAGTGATGGCAGGGAGAGAAAGGAAGGGTCCCAGGGAGGGGCCTCTGGAGCAGAACCCGTGGTAGGATGGGAGATGCGCAGGACCAAAGGCTCGGAGCAGCCTCCGCAGCGCTCTGGGTGTGCAGCTCCTACAGACACGTCTTGGATGGGGAGGAAGAAGCAGAGAGGGAAGCGGTGCCAGCCAGGCTCTGAGATCAGGGAGAAGGAATGTTCCGATGTTGTTACGGAGCGGCCGGGAGCTCGGGGCCGGGATGACTCACGCTGGGGAACACGCAGCCGCTGGAGCGGGACTTGGCACCGGAGGCGAGAGGAGCCTCCGACCGGGAGGCGATGGGCAGGGGATGGCTGCTGCCAAAGGGGGTCACAGCCCGGAGAGGCGACGTGGGCACGGCAGGGCTTGGATGTGAGGGTTCTTGGAGCAGGGCCCCCCCCTGGGATGCGCATGGGGCTTTGCCGGCCTGGGAAGGGGGATTTGGAGCAGAGGGGATGGGGCTGCAGCTCTGAAGCCCCAGCTATGAAGCAGACACCCCTTCCCCTTCAAAGCAATGGGCAAACTGAGGCACAGAGCCAGGATGTGATGTATTCCTGCCACCGAGGCGGTTGTGGAGGTTAAAATAGGCCTTGTGATGGCTCTTGCTCGCTGCTGCATAACCCTGGCCTGTGGTCACACACTGCCGGCGCTGGGAAGAGGCACAGTTTTGGGGCTGGAAGCAGTCTCTGGCTGAGGAGTCACCCCCCATCCCCTCCCAGGCAGCTGATGCTTGTGGGGCACGAGGATCCACCCAGCTTCCACCCAACCTCCATCCCGTGGGAGATGCTGCGGCAGCTTCCCCAGCATCCCCAAAAGCTGCTGCAGAAAGAAGGTGGAAAACCATTCCCCCCATCCACCAAAGCCAAGGAAGATCTGGGCAATGCATTAGGAGCAGGAGGATGGGCCAGCATCTTCCCAAAGCCCCTTTAGAGATGGGGGGGGGGGTTTGGTGTCATTCCTGGAAGTAACCACAGCACCATATTCCCATCCCTGTGGGATGCAAAGCTCCATGGGCTGCTCTGGAGCAGCCCTGTTCCGGTGGTTGAGTGTAAATATAACCAGGCTTGTTCCTAATCCCGTTGTGCAAATGTGGAGTCATCTTTAGATCCTTGGAAAAGCGATTATCTCCAGCTTTGCAATAAGAGCTTGGGAAAGCCTGAAGGCTTGAGGAGATCTGGAAATGTCAGCTGTCCCCACGTAGAAAACCTGGATATTTTCACAGATGAATGTGAATTAACCCCACCTACAAAACGAGGGAGTTCAAACGCGTTTCCAAAGCTTCCAGTTAAATCCCTCTTCTCTTGCCAGTGATTTATGATGCTCTTCTGCAACCTTCTCCTGTACCGCACGCACCAAACTGTCCCGGTGATGCTCATTACTCCCTCCCCAGCGGTACTTGTGCAGGAGGCAAGGTGGGATCTGATTTACGGGGTCTCTCCTCCAGGGCCATGGAAAGCAATCCCTCCTCCTCGCCTGACCAGGCTCACACATCGCAGGGCTCTGTGCAAAGGATGATCCGTTCCTCACTAACACCCGAAAAGGAACGTTTTCCAGTTGAAGGGAACATGAACTTGAGGCCAAAACGCAGCTCTGCGAAGCTTTGTGCAACTCAGAGTCCATAGGAACACCTCCATGCTGGACAAAAGAACCTGGGAAGATCTCACTGCTGCCAGCATCCACGTTCCTGATGATCCTGGCTCTCCAGCAGCCGCTCGGGGCAGCAGGAGGAGGAGGAAGGAGCAAGGTGCTGTAGACCCAAGCCCAGCACAAGCCAGGAGCCACTTGCCCATCACAATTCCAGCTCCAATGTGGCATTAACACAAGCTGGGGGAGGAATTCTGCATGGGAGCTGGTTTTAGTTGCACCCCATATACATTGCATGTTATGAAAGGAACAGAGAGCGGGAGGGAAGATGCCTGTTCCCATCACTTATGTACCCCCCCACACACCTTGGTGGAGGCCTAATTTTAAGCCACCAGAGGCATTTCTTCTCTGGAGTAAGCACCCCCGGCATCACTTCATTCTCTTGGTCACATGAGGGATGAAGATCCAGCTCCCGATGGGAAGAGGGGCCCATCCGGGAAGGATCACCCCAAACTGCACCAGAGGGCTCATCCTTTGAGCTATTCCCCAGCTTCCAGAAGGGTTCCTGCAGCAAAACGTTCTGGTTTGTCATTTCAGCTCTATCCCACATTACAAAGCATTAGCGCTTGCTAATGCCGAGGTAACGCGAATAGAAGCTGGAGGGAAGAGCCTCGGGGTGGGATATTTCACACAAATGGAACATTCCGAGATTGCCTTTTCATTTCGAAATGAGCCATAACAATTCCAGCTCCACGGAGCTCCTGGGGAGAGGGAATTTGTGTTTCCAACCCTCGCTTGCTGTGCTGGAGTGGGCACAGAGGTTGGGCTCTTGCAGGTAAAACCCCAGTGAGAGCTGAGGGATCTTGGTGATGTCTCATCCTACAGGAGAAATCCCAGGGGAATCCAATGAAGCCATCAGGACCAAGTGCAAGTATACACCAAAGGAAATGGGTTTTCAGACCCTGCTGAACCCATCGCTGCAGGAGCTCAAGAATGAGCTCAAAAGGGCAGAACTCGAATGGAGAAGTGCCTCATTGCCAGTAAGGGACGTGATCCATAGGAAGTTGGCTGCAGCCACAGAATCCCTCCAGGCATCAGCGCTTCGAAGGGATGGAGCACACTGGGAAAGCATCATCTTTTGTATGCCAGACCCCAGTCCCAGGTCCCCAACCCTTCCATTCTCCCCATCGCTTGCTTGGCCCCTCACTGGGATCCAGCATAGATGGGGCTCGGAGCAAGCTGCTCTAGTGGAAGGCATCCTTGCCCATGGCAGGGGTTGGAACTGGATGAGCTTTGAGGTCCCTTCAACCCAGCCCATTCTGTGGTTCATGGGCAGCTTGCTGTGCGGTGGCAGAGCGAGATGCAGTCTCCTGCTCACAGCCTGACAGAGGGACCCTCTGAGTGGAGGTGACACCAACAGGTTCTGGCCATGGCCCTCTGCTTGTTCCCACCACCCTGTGCCAAACAGCCCCTTCCCAACCCGCTTTGATGCTCGTTTCACTGATGCCAAACCCGAGCATCTCTGTCACATGAGACACACCGCAGGAGTCGGGCATTTGGGCACCATGTCCCCTCCCCTGCCTTGGTCCACAGGCTGAGAACACACCTTTGGTCAGCACATTAAATGGGCCTCATTGGCAGCCAGACAACTGAGCCCTGTGCTTCCTAAGTACTGTGAATAGCCCCAAAGCAGAGGTGTGCCCTCAGCGGTGTTTGCTGAGTGAAATGCTCTTGCTGTGCCTGAGCACTGGCTCCCCAGGCAGCCACGGGAAGGCTCCAGTTCTGCTATTAAACCTCTAAAGGATTAGTAATCTTATAAAAGGAATCAAAGCATCACCCAATGCAGTTCCAAAGCCTTGGCTGGTCTATTCCAGGTAGCTCCTGTAGCTCAGATAGGAGCAGGAGGAGCCTGAGCAGCATCTTGGCTCCAACACATTTATCCACTCCTCAAGCCATCAGCTCCATCACAGCACCTCTCTAACATTATCCCATTTATCCATGTCCCTGCTTCCAATAACAACGCACAGTGCAGAGGTCTTGGGATGGGGGAGGACTCAGGCAAGATCCCTTGGAAAAGCCCAACCTGGAGCTCAGACACAAAGCCTTCCTGATTCGGGATATTCAGCTTCATCCCTGGATACCAGCTCATCCTCTGCAGTCCTTCCCTCGGCACATTCGGATCCCCCACCCACATGGCTTCACAGGCACAGAGCCACCGCCAGCAAAGAGCATCTCTCACTTCCCAGGGCTTGGGAAGATGCAGGACGCTCCCACACATTCCAATGTGATGCTCCTGGGGGGCTCAGCCGGGGATTCCAGCCCTACGGTACCAGAACCCTGCTGTGGCCCCCCAGATCCTCCCTACCCTGCTCCCCAGTAACACCAGCCTGGCACTGGGGCACCCTGGTCATGCTTAAAGGCAATAGTGGTAAAATTAAACAGAGGTGGGGTGGAGGTGCAGGGCCAGAGCAGGGCAATGGGTTTGAAGCTAAGAGGGAGCCAAAGGAAGGACCATCCTTCAACAGCACCTTCTGGGGATCCTTTTGGTCCCTCTGACCAGCTCAGACCTGGAGGTTTATCTCAGACACTTGATTTTCCCTCCCCTGAGGAAGCCCTGAGCACCCCCTGGCTGCTCAGTGAGATGCGATGTGGTGGCCCCATGGGGTTCACATAGTGCTGGGATTCACCTAAAGGCCACATTTCCACCCAAAACAGGACAGCAGAGCTGCTTTGCCATATGGCACGGCCAGCGAGCAGCTGGGAGGAAGGCAGACCAGCTCTGCACAGATCCATCTCTGCAGCATCTTCTCTTCAGTGAGAAGATCAAGAGGAAGAAGGAACAGAGAGGGGATGTTTCCTGGCATCCTTCTCCTTCCCTGTTGGAAAGGTCGGATGCTGAGGATGCAAACCCGGCACACCAGCTCTGTTTAGATCTGTTGGGCTCCAGCATCAATCTGTGCTTGACCTTCCCAGTAAAGGCTGGGCAGGGATGGGAATGAGCTCCACAGACGCAGGAGAGCAATGAGAGCTATTAATGCTAATGGGTGGGAAGTGGCCATGAATAAATCAGCAGCATCTTTCCAGCCATCAAAGCCTGAAACCCTCCAGTATGGAGCGAGAGGCAGGGGGGATGTCAGGATGATGTGTTTGGTGTATGACAGGGGCTGCTGGATGCTGTTACCTACAACCCCAAGAGACTTGGGCCTGTGGACCCCCACCCTGCTGCCATGGGGTGGGATTGAGGATCTCACCCCCTGCCCCGTGCAGAAACCCCTTCCCAAAGCCACCCTTGAACATCAGTGAGTGAAGCTTTTCCTTCCCAAACACCTCCAGGCTGGATCCGTGCAGGGGTCTCACGCTTGTCCTGCCCTGTTGATGCCGCAGATGGGAGAGAAGATGAGGGGAGGCATCGCTAGTTCAAACCTCCCTTTAACCAGACACATCCTTCTACCTCCCACCATCCAGCCTGGCCTCTGTAATCCCAAATCCTAGGTATTAGGCATTTAATCTTGCATTTTATCATGTCTCCCCTTACCAGGGGGTCTGAAATGAAAAGGGAAGCCGGGAAGAGCTGAGCTTCTGCTGGTGTAATTGGTTCTGGCTGGTGGGTGAGGAGGAAGGAGGAAAAGGCAGCGGCTTTCCTCGGCGCTTCCCAAGGATCCGTGGTTATTCCAGAAGAGGGGAAGAGACGCAGCATCACGGGAGGGAGGGAGGGGAAAACATTCAAGATTCCCCATCTCTGGACAGGGGAGGAACTGGTGTGGGAGCCCCAGCCGGGCAGGATGGAGCCGGGCGGCTCCATGGAGCTGAGCCAGCCGCCTGCAGAGAGCATTTTCCATGATGCAAACCCAGGGAAGGGGGAGAGGGGCCGAGGCGGGACATGGGGCTGGTGCCTTTGATGTCCCCTCCTGCCTCGCAGGGAAGCTGGAGGCATCTCCCTGGCCTGGGCTGGGGCTGGTCCTGGGGGGGCTGAGCACTGGAAGCAGCAGCAGGATGAACTGGGGATGGAGGCAGGAGCAACGAGCAAGGGATCTCCATTTCCAAGCACTGGTTACAGCTCCCAGTGGTACCCAGCACAGGTCCCAGCATCCACTGATACCCTATGGATTCTGGGATATAAAAATCCCAGTTTCCATTCCCTCTCCCCCAGCCTGCTACACATCCCCTGGACATTCCCATGTTTTACTCCATACAGAATCATAGAATAGTTTGGGTTGGAAAGGACCTGAAGATAATCCAGTTCCAACCCCCTGCCATGGGCAGGGACACCTCACACTAAACCATGGCACCCAAGGCTTCATCCAGCCTGGCCTTGAACACTGCCAGGGATGGAGCATTCACAACCTCCCTGGGCAACCCATTCCAGTGCCTCACCACCCTTACAGTAAAGAACTTCTTCCTTATATCCAATCTAAACTTCCCTTGTTTAAGTTTTAACCCACACAGGATACTTCACCACTAACACCACGTTGCATCCTACTGCTGCTAGCAGAAATGGAGCTGCCCTGGCTAACAAAGACACTTGTTAAATTATTATCAGCAGAATGAAGAGCTTTTAATTGCATTCCCCCATCCCCCCGATGTAACCAGGGACTGCACTTTGACCTCAGTTGAAATATGTGGTAGCAACAGGTATATACCTTCAGCACACTGGTTTCCAGCTAAAAATCAGCAGCTCCACGAGAAAAACCCCAAATGGTGAAACTTTAACCCCCCTTTTCCATATTTACCAGGGAAGAGGGGGAAACGGGAGCTCCAGCTTCCTGAGCAAAGGGAATCACTCTGAGGGATGCTGCAAACCCTCACCGCTGCCAGGCTGTGGGAGCTGCTGCGAGATGAGGCTGGGATGAACTGCACGCACTTAAGGAACAATGCAACCTGCCAGGCACTTAATGCAGCCCAGATGAATGGAGCCGACAGCTGGAGCTTACCCAGGTAACGCTGCCAGAGCAAGAGGGCTCTGGGGACAGGCGATGAGCTCTGGATAAAGTAGGACACTTTGGGAGCTGATGCTGCGAGTTCCTGCCCTCCGGCTCTGGAGACGGGATCAGATGGGGAGGTGGGACCTTGCTCCTCGTGGTGATGCTCTGCAGCATCCCATCGCGCTCGCAGGGCCAGGCTGTGCCGCCACGTCCTCGCTGCTTGAGCCCTCTTCGGTTCCGAGGGCACTGCTGGTGATACGTGGGTGATAAATCAGCCAGAAATACACAGATTTAGGCCACTCGAGTGGCAAATCCCCCCCTCCCCGGCAGCGAACCCGCTCCCCCCGGCTGTGTACCTGCTAAAGGCTGCAATGAAGATTAAAGGCAGTTTTTGCAGCAAGTGCATTTTCACCTTAGAAACAAGAAGGGGGAAAAAAAGAGTGTGATGGGTGAACCCTGCTCTCTTACATCTTCTTTACAGCGCGTTCCCCCTGCTCCACCTCTCCTCTGTGCCAGCATCAGCCTCCTCCATGTCCCTGGTACCCCCACCAGAAGCCGCCTGCCAGGCCAAGGCTTGGATTGCAAACGTGCAACCTAAGTACATCAGAAGTCACCCTGGTCCCCTGCCCCACGCAGGGAGATGGGGCAAACCCCCCCCTCCTCACATCAGGATGGTTTCATGTCACAACACTTGGCTACACACCCAATACATGAACAACCCCAGAGCAGCCCCTCTGCCAGCACCCAGCAAGGAAAAGGTGCCCACAAATAACACTTTGCAGCTTAACCCCCTGGAGAATTAGGCTCTGCCTTCTCGCAGCCAAGCATCCTCAGCACATTGCTCCATATGGCAACCATTACTGCTCACAGCACCAGAATCATTTGCTCCATGCTCAAACACACACATCCCCCCCCAGCCTCCTGCCCCTCCTTGCTCATAATCAACCCCACATGGTAAGGAGCAGCCGTGCAAACCCAACCTGCCCCCCCTGCGGAGCGCTCGGCTTCCAGCACAACTCAGCTCTGGATCCTGCTCCATCGCGTGCTTTGGATCCTGGGGAGAAACACCCAGAAGGGCTCCTTGCATCCAGTGCTGGGCTCCTCAGTACAAGAGACAAAGAGCTGCTGGAGAGGGTCCAGTGGAGGCCATAAGGATGCTCAGGGGTCTGGGGCATCTCTTGCATGAGCAGAGATTGCGGGAGCTGGGCCTGGTTGGTCAGAGAAGAGCAGCCTGAGAGGGGATCCCATCAATGCAGATCAATAGCTCAAAGGTGGTGCCAGGAGGATGGGGCCAGACTCTCTCCAGTGGTGCCCAGCGACAGGACAAGGAGCAATGGCCACGAACTAACACACAGCAAGTTTCACCTCAACATGAGGAAGAGCTTCTTTATATTGAGGGTGGGGAAAGGATGCTCAGGGGGTTGTGGAGTCTCTCTGGAGACATTCACACCCCACCATGGCCACGTTCCTGTGTGCCCTGCTCCGGGTGGCCCTGCCATGGCAGGGGTTGGACGCGATGATCTCCAGAGCTTCCTTCCAACCCTGCTGGCTCTGGCACTCTGTGAAAGCTGCTTCTCCATTCCCTGGGAGCAGCTCCGGCTGGCTCGGGGCAGGTTTGGATGCGGCCGTGGGGCAGTGCGTGCAGGCACGATGAGCGAGGCCAGGAATGCTGTTTGCAGTTACAACAGCCCTCCCTGCAGCGAGGCTCCGCTCCGTGCCGCTGGACCTCAGCGAGCTTCAAAGCCCTTGGCTGCGGTTCCTTGGCACCGGGGGAGCTTTCCTTGATCCTCTCCAAGAGCTGTACTGGCAAGGACTCGGCTGCTGGGGCTGATGGCACGGGGCGGAGGTGAGGAGGTTGATGCATGGCAAGGGATTCGGGAGGTGAAACAGCACCAGTTCCTGTGCTGCAGTGAGGGGTTTCGCCTAGAAAACATCCAGCCTTGTACAACCCATCCCAGTCCATACATATGGGGATAGATCCGTAACACTGGTGGGTCACTGCAGCCCAGCGTGAGTGCCACGACGGTCACAGGCGGTCAGTGCAAAGGCAATGACAACCACGGGGAATGCTGGCTGTAATCCCTGGATTAAGCCATGCTGGTTTCAGAAAGACATTTTATGGCCACTAAGGACTGAGCAAGGGAGGAGACACCAGGAAACAGAACCAGGATGGAGTGAGTGGAGACACCAGGAAAAGGAACCAGGATGGAGTGAGTGGAGACACCAGGAAAAGGAACCAGGATGGAGTGAGTGGAGACACCAGGAAACAGAACCAGGATGGAGTGAGTGGAGACACCAGGAAACAGAACCAGGATGGAGTGAGTGGAGACACCAGGAAACAGAACCAGGATGGAGTGAGTGGAGACACCAGGAAAAGGAACCAGGATGGAGCGAGTGGAGACACAAGGAAACAGAACCAGGATGGAGTGAGTGGAGACACCAGGAAAAGGAACCAGGATGGAGTGAGTGGAGACACCAGGAAAAGGAACCAGGATGGAGTGAGTGGAGACACCAGGAAAAGGAACCAGGATGGAGCGAGTGGAGACACCAGGAAAAGGAACCAGGATGGAGTGAGTGGAGACACCAGGAAACAGAACCAGGATGGAGTGAGTGGAGACACCAGGATGGAGCGAGTGGGAACAACCAGAAACAAGGGATTTTGGTGGGGAGCACAAGCAGTAACTTTCCTTCAGGGAACCTGACACTGTTTCCCCCAGCGAGTTTCCAGTTACAGACTGGCTAACGGAAAACCCTGGCGTAACTGTGTCCATGTTGTAATGTTATGGAAAACACCGTAATGAGATTAGGCTCCTCCAGCGTGCACAGCCTGCCTCGTGTCCCCTCCAGCATCTCCTGCTCCCCACAAAGATTCCAGGGCTTGGGAACCTTCCTAATGCCCCAAACACCATCACGCTGTGGGTTTCTCCCACTGTAGTCACGAGCTGGAGGGAGTCAGCGAAGCTCTCGAGGGGTGGTGGCTCTGGAGGAGGCTCTCCAGCCCTTGGATCCTCTCCAGCTTCACAGTTTCCATCAGTGAGATCTCTCCTGAAGACATTTATGGCTCTTTCCGCGTTGCTTTCCATGTCCCACTGAATATTGCATGGGCTGCAGCTCCCCAGGGAGTGAGGGTCTGAGGGAAGACTGATACTTTGCAGGCTTTTCTAGAGCTGCTCAATGGCACCTCTTCTCCTCTGTGCACTTCCCACCGGTGATCACAGGCATACTGGGGGGTGATCATTAGCTGAAACCTGCCAAGAAGCCAGGCCCCGTTGTCAGAGCATCGCTGGGGGCTGCAGTGGAAAACCAGGAGCAGCATCTTCCCTTTTCACACGGGCACACGTTGGAGGCTCAGCGGAGCTGGGTGCTGGCACCCACGAGGGGTCTGAGCCACCCAACCCATTGATTCCCATCCTCCTTGCAATGGGGTATTTGGCTGGAGGTCCTGACCCAGACATGGATAGCGAGGAGCTAAAAGCAGGGTAACAAAGGGCAAAAACCAAGGAGAAGAGGAGATGTACAGGTCCAAAGGGAAGGTGGGGAAACTGCTGTGAGGCAGGAGCTGTACAAAGCTCTGCTCCTTACAGAGGTGCTTGCAGAGATTGTTATCATTAATTTATGTAGCCCTCCACTTGCACTAGAGGAACTCAAGAACTAATTAATCAGCAAGTGAAGAACAGCCCTGGCTTGGCTCTCACCCAGGGAGAAGCAATTCTGGGAAGAAACAATCCTGTACCGAGAGGGAACTCGGCTGTGGGAGCGCTGCTTTCCTCCGTGTGCTTCGTCTTCCTAGAAATGAGATGCAATCTGGGATGATCTTCTGGGAAAAAAGGGAAACAAATCAGTTCACAAACCCTGGAGCTCTCCCGAGGCACCAGGGCAAAGCTCTTCTGGCATCTCAACAGGACCAAGTGGGTTCCCTCCCAGTGATCCAGGGGAAAGGGATCAACTGATAAGCAGTGATTTCTGACTCCATGTGAAGTCAAAGACTCCAAGCCACTGTGTCTAGATGAAAAACAAAGGGGTAAAAAGGAGATGCCATTTGGGAGAGTAATTCACTCACCGTGCTAATGGTGTGGGAGCAATTACACACGTGGCTCTAATAGGCAAGAAAACAATTAACACTCTGCCAAGGGCTCCAGTGTGATTTTATGAGTCCTGCTGGAGCCGAGCTCCCAGAGGAATATCAGCATGGGGGTTATTTCTTCATCCTTTTGGGACTATTTCACTCTCTCACACACAGCCACTGAAGTTTTCCATCACGAGTGTCCACTGAGCTGCAGTGAGTTAGTGCACCCTGTTGCCCTGAAAGAGCTCCAAGGGACCTCACCTCCAGACCCACACCACAACCCTCCAGGCAGGGAAAGCAGCCGATGGCTTCCTCAAGCCAACCAGCACTTGCGGCACATCGCGAGGAGCTTCCTGAGGTTGCTCACACCCGGAGCCCGCGCAGGCCTAAGGGAAGAGGAGAAAATCCCTGCCATGTTATTGTAAGAAAACATGCAGTAAATACCACTGAAAGCATTCCATACATCCTGCCCGTGGGGATTCACCACGCCTGACCTCAGGCATCTGAAAGTCAGCCATCCTCTGGGCTCTCCCAAGAGCTAAGTGGGGGAAGTCGGCGTTTCCACACATCCGATCCCAAAATAGCTGGGTAAGAAATAGGATTCATTCATTTCCACAGAGGCTGGTTTCTTCTCCCTTGTCCAGTGCAGGAGCAGAGATGCCGCAGGAGGAGAGGTTCAGCTTTTGGAGGTGATGCCAGTGGAAAGGAATTGTACATTCACCATAGCCCTGTTTATCTCTGGACCACATCAAGTCACACGAAACACATCCCATCTCCCTTGTGTGCCAGGGAGGAAGGGATGAAAGCAGACAGCACTCACGTGCAGCAGAAACTGGATCATTCGGAGTTCTTGTCCTCGCTTGCCCTCGAACTGAGCAGTTGATGCTCCGTGTTGCAGCTACCAGCACCCATCTGGATGATGCTTCCCTTGAAACCAGGCAAGAGCAACACACGATGGTCCCTCATAGTCTGAAGCCCTTTGGCTTCTGCCCGAGAAAGAAGAGCACGATGAGAGTAACAGAAGGTAAAAGCATCCATATCTCTGCCATAGCAGGTCATACCCCACGAGATCAACAGAGGACTTGGTTTTCTTTATCCCTTCTAGGCATAAATCAGTTTTAGTGCTAAACAAAGCTGCCTCTCTGAAGGGGAGGTCTCCTATTTTAAATCTTGTTGCAGAGGAAGCTGTAGATGATGTTAACCAGACGTGTCCTCTTAAAGGGATGCCGTTGCTACTGCTCTGGCTGAAGATTCCAAAGGTCAAAAGATGCTCTGAGATTTCCCTTTACTACATCCTACTCATCTGTGAAGACACCACTACAAAAGTCTTAACATCTAGGACTTAAACACACATTCCCAGATGTTCCTATTGACAAAGCTCATGCAGAAACATTACATCCACCTCACCAGGGTGATGGAAAGCTCCTGAGGAGGAGGTGGGCAGTTGCACCTACCAGAAAGCTCCATTACCTCACCATCAAGACTGCAATACCCCAATGGCTTGGATACCCTTCCAGTGTTGGTGAGAGCCAAAGCTCATGGTTGACCTCTTTGGAGTCTCCAGCTGGGGTGGATATTGGGTTTTGAGGGGTATTAGCATGCTATGCTCCTCCTGGTCATCACCACAAGCTCTTAGTGGCTACAAGAGGACAGGGTTAATTTTGATACAAAGGTTTTACACTTGTATTAAGATGGAGTTCTTAGCAACATGAGGTTGAAAATACGGTGGCAAGATGCAAGTGTTATCAATGACAACCCTCGGGGTGTTTAATGGAGTTTGGCTGTAAATAGAGGGCAACGAGCACTGGTTTTAGGGCAAGAGCAAAGCTTCTGTGGCTCTAGCGTGGGGATAACTGCAACAGTAAAAGAAGAAGATTCTGCTTCTTGCCCTGCTTACATCCAGTGCTCATGCACATTTTATAAGAGAAACTGCTTGGGTACATAAACAAAATGACTCACTCTGAAAGTGATAACACGGAACACAACTCCGGGGGGCTCCATCCCAGAACTGCTTTACTCATTTGAAATGTAAATGATTTATCTCCTGCCTGGTTCAGGGTTGTTCAGGGCAGTTTCCTTCCAAATGGGTCACTCAACGCAGGGTTTTGGTCTCCTGGGGAAGCAGGGAAGGCGGCAAGGCACACATGGAAACCCTCTTGGCTGAGGTGTGGAAGGAGGGTGGGCAAGGCCCCTCCCTATCCCTCGGGAAAGCATTCCCAGAGCTGCCTTCCCTGGAGACTGGCTGCGAGGGCGCTGCAATGAGATGAGCAACACAACCACCAGCATCGCTCTCCCACTCACTCCAGCTACATCTCGGATGCTCACTTCTCCTCCCGGCCCAGCCTGGTGAGCATCACAGGAGCAGAGAGATCCCAACAGCATCCAGAAGTCTTCCTCCTTTGAGCACTGTGTGATTCCCACTCGTTTTGGGTCAGCCCCTCTTGGCTCCTGCCCATTGCCTGGTCTCGCTTAAGCTGGATGAAATCAGTGCTACTTGCTCCTACCTATTCTGGGCTTTCCAGCCACTGCAGCCCATGTGGGTTCATGCACATGTGGGTGGTGGTGGTGGTCATGGATGGGAAGACAATTGATGGTGGGAGAGCAGCAAGAATTGATGCATACAGGGAAGGAGCTCCATGGGGCAGCAGGGCTGAGGAGGCAGGACCAGAGAGAGGAAAAACAACCCACGGAGAGAAATGGAGAAGGTGGCACCGAGCTCTGAAGGCTCATTAGGTTAATTCTTTCAGTGTGTTGTGCTCTGGCAGAGCACAAAGAGGAGGGAAAAATCCATTTCATGGGGGGAAGAAAATCAAATAAATCATTTTAACTGTCGTGTTCCTTCTGAAATTAAGATGCTTCAAAGGTTTTTTACTGAAACCAAAGAGCAAAACCTCCCCCAGCCATCGCCCAGCACCAGAGACATGCTTGGGAAAAGGGAAATTTATATTCAAGGCTCCTCTCTGGCCTCTTCCAATTGCATCTGTATGAGAGATGAGTTCAAGATGGTGTGAAAACCATTTAGAGGGACTCACTGAGGAGTTGTGTGGTCCCACTTTGTAACACAGACACCACAGCTTCCCAGGGCTGCATCTACTGCCAGGGATAACAAAACCCAGAGCCACGGTCTCGGGTACCCGAGTGGGAAAGCTTTGCTCCAGTTTTAGGAGCTGCTCTAAGGTCTCCCCTTCAGGAGCCTTCTCTTCTCCAGGCTGAACCAGCCCAGCTCTCTCAGCCTGGCTCCAGAGCAGAGCTGCTCCAGCCCTTGCAGCAGCTCCGTGGCCTCCTCTGGCCTCGCTCCAGCAGCTCCATCTCATTTAACAAGACCAGTTCTTATTCCAAAACCATCCAGCCAAGGCCAACCCCCTCCCATCACCCCCAGCTCTCTGGAGGCTGCAGCATCCCTGATCCAGCACAGGGGCTCTGCTGGATCCACCAAGGGAGGACACAAAGGAGGCAAGGACGGATGGTCACTTGTTTCATGGTGCAGATGGGCTGCATGGGCTGGAGATGGGCAGGATGCTCCTTTTTCCCGTTGCTGGCTCTGCCCCCACCAGCCACATTTGACTCTTTGGCCAATGATGTTCACATCAGTGTTGCTAAGAACAAAAGGAGCTGCTCAAAAGGGAGCTCAAAGCTCTTTGCAAGCAATAAAATCACACAATCCTGTCAGCACCACCAGTCACGCTGTTCCCAATGGGAAAACAGCATGATTTCCTAGAACCATAGAATCCCAGCCTGGTTTGGGTTGGAAGGGACCTTAAAGCTCATCCAGCTCCAACCCCTGCCACGGGCAGGGACACCTTCCACTAGAGCAGCTTGCTCCAAGCCCCTGTGTCCAACCTGGCCTTGAACATCCCTCGAAGTGCTCAGGTTGGATGGGGCTTGGAACAACCAAGGAATTTCATCAAAGAAAGGCACTAAGTGAAGGTTTGAGCTCTTACCTCGACACAGCTGGGGATCGCTGTCCTCGATGGGGTAAAGCTGCTAGAGGGGACAAGGAGGAAGAAGCAGAGGAGAATGAGGGCTCTTTTGGAGGTGGAGGTTAAGGGGTTCACCCTCCTGCTTCAAAGGAGTGTGTGCAAATGCAGCCCTTGAGTCACAGCTGCCAAAGCTCAGGGTAATTACAAGGTTTGATGAAGCTTTGCTCTGGTGGCTCGGGCTGCAGGGAGGCAATGAGGGCAGACATCTGGCTGAAGAATGGTGCAAGGAACCAATGTGTGTGGCACATCCCTTCCACCAGAAATCAGAGACCCCAAACCCCACCAGGGCATCATGCAAGGGCCTTGGAATGAGGGAAACATCAGTCCCAAAGAGCACGGTCAGAGATGACCATGGCACTACCTCAGCATTCAAACAGGCAAAAACCAAACTACAGGTTTTTCCTGCCCAAGGAGAACTCAGGACAAAATATTCCATGTCTGCCTGAGCTGAATAATCTGCAAATATAATCAGGCATTTGGGTGATGAATGGACCCTGCTCTGGTGTCCAAACCTTGCTTCAAAACCAATCCTTTCCACAGTGAGATTCAGCATCACAAGTGCAAAGACGCAGCCAAGCATGAATCCCAGGGGAACTAACAGAGCAAGGAAAAAGTGGAATTGGATGTTACCGAGTGTGCAACAAGCATCCCAGCTCAGCAGACTGGGGATCCGCTCACGGGAACGAAAGCAAACAAGCTGAGGTTTAAATAGAAGCAAAAAGAACCTTGGAAGGGAAAAAGCAATGAGAGCAAGTGTTTACCCTGGTGATGGGATGGGTCAGGAGCCGTGGCTGGGTGCCAGCTCCCCAGTCTTAAGTTTCTCAAGGGCTGCTCCAGTGAGTCTGTGTCCTGGTTCCTTCGTGCCCTCGGCTCAGGGATGTGCTGAAGGTGCAGGCTCAGCCCCTCGGCTCTGATCCGGTGAAAGGTTGGGAGGAAAACTTCTGGCACCTGGTTTGGGGGAAAATCCCAGCGGAAAGCTCATTGCACAGAGGTTTGCAATGTGTCAGCTGATTACAGCTACAGCAGGAGCAAATGCCCACGGGAATTAATTCAAATTGCTGTGGGGCACACAGTGAAAAAGTCCAATAAGGAAGATAAACAGAATCTCAGATTGGTTTGGGTTGGAAGGGACCTTAAAGCTCATTCAGTTCCAACCCCCTGCCATGGGCAGGGACACCTTCCACTAGAGCAGCTTGCTCCATGGCAGGGGGTTGGAACTGGGGGATCTTAAGGTCCTTTCCAACCCAAACCATTCTATGATTCTCTAAGGGGAAACTGCTGCCTGCATTCCCACTGCCAGGTGTAGGGGGAGGACAAAGATGGGCAGCCTGCCCTGGAGGCAGCCCAGCCTCCCTGCCAGCACGGGCTCAGACCCAAACATGGGAAGAACGAGTCAGGTTTGAACTTGTATTAGTTTTATTCACATTTCCAGAAGAAAGCATCAGTGGAGCGCAAGGTCAGGGCCAGTGTGACACAGAGCTCAAGGAATTGGTTTAAAACAGGCAAAAAGCCATTTCAGAGGCTGAACTGAGACAACGGGTTCAAGTACCAGGAATTTCAAACCTAAACATGATGGCGAGGATGTCAAAAGCTTTAAAGCTTGCTGTGCTGTAAATCCCTAAGCAGGGCAGGAAAGTAGCAGGCAGGAAATCTTCTACAGCTGAAGGAGCTTATCCCCTGGGCTCAATACTGGGGGTGGGGTGGGGGGGTTTCCTTTGGTTGTGGAGTTTTGCCATCAGCGTTGCCAAACGTTTCCATCCGACTTTAATGGGATTCATTACCCAGAGCAGAAATTTGCTGCTACTGTATGACCAGGATGATCACTGGTGATGGAACAGAAGGATTTTAATAGGACCTTCTAGCAAAGTGAACAGGAGGAAAACATGATGACTCTGGATGTCAGAATCAGGGCCACGGGAATGAAAGCAAGGAGTAAGACCTATTTTAATTGAGAACTGACAATTCCCAACTGCACTGCCAGCCCATGGGAAGTTGTCACCGCTCTGGGTTGCTTCTAAGTAATAGACTTCTAAGTGACTTCTGGGTTCAGTTGGGCCAACAGCTGGCTTCTGCTGACACTCAGCACACAAGGAAAGCCTCCGAAACCCTGGTGGCATTAACCAGCTCCAGGGCCGCTCACCGCAGAGCTGTAGCTTTTGCCTTTCTGCTTCAAAGTGCATGTTTCAAATTAGACAAGAAGGCATCGGGCAATCAAAGGCATCTGCAGACCCCTCACCTCGACACAGGCCTCCCACATCACTGGGGAAAGGCAGAGCTTGCCCAGGCAGAGTCTGGCAGCAGAAAGAAGTCACCGAGCCCCACGTGAAAGTGAGCGGAACGGCATCAGCAACCAACGAATTCCCAAGTTCTGGGGCTCAAAGATGAGCTGTTTGTCTGGCTTGTAAGGATTAGGGAATTCTACATGTGTCCAGAAAGACACTGGAAATCTTTCTGCCCTCGTGTTACTGCGAAGTTGCTTGATTTGATTAGAAACAGCTATATTTGGGAAGGGAAGCAGCAATAGATGTGTGCACATTCCTGCTTGCTCTGCAAAGACAATTACTGGATTACAAAAAAAGGCACAAGAAGCACATTCCTCCTCCTTCTCTCCCTAAAAGGGCTCCTCCTTGCTGAACGCACTACTCTTGCCGTCACTGAACAACCTTCAAGTACTCATTTTCATCTTTGATCCAGCTGGCTTGGAAGCCCCTAGGATTAAAGATTTCTCTTCTGTTTGAATCATTTCAATGACTGGGATCTCATTGCTTGTTTCACCAATTCTCTTCAACCTCTATCTATATATAGCAAAAGAGATGAAATATTTTGGTCTATTGCTGGAGGCAATCTGCTGTCCCCCAACCCAGTTTCCCAAAGGAAGGAGGTAAACCAGAAAATCTGGCAGAACCTGCTTGGTAGGAACAAGAACAAGGTGGAACTGCGCTCACCCACTTTGCTGGGCATCACAGAGGGGAAGGCGGAGGAAGGAAGGGCTCAGGAATATTGAGCAGGTCACTGGAGAGCCAGGAATAAACCAGTTCAGCTACAGATCCTCTGCTCCAGTTGTCAGTGAACAATTTACTTTGCCTAGAAGGCGAGCTGTGTCAGTGCAGGGCATGCCACTTACAATTGAAGTTGTTACACTGATGCTGGATGCGCAGTGGGATAAAGGAATGCGACTCTTTGGTGAATATCCTGGTTATCAGAGTAAAAATGTGGTTTAATAAATTAAACTCGTACCTTGCCTAGTGCTTAACACTGCATTAAATCACTCTCCTGCTGTTGCCTGGCTGATAGTTAATGTTTCAGTTATTAAATATCCCACCAGCCCTGCATCTTCTCTGTGGAAGGCTTAAACTCCTTAACATCTTATACAAAAATAGAAAGCAAGAAGACAAACTGCTCTATACATTAATCCAGGGCTATATGGCTTCAGTGGTGTGGATTCTGCTCTGTTTACAGCTTTAAGGAACTTATCACTTCAGGCAAGTCACACGGACCTTCCCAGCAGCTGGAAGGTTGGACCAAGGACACGGAGTGATGAGGGAAGGAAGATCAAGTGTGTTCCTTGTGTCACCACACAGTCACAGTGTGTTCATTCTGTTCCCAATGGCTCTCAGAGAAGCTGCAGCAATAATACTGGTGACAAAGATGCCAAGGAGGGAGTGTGAGGTGCCTACAGATGGATCACATCTTATCAGGAAGTGCCTGAGAAACCCATGGAAATCCATGGGCAGAGCTGATGGCACAACACACAGCTGTGAACACACAGCGCTTGCAATGGTTCACACAGACAAGATTCAGCCTGGCAGCTCTGAATGAAAGGGAAGAAAAGACTTCCCCAGCCAGGATGCCTCTAACTGACCTCCAGAACTCCATTTTGCTGTTTGAATCCCAGCTCCCCTCCAGTTAAACTCCCCTGTGTGCTCTGCCTGCCTTAGCAGAGCCATACCCTTGCTGCTACAGCACAGTGATTCTTTGGTAGGACAGCCCCAAGTCCACTCAGAGATGAAAAGGCTGAAGCAAAGTGGACTGTTCAAACAAAAAGCAAATTGTTTCTAGGAACAACTGTGTACCTGTACACACAGAGCGGCCACTGCTGGGTTTCCAACTCATTCCTACCATTTGTCTGACACTGGAGAGGCCAAGAATGAACCCACCAAATTCCCCAGTGCCCCTGATCGTGCCATTTTGCTGTAAGATCCTCCTGGTCCAGGCAGCAGTTGCACAAAAGCACTGATGGAAAAATTATAGCTAAAATATTCATCTTTGTCCCCTGTGGGAGATACCTTTATGAGAGATCTCTGCCTACCCAAAGCCTGTCTCCACAGGGCTTGCTTCCCACTCTCTGGTGACATCAGGAAGAGCATTTTGCTTGTTACCAGAAACGATGCAAGCCATCACTGATGAAACCCTTTGCCCATGCTGCCTTTCTGTGGTGGAAGCAGCCTAGCAGCAAGGGTACAGTCAGGATCTGTAGGAGAAACTACAAGATAAAAATGAGTCCTGAAAAGGGCATCTCTTGAGTCACAGCATCGAAGGATACAGCTGAGTTGCTCTGAAGTGCATCTTTTCCCTATTCTCTGACACTCTTTTCTCTTTCCTACTTTCTTATTCTCTTTTCCCAGAGTTTTTACACATATATTAAACATGCTGGTGATAACTCAGTCTTTCAGGCACTCTCATTGAACACAGCAGCCATTTTACTCACAGCTTTCTTCTTGCTATTGCAGCTCCACCAGTGCTCCCCTGGATTCCCCTTAGAACCGGAGGTTTTTTCTAGATCTCAAAAAGAGATTGATATAGCAAACCCAAACTCAATTACAAAATATAATAATATCCTCTTCTTGGAAGTGAAGCTGCCCCATATTCCAGACTATGGCAGGAGTTTGATGTCTTGAAAAATACTTTTAATAAGTTCTACTTAAAATACGTCCGAGTCCCAATCTGCACGTTGTAATGCTCTCAGCTGAAGGTCTGCTCCCTGTCAGTTCCTCGTGGGCTCTGCCAAAGGGCCCTTCTCAGATGTCTTCTGCAGACTTGAACATGAGAATGGCGTTGTAGATCTTCAGGGCAGGACCCAGCTTTATACTGAGTATTTTAACTATGTCGCTCTGGTTCAGGAGCAGGAAGGCCTCACCGTCTATCTGCTAGAGGTTGGAAACACAAGAGAAGACAAAGATTAGCATCAAGAGATAGGCAGGATTCTCATTTCTGGTTGTTCAATTAAACAGCGTGCTCTGAACTATGGAGTGAAAGCATAAACACTGGTCTGGATACTGAGACCTTGTACTTCTGGCACTCACCCCCTTGCTGCCTTTTCCAAGGGTCTCAGACCTCATCTACCAGCCTTCCTTCTAGAAACAGAGAAGCCCAACTGCAGGCAAGGCTTCTGGAGAGACCATCAGGAAGATGCTTGTTCCGTAGACTTTCTATTCACTATAATTGCTCTGAAAAGCCAACAACTGTCGAAAATCCTACAGCCTAGTCACAATCTGCAGCCAGAAATGAGATCAGGAAATCGAGACCACGCGTTTTCAGGAGGCAGCTATCCAAGAATTAATATATTACACCGATCTACAATGATTAGGAATGTAACATCACCATTACCTAGTACATTCATTACATACTGTCCTTGCAGAGACTCTCTCACAACCAGGATGTACCATGCCCACAGACAAGGCTTTGTTTAAAGGAGAAACATGAAGCTATTATGAACTTGTGACACTAAACGGGCTTGCTTACCATGAGGTAAAAAGAGATCGTGTGCTGTATAAAACAAGGCATAGTAAAGATATGCCACTGTCTGGAC